>NW_011967242.1:736965-750829 GCF_000949405.1 Vollenhovia emeryi | reverse complement strand
ATTACACCGTGTAAAATTCTTGTTGGAACGGTGAAAGTGTAGGTTTAATTTCTAAAAATCGTACTAGAGGGCATTACGTTAATGGAATAGTACATGTCGCTTATTTTTAACCTTAGCTTAACTAACTTAATTCTTGTCTCTTTTTAAAGGAACAGAAAGAGACGAAGAGTGAATTAAGAAAATTTCCAACAGTTGCAAAATAAACGTTCTGTTGAACGTAACCATCGTAAACTTAGAACCGTTCGTAACCTTAAACTTCAATCAATGCACAAAGAAAATCGTAAAGTAGCAAAAGCCTGACGCAATAATATGTTATGAGTTTTTGTGCGTTGAATTACTAAGTTTACGTACGGATTTAAGTTTATTCAGAACTTAACATAACGCGTTGTGGAAAAGCTTGTGCGGTAGATCTACCTCTAACGTCTTTGAATCTTCGTATACTATTATATTATTTATAAGTTATGTTCAAAAGCATTAATACCACAATTTAAATATAAAATTTTCTAAATGTTGGTTACACTGGGATATTTTACACGCTTGTACTTAGCTTTTTACTGTGTCGAGCAGTGTGACACTGTGTCGTAGTTGAAACACTTTGTGTCGGACACAGTGTTACACTGTGTCGTCTGTGTAACTTGCTGGAAAACGCCCTTTATCGGCAGTGTCAGAAGATGCGTAGCAAAATAGTTGCAAGAGTAAAAATGGGCGTAAAGGTGCGCAAAACAGTCTCTTGAAATGGTATCGAGTAAAACGCTGGCGTGGCCGCGCTCAAGTTTCTCTCCGGCAACTATTAAATTAGTTACCAGTTATTGAAAAAATGTAACAGAGTTACATTTACAATAACAAGTTACAGATGAAAAGTAACGAAGTTGGATCTTGCAGTCTAGAAAAATTTGATTTCGTAGCCAACGAATACGCGCAAAAAATTTGCGCGTGGATAAACTGTAAAAGAACGTGTACAAAACAAAATGTTGGCTTATGTGGACATAAATATATTTATTTCAAGAAGAACAGCCGTACAGCATGATGTTCGGATCTCCATTTTTCAGTTGTCAATTTTACTCCAGCGTGTTGGTGCAGAAATCATAGTGATTTGTTGAATTGCTTGTACTAATCCTTACATTATATTTAATCCAGCTGTAAAGCAAAGAAAGAAACTTTAGTTGCATTAAATCGCGTACGTTTACATTGTAACGCACCAAAGACATGGGTGGATATATTTACCTTCTTGAAACCAATATCAGCCGCATATTCCCTGAAGCACTGTCGGCAGATGTTCAGGCCGTATTTGCGAATAAGCCCATGTCTATTCGCGCAGGCACGGCTGCAACAAAACCGATTTCATTCAGATCACACAATATTTCGATCTAATATATGTAACAATAGACTTGTTTTCTATTGCTGCACCGATGAACTAGTGCAGTAAGCTAGAGTGAGAAAAACATACTTGTCTTACTCGAATTTATTGCACCAGTGTAGCAACAGAAAACAAGCCTAATGGGTGATATGTGACAGCGATGTATGATAAATTTGATTCGAGAGATTAATCGACTTATTTGCGATAAATTTCGTGCTGTGATTGATTTTCATCTGCAATTATTTTATATCCTGGACTTGTAACGTTCCGGAGCCTTTTGAGGGGAGAAATTCTAGTTTAACCAAAAGTGCAACAAGGATAGTCCATTAGTCAACATGTTTTTTTAAGTGCCTTTCTCATCGATGAGGACTGAAGCGTTTGCAATCTTTTGTTAGACCAGCGCTCGTTTATTGTGTTTAATTAACATAACTATAGAAATTTCTTTAAGTTGCCAGTAATAAATAACAATAATCAAGCTTTTTAGTCGACATTAACCGAAATATTACCTCAGCCAGGGTTTGAACCTGCCTGAGGTAATATTTTTCGCGATAAAGTTTCTGTGTTAAAACATTGGTCGGTTAATGTAGACTAAAAAGCTTGATTATCGCTACACAACCCTAGTAGCACAACGCATGGACCAAACATTGATTAAACATTGGCCCGATATTTGTATCGGGCTAATGTTTAGCTAATACACTGTGCTACTAGGATAGTCTTCAATTATTTTTGATACCTTGGCGCTCGTCATACATTTTTAAGGTTAGACCGCGAGTACGAGATTTGCACGGACGATAGTGATAATTAACGATAATACATATACTTCAATTTCGAAATTTCCAATTATTTCGAATTTTAATGATTATATCAAGCGTTAATTCGCTCTGAATCGAGTTTTTCGTTACGCGACGACGCTCGCTAAGACGCCACGCGATCGTCCTATTTTGCGCGTCGAACGAATGTAATCGCTGATAAAAGCTCGCGAGAACGAGAAGAGCGTTTTACTAACCAGGATCGAGATCCTTGACCGTACTTTCGTGGATGTGAATACCAGATATTTTGGAAACCCATGTTCACACGTGTCTACTACTCTCCTGCGACGAGTCCGCGGACGTAAGATACAGGAAATGACCGAGGAACAGAAGAAACAGAAGGAACTGATGGAATCTTCTGTCCCTACCTCACCTACCCGACCCCGCCATGCGAAGTTCCTAGAAAGCTAACCTGACCTGCGGGCCTGCGCGCTTGATCACGTGACCGCGTTTGATAGGTGGATGTAAAGAGGCGCTTATTTAGAATACACATGAATTTTCTACATAATTATTTTTCCATTTATTTACATTTATTATTAGTTTCTGCTTAAATTTTTTTAAACTTTATGAATAAATGGAACTTAATTTTCAAATTTATATAATCATTTTTAAAAATTTATATAATTCACTTAGATGTATATTTATTGCAATTTCTCTCGCATGGAATGTTAAAAAAAGAGAAATTTTATTAAAAATTAAAGAGAAATTCTTTTGCCATAAAATTTCATAAATCCTAAATTAAATATAGATATGAAATTTATAGACATTATATGAACAGTATATGAAAAACAATCATTACAATGGTTCATAATTTCATGATTTTTTCGGATTGATTTGAATCTTTCGTCACTTGTAATCGTATATTTGTACATTTCTTTGAAAATTTATCTTTTCCACCAAACGCAGAGACTTTATCAACATTTTGCATATAAGATTGATGACTATATATTTTAATTTAAAGTACAAATTTATCAAATTCTCTCTTAAATAAAATAACCTAAACATTATGAAACATATGACAATCAAATATAAGGAATCAAACACAACTAATAAATTATTTTTAAGCGTCTTAATGTATTTTAATAAATATAAAAATTATTTTAGTATTTTAATAAATATAAAACGTATGCAAAAAGACGATTATATGAACAGATCAAAATTTATGGCTATAGAAAGTCACGTTAAAAATAATTGCACACTTAAAACGTGATATATGCTTACTTGTATTATACAGGGTGTACTAAAACCACCGGAGGTCCTCTTAATGACAGATTCCTTAGAACATTTCCAGACGAAAATCCTAATACAAAAGTGTCGAGGCTATAATAGTTTTTAAATTAGAAGCGATTATTTTCCACTAATGAGAGGGCTGAAATTTCGCGCGCTCAGGCACGGCGAAATGACAAGTGATATAAGTGCTCCTATGAATATCGCTCTTTTTATGATGTTATGTTTATTGTATAAATTTACAATATTACTTGTCATTTCGCCGTGCCTGAGCGCGCGAAATTTCAGTCCTATCATTTGCGGAAAAAAATTGCTTCTAATTTAAAAACTATTATAGCCTCGACACTTTTGTATCAGGATTTTCGTCTGGAAATGTTCTAAGGAATCTGTCATTAAGAGGACCTCCGGTGGTTTTAGTACACCCTGTATTTTACATTTTATAATGCATCATTAAACTGTTCAATAATTAAAAGTAGTAGCTAAAAACAGCCAATATATCATTTAAAATCAATTTTCTGATTGTACATTGCGTATATTACTATTATAGTCGTTAGTCCTCCTTATCCCAGATTGCACACGTAGTTCTATGAATATTCTTCTGGAGTGCAAATATTCTTAATTTCAGAATATTCAGAATATTTTTGGAATATTTGTCGAGAACGTCTTTGGAATATTCGTTCAGAATAATTTTTTAATATTCATTGAATTTATGTATTGCACATTGTTTATTGTGTGATACACTTATCTTATTCAAAAGGCAGTGAAACCTGTGATCATACCATGTATAACCGACACGCTAGATTCGATAGATTATTCTATTCACACTCGAAAAAGATTTATAGTAGTGCCAGTCGAATGTTCTACGAACGTAAGATACATACATATATAAGAATGGCCTTAAAATGTCCATAGGAGTGTCTTGTGCTATCTGGGATGTTACCTCATAATTAGTATCACCATATTACTATGGAAGTTTTATTTATTTCTAACAATGGTTACGCGATGAACGTCGTAATTCGTGCTCCGAGAAGATAGCTCATTGTAGCTGTAAAGAGAAACCGGTTTCCCAATGGTTCTCCCACGTGGAAGGCGGTTGGTAAAGCGGGGATAAGTTACAACGGTACATACTTTCACATGATGTGCATTTCAGTGTTCAAGAGCAATCTCGTTGCGGACCGAACGATTGAATGAATTCTAGTCCCGCTGAAATCAAAATATCACTATGTCAGACGAAAAGAAGCGTGAGAAAGAGCAGGACGAAGAGGTACGAAACGCAAAAAATGATTTAAAAATTGTTTTTGTTACTATATTAATAATGAGGTCAATGTAGTAGAATAGAGACTAAAAATTTAAATAAATTCTTTTTCTATTCGGAAATATTTAGGCCCGGTTTCACCAAACATCGCTTAACTTTAATCTTAGTTTAATTCACGTTTGTCTCTAAAGTAACAGTTGGAAAGAGACAAAGAACGAAGTAAGCTAAGCTTAATGTTAAACAACGTTGGCGAAACCGGGCCTTGGACGTTCAAAATTATTAGTAGAATGAAATATGTCTTTAATTTATAGACTTAAGAAAGTTTAAACAGAGTCGAAATGATGCTGTTACAGAGAACACAACGTGCCATGAAGAGACAAATCATGAATCTGAAGATGAAGAAAGTGCCGAAGATAATTCTATCTTCTGTAGTGGGTCCTCTGATCCTCTACGGCATATTTTTCGTATATCTGCGTTATCAAACGCACTGGAGGTATCTGATCGAAAGACCGATTGTAATAAATGAGGCTCGACCGCGATTCTGGGTCTACGCCAAGAGCAACCACACCGGTTACTTGAAACATGTGCACGCGGTGCTCCAACGACTCGGCTTCCAGGAGGGCAACAACGAGTCCGACTGGGATCTGTTGTGGGCCCACGATTATCCGTTTCGCGTGTTGTCCGCGAGCTTGATTAAATTGCAACAGCACCAGCGAGTCAACCACTTCCCTGGTTGCGGCTACATCACGAACAAGGTAGACCTGTCGACGTCGCGTGGCGGCCGGTACATCCCGGCGGCGTTCAAGATGCCCGAGGACCGGCAAGCCTTCCTCGATTACGCCAAGTCGAATCCCGCGAAGCGATTCGTGCAAAAGTTAAATGATCATCGAGGCATCCGCATTTGCAGCAGCGGCGACGCCAATTTCACCGCCGGCACATTCGTCCAGGAGTTCATCGAGCGGCCGTTCCTCGTGGACGGTTACAAGTTTGACTTAGGTGTATACACCGTCGTCACGTCCGTGGATCCGCTGCGGGTGTACGTTTACAAGGGCGACGTGCTGTTCCGCTTTTGCCCAGTCGAGTATTATCCATTCGACCCGAAGATCCTGGACAAGTACGTGGTCGGCGACGATTATTTGCCGATCTGGAACGTGCCATCTTTGAAGAAATACTACACCGAACTCGGGTACTCGATGAAGGATTCGTTCGACGCGTACGTGAGAGAGCGAGGAAAAAATCCAGCAGAAATGTGGGACCGGGTGTACGACGCCATTCGCGAGGTCGCTCTGATGAAGGAGGCGCAGATCAGAGAGGTCTCCAAGCGCTTCGGCAACGGCAGAAATTTCTTCGAGCTCGTGAGATTCGACCTGGCCCTCGACGAGGACCTCAACGTCTACACGATGGAGGCGAACATGTCGCCAAATCTGTCCTCTGCCCATTATCCTCCGAATCAGTTGCTCTACGAGCAGGTCATATTCAATACACTCGCACTGGTTGGTATCGCCAAGAGAACTAGAAAAGAATCCTTGAGGACAAGGTAAGTTCAGCACAACGTATCAAAGCACTTCTAAAAGTATAGACATTTCTACACGGAGAGAATTTCCTCTTGAAGTTTATCCTGAAATCGTGTAATGGGACAATATGGCATTTCGAAGAATTTTATGAGTTTTTGAAATTTTATCATACATAAAATATATGGTAAAAATTCGAAAAACTTTCATCAAGTTCCTCAAAATGTTGTCTCACAATTACATGATTTTCAGAGTAATTTTAAGAGAAAATCCCGTGTAGAGATGTAACTTCCATCTGAAAAGAGTACACAGTAGAATTATAGTTACATGAAAGATATTTAGATTATTGGTGCATCAAATGTTGTAGAAGTAAAAAAGAGGATGAGATGGAAATAGCCAACAAGAATATCGTAGTGTTGCCGGAACTCTGTAAAAAGTGTGACAACGACTGCTTCCGCGTGGAGTGCCAATTGTGCCGACCGTGCTTCACGTCGGAGACGAAACTCATTTTGACGCAGAGTTATCTGGAGCATCAGAACCGAATGGACTTTCTGAGAATTTTTCCGCCGCCAATAGTAAGTTGCGTTTTCTCGTATAATTCTATTTTTCTCGTCTGGATTCTAATCGGATGCATCTTTTTGTAGACGAGGGATATGACGCTGAAGAACTACACACTCAGAAATCAATTACTTGTTAGATGGTACCAAGGAAAATGCGAATTAGACAAGACATGGTGCAGTTGATCATAATGAAATCAACAGTATATCGCGAATTCTCTTGTAATATTTATTTCCAATATATAAAACTGTATATATATTGTATAAACAAGTAGGAACACAGTATGAAAATAGTTTAACATGTACATGTAAAGTAATAATATGTGGACATTGAATTTAATGATATTAGGCCGTCTTATTTGTACATTATATATTTAGAATTTAAAAAACCACAAAGAGATTTATTGCTATAAAATATGCTGGAGCAGCGTATTACGCGATGACTAAGAACATATTTTGTACTTGTGTAATATACCAGATGTATAAAAATTAATGTTTAACGTGAGTTCAGAATTAAAAAGAAACGGAAAGATTATTTGCTCTCCGCTGACAAAGTTCCTTTAGTCTTGCGTCCTTTTTTGATTTTTGACTCGGGCGCGTTTGGATTGACGCCTTTATAAAAACTTTGAAGCAACCTCATGGCTTCCTCTCCTTTAACATTTCCCTGTATCACTACTTTCGGATCGTAAAGCTTTGGTACTTCAAGAACGCTGACGCAACCGCCAAATCGATCGTTCGCACAGCCGTATACAATACTCCGTACTTGTAGTTGAAGCAGTGCCGACATACACATTATGCACGGCTCCACCGTGACAATTACATCTAGATTACGAAACACCGTTTCGCAGCCCGTGCGTTTCTCCGTACAGAACTTTAGGACTTGGTCGATGCAATTTATCTCGGCATGGCGAGTCGCATTACAAGTTTCATTTACCGTATTATTGCCCGTCGCAATTACTTCGTTATTATAGATAAATAAACAACCAACCGGGACTTCGCCAGCTCTCAAGGACTCCTCGGCTTTTTGTAATGCAACGTCCATCCACGCCAAGGTATCCATAGGTACTATTAAATATTATGCTATATATGGCAAGTTTGAGATATTCTTAAAAACCAATATTGAAGAGTTCTCTATAAAATTTTTCCGTCTTTATAAAAAAATGTAAATGTTACCTTAGATGAAACAAAGGAAAAAATTGCCGCCCGAAGTTTGTATCTTTAAAAACAATCGTATTCTGCGCGAGAGAAAATTTAGACGGTACTACTTGCTTTCTCGAAATATTTAAGTAACTGCAATTCGTCCAGCCGGTCCATAGCTATTTTGTCCCAATGTTGATTACCTGCGGCTCTTGGACTGGGATGTCGCAGGACCATCACCTAGAAAACCCACTTACAAGTTAGTACATAAATTTTGTATCGTGATTACTATTAAATAACTTGCATACGTCACCTTTACTGAAAGACCTCCAGTCTGGGCCGCGATCTGTGCTCTTTTCTCGGCGTAGTTGCCAATGCCAACAACAATCTCCGCTTTCAGGAGCCGTATTATGTCGATCAGGGCTTTGTCGCACGCCTCGTGTAAAATCCTCTGTCCATCGCCCTGAAAAGTACAGACAGTTCAGCGTAAGAAAGGAGAGAATACAGCAGGATGAATATTGCCTTTAATTCCGCCGGCGTGATGTTCTTAGCTCGGGCGTCCATGAATGCGAGTGGGCAGTAATTGTGCATGTACGCGTGTCGGAAAAAATTCTCGGGACTTCCGCAGAGGCGTCGGAAGAGGCCCCACAGCCTCAGTCCGCTGATCTCGCTGCGCGTACATTGAAATCCCACGACGATTCGGTCGGGATGCTCCTTTGGGGGTTTGCCGACCGGGCCGGAGATCTTGAGCCAGTCGCGCACCATATTTATCTCTCCGAACGGCACGCCAGTTTGCGACATGCCCCACGGCCCGGGATTCATACCCACGAACAAAATCTTCTTTACGCCAGTACAGTACTTGCGCACGTACGCGGAGTGCGTTTCAGACGCATAATCGAGCGGATTGTAAATGTACTGTATGGACGCCGGGAAGGTAACGTCTACCAATTTTGCACAAAGCTCCTGCTCGATCGACAACAACTTATCGGGGATGGACGCGGATACTGTGGACACGTGTTCGGCTGCATTTCCATTTTCCTCCCTATTGGAAGAGGGTACAGACGCTGCAGTGGTACGCCGAGTCGTGTCTCCCTTCGCGTCAGGCATTGCGGATGCACGTTCCTTCTCTCCATCCTCATCTTGTTTAATTCCAGAAGTGGTTGGCGAACGAATCATGTAATCTGCGATACTTATTGTTAAATTCGATCGTTTGAGCTTCTTCTTCTCGCTGGACGAATCGTCGCTTTTTGCTCGGGGTCTCTTCGCACGAGGCATAATTACTTCTCGAGAGTCTGACACACGAGATGAAGAGAGAATTATTTTGAAATGATTAGTACTCAAGTTGCATGTACGCTTACAATCGGCTGTGTTAATTACATGTATTATTAATTTAAAGACCACGAGACACAATTAACACTGATGTTTCTGCAAGGTGCGCACAGACAAGTACGTCGACAAGGAAAGTTTACCCTTCGAGACAAAACGATAACAGTAACTGCACAATTCGCGTCTCGCAATGCTTAATCTTATCAGATTAATTGACAATCATCACAAACTGCTGCAAGTGCAGCCAGGAGCTTCACTCGTATGTGAGAATACGGTTGTAATATCTCTATCTGTCTGTCTCTTTCGTCACGTCGTTTAGTTTCTAGCTCGCGAAACGCATCCGAATGTCTCCGGAAATATTTCGTTACAGTTGTACGTGCGAAGAAAGTCTGCTCACCTGTATTATCCAGTTATACGTTGTACGCACACATTGGAATACGCACGCTGCAGTTGCACCTTTTGCATCTCGTTTTTTCCCGCCTTGCGAAAGCCAGATATGCATCCATCTCAGTTTGAGTGCAGAAAGTGCACGGAGGTATATACATCAGTTGGCGACGAACAAGAACGAAACGGCACACAACACGTGCGTATAGCTGAGAGAAACCTAACCTAATCTAAGCCTAACCTAGAGACCCTGTAATCAGAGACTGGCCGAGTTTGTCAAATTCCCGCGAGTGAGAGAGAAACCTAGGCCATCTCACTTTTCTACGAACGTAAAATCGTAAAAGAGATAATAATATTCCAGGATATATATATACATATGTATTTCGCTGTTAAAAAAAGAGTATATCATTACTTATGTTACATTAAAAAAATTTCAAGTTTATAAATTACGACTCATTTGTTTCAATGGAAAAGTTTAACACATTGCAAGTTTTTACAACTACGTACATTATAAGAAATAAAATTATCTAAAGAGTACATCATTTTTTCGACATTGTATTTATTGCTATTTCAAAAGTCGTGCTCCAGTAGGCCACGCCAATATGGCGCTTACTGTTCCCCCTTACGTCCGGTTAGACAGGCCGAGGGGAAATCCCACCAGTTATTCTTCCTTCCATGGAATATAATTTTTACGCTTGTAAATCTTTTCATTGGCTTTTATGCACAAAATAATACCAGGATAAGTTGCGGAGACCGCATAGCAGAACATTTTCATACTTGAAACACTCAGCTAATTAGAAGTCTAACGAAAAAGAATTATTTAATATGTGCACGAATGCGCAAAATGTATTTTCGGACACGAGAGAGAGAGAGAGAGAGAGAGAGAGAGAGAGAGAGAGAGAGAGAGAGAGAGAGAGAGAGAGAGGGGGGGGGGGAGGGAGAGAAAGTACAAATATGGTTAAGGTTGTATTGTCGATCCATGATTATGACGCTGCCGCCGCTGTTGTTTCTTTGAATCTGCTTGCGCTTAGGCCGATCGAGAACAATGGTTTGCATGCTGATGGAAATAAGGAGATATAAATGAGAATACGTAGGTTTTCAGATATCTAATTCTTCTGTCCGACGCGCGAAGATGTCGAAATGAGTAGCGTGCTAATTGTGATCGCTTTGCGTCAAGTTCTCTATAACCAGCGACATTTATTTGAGCACAAGAAGTCCGAGTATGTGGAATTACGATTTGAAATTTACCCTCGATCGACTTAACGCACAAAATGGTTCAAGATCTTCAAACTCCTTCTATCTCTCAACATTCTTAACCGGAGTTTGATGATCGGGTGATTCGAGCCTCAATGTTTGTATCACTTTATAATTCCAAGTTATCAGAGATAATTGGAAATGGTGTGGAAGTCACACCTATAAGCAATCAGCGGCCACTGGTTTTATTTATCTGCTGAAACCGGTCGATGGATTGGTTCGCATAGCTTCGTAAGCTTCTATTATCAGATGGGGATAGGATTTTTTCATGAACTTGAAACCTGCAGTGTCCGTCACACCCGTACATGTATTAATGAAATTTATTGCCTTTGCTTTTAGCTTATCGGCACTATGGAGATCGGCAAGTATTAGGATCTCGGCCGCATTTTCAATGGTTAAACTTTTGCAAAGGGCTTCCTGGCACAATACTTTCAGTGTATTTAACTGGTACTTATCCGACGCAGCTAACAAACTGTCCGCCATCTTTTCCAGATTCGTCGTTTTACCGGTGTAAATAAATGGCAACATTTCTTCCAGGACTTCGGGTTCCATATCGTCGATGTCCACTTGATTAGTTTTTTTCTCTTTCATCTCGTTTTCAAACATTGCCTGAAAAACGGGACTTTTGTTCTCCAACAGCAGTCCAAATTTGTTGAGCAGCTCACACTCCGATACTTCCAACCGTACTCCACGACTTCGGTCAGAGATATTTATTGTGTCTGTTACTAGGCTGATCTCACATAATATTGTTATATTCGTTGGCGATCCATTAGCTTCGGGAGTATTCACAGAGACAAACTCATCATAGCCCCATTTATCAAAGTCGTGTTGGCAATAATTATAATCATGTCCAGACCAAATGAGAGTACAGTTAGCTTTGTTACAATAATTAATAAATTCACAAATATGATCGCTCTGTTTTGCACGTTCGTCCCCTTCGGGATTAAGAACAGACAATATGAACTTTGCTTGGACTGTGGGTTTCTTAGATGAAATGAGACAAAGATATAATGACAGGTAGTTTTCACCGTAGTAAGAGTTATGCACGATTTTTGCTACCAGGCACCATTTGGACAGGTCGCTGGTTGTAAATACACTCGACCTGAACTCATTCGGGTTTGTCTGGAAATTATTTAGCGTCCACGTGTGGCTGATGTTCTCCATGTCTACACAACTCCAGTCCTGTCTCTCTTTCACGGAATCAGTATATTTCTCCAATGGTAACTTCGCAGTGTAGCGCTTCTCCATTCTACTGCTGCTGCACGAATTTGAAGTGATCTACGACGTCTGGGGCGCACAGTCGTCCACCACAAGTTTGTTAGCGCAGTTCGTCTGACTTGAACGATATCACTCAAGAAAGTGCACACGAATGGATACCCAGAAGATTCGAGAACTTTCCTATATCCTACAATCAACAAACACTTAAAAATATTTGTTTGTTGTACAACAAATGAAATAATATCCTAAGAAGATATCATGGATAAGGAATACCTGGATGGAGCGTAACAGCGTGAGGTTCTTCTTCTTCCTCCGGTTGTTTGGCACCTGGACGCTAAACGCGATCCGATACGGCCATGACGATCCAATAGGCGATAACAGCGTGAGGTGAAACCAGAGATTCTTCTAGAAAGTGAAATCATAGACATAGTATATCTAGACTGCTGGTTGGCGGAGTGGGGGTAGAGCTCACGTAGAAAAGGATGCACTCTGTTTCGTGCATTGAACGTTCTCTCTCGCACACGCGAAAAGAGGGGATAAGGGGAAGCAGTTACTAACCTGTGCGAGAGAGAACGCACAGACACGAAACAGAGTGCATCCTTTTCTACGTGAGCTCTACCCCCACTCCTGAAATTTGAGAGAACCAGCAGTCTAGATATACTATGTCTATGAGTGAAATGATGCTTGCCTCTGGATAATCTGGATTACAGAAGGGAATACGGCCGCAAAGCCAGGGATATCTAGAGTCCCTGTAGTAAGAGTCTGGCAAGAAATATTCTCCGTTTGATTGGTTTGACGCAAAATGGCGGAACCAATAAGGTGTCTCGAATCTGTACTCTGAACGCGGGATTATTATTATTATTATTATTATTTAGTTACCTTTGGTCTGTTCGTTATCGCTGCATTATGCTTCTTCCAATGAAAATAGAATTAAGGAAAAGCGAGACGCTTCGAAACATTTGTAGCGTTAGCTTCACCGCAGTTTTAGGCTGCGTTCCGATATTCACTGCCAGTACTGAAAGTTTACGTCACGTATACTATGCATTTTCAGTACTGTAGGAAATTGGTGGGCGCTCAAGGTTCACGTGAACCTTGAGTGATCACCACAATACAGGAACCAAGATAATCGACATTCCGACCAGGAGAGCGCGGGAAATACGCCCTTATTTTCCTCACGCGGTATAAGTTTCCTATAGTTCCTCCTAATCAGGGTCCGTCCCGACCGGTACTTTATTAATTAAAACAAACTGAAATAGAACTTTACAGTACTGGCAGTGAATATCGGAACGCAGCCCTAATCTAGAAATAAGGCTGAAATCACATGATGCGGAATAGGAGTACGGAATAGAGAATGCGTTATAGAAACAGGCAATCAGAGCCAGACATTTCCGTCACTCGTTGATACGGCAAAGCTCTGATTGCCTGTTTCTATAACGCATTCTCTATTCCGTACTCCTATTCCGCATCATGTGATTTCAGCCTAAGAGACGAGACGAATTAAATAGATAAATAGAGACTAACCTAGAGTAGAAGAATGAGCCCACGTGGAATAATCGGTGCACTTGGAACTTCACCCGTTCAGGTCGACGTGTGGAAGAAAAATGGACGAGTAATGGCTCCTGCCCACTGGACATAGTATAACTAGTAGGGACACTCTCTGTCGGCACCTTTGATCTGGGCGTTCTCAATTTTCCGCCATGTTTTTGATCGCCCCAACAGTGTATCAACGGCTAAAAGTGCCTGGACCCTTTTCAGGATCGTATCCAGGAAAGGCGCGTACGAACTAGCGTACATTATTTATTGTAAATGGAAATGGCCTATGAAAAAAA
>NW_011967242.1:713030-735430 GCF_000949405.1 Vollenhovia emeryi | reverse complement strand
TCCAGTGGGCAGGAGCCATTAGGCATGCCAGAGACAGCCACTGATCCGGATTCATCTAGGGAAATTTACCAAGTTGTCGATTGAGTACCACTGCTCAGTCTGATCAGAAATCCGATTACTTGTCGTAAACACCCTCTATTCATCTCTATTCTTCATGGTATCAAGTAAAACGCCGGCGTGGCCGCTCTCAGGTTTCTCTCTGGTCATAGGATCATACTGTGCTCCAGAAATGGCGTCGAATAGACGAGGTATCCAATTGAAACGAAAAATAGTTGATACCGGGAGTGACTCGGATAATGAAACAGAAAGTGAGTGTGTGCAGTTTTGAATATCATTCATCATTTAAATCTGATGATTGGTGAAGTTTTAGATGTATATTGCGGCTTTAATAATATACAAAAAGGTGTTTACACGCAGTTTGAGGTTAAATGACGTTTACCATGATTTTCTTTGCCTTTACGAGAACTTTTATAATAGTATATTTCATATTTCACGGTCGTCGATATATAATTGAAACAAAGAGAAAGTAAATCAACCGATAGTGTCTCACATTTACTCTTTTACATACACAGATCAAAGTATAACCTAGTATGTCACAGGTGTATTTTTTTCTATTGCAGAGAATGCAAAGCAGATGAAAACGAGATCAGAGGCGCCGCGACTGTGTCCGTACTTGGACACGATTAATCGACAGTTTTTGGATTTTGATTTTGAAAAATTGTGTTCTGTATCATTGTCCAGGATCAATGTATACGCTTGTCTGGTTTGCGGCAAATATTTTCAAGGCAGAGGAACTAATACCCATGCCTACACACACAGTGTGGCCGAGAGTCATCATGTCTTTCTTAATTTACACACGCTCAAGTTTTATTGTTTACCAGACAATTATGAGATAGTGGGTAGGTACATCTGTAATATCCTCTTGCGTCTTTGCAACTGAAGCGACTGAAATTTTACATGTTTATTAGATTCGTCTCTGGATGACATCAAATACGTGTTAAATCCAACTTTCGACAAGATGCAAATAGCCCAATTGGACAAGAGCGATAAGCAGTCTAGAGCGATCGACGGCTCCATGTACTCGCCGGGAATAGTAGGAATGAATAACATAAAAGCAAATGATTACTGCAATGTCATTTTACAGGTAATTTATAATTAAATGAACCTTAACATCGATACTTCCGTGCATTTTGTGATATTAATATTTTACAGGCGCTTTCGCACGTTACACCTCTGAGAAACTTCTTTTTACGAGAGTCCAACTATTCCCACGTGAGGAGACCACCTGGTGACTCATCGTATCTCTTAGTACAAAGGTTCGGAGAGCTTATGCGTAAATTATGGAATCCACGTAACTTCAAGGCGCACGTGAGTCCTCATGAGATGCTGCAAGCGGTAGTTTTGTGGAGTAAAAAAAGATTTCAGTTCACGGAGCAAGGTGCGTGGCAGATTTCACAGACTTGTACTTCTCGATAGAATTCAAGTGCTGTTCTTTACCAATAAGCACCACTGTTTAGGTGATCCGGTGGATTTTTTATCATGGTTTTTAAATGCTCTCCATCTGGCATTAAATGGCACGAAGAAGCGTGATTCTAGCATAATTTATAAGACATTTTTGGGTCATATGCGGATATATACGCGGAAAATTCCACCGTTGGAATTGGAGGAGAGCCAGAGAAGCGAGTTATTAAACACGGTGGAGTATGGCGAGACTGTGACGGAAAGTCCGTTTTTATATCTCACTTGCGATCTCCCGCCGCCTCCGTTATTTAAGGATCAATTTACGGAGAATATTATTCCACAGGTCGGTACACTATGTATGAATATTGACCATGTAAATAGAATGTAGAGGAGGGATTAAAAATCGCCCTTTGTTCGCGCAGGTAAATCTATACACGCTTCTGAACAAATTCAATGCCGTCACTGAGAAAGAATATAAAACTTACAAGGAAAATTTCATGAAAAGATTTGAGATTACCGAATTGCCACCATATCTCATACTTTACATAAAAGTAAGTCTTATACATATATATGCTACAAAGGTAATTATATGTTGCATCTTTGACAATTTTTTTATTACAGAGATTTACAAAAAATACATTTTTCGTCGAAAAAAATCCAACAATCGTGAATTTTCCCGTTAAGTGAGTATATATTATATTTTCTTGCTTTGTGTAGTGTTGCATTAAAAAAAAATTTGTTACAGTTTTAATTATAAATTCTGGTTATGTTTGCAGAAATGTCGATTTTGGAGATATTTTAACACCGGAAGTAAAAGCCAAACATTCGTGCACGACGTACGATCTGGTAGCTAATATAGTACACGATGGTGAACCTGGCCAAGGAACGTATAGGGTCCATATTTTGCATAGAGCCACTGGTCAATGGTATGAATTGCAGGATTTACATGTCACGCAAATCTTGCCGCAAATGATCACTCTCACTGAAGCATACATACAGGTGAACAGACTGAAAAAGTACTTGATTTTTTGCACAATTTGCGATATTTAGGTAACCATTGTACTCTCTTTTTACAGATTTATGAATTAAGGCAAGACACGCACATGGAAAACGGAGATGATAAAAATAAGAAAATTATATAATACGCTTGAATTGAAACACGAAAATATAAAAATAAAAGTTTATACTTTACCTATACAGACTTTGCTTAGAATCCTATATAAATGAGAAAGGCTCGATCAGTGTAACTGACTGGTACTGATTGGCTTCACTATTTTCTCTACATACATACGTATGTATAGTTAGGCAGAAAAGGGCCGGTTAGAAAACGAAAACGAAGTTTTCTTTCTTCATATAACTGCAGTCATTTTCTCTGTAGATAACATTCATACATGTTCAGTCATGTATCTCTCTTTTACATATGACTCTAATTTTCTGAGTTTTCTATAATAAGCTTGCAATATTTTGCAACTTTTATTTTTCTCAGTTGTCTCCATTACTCGTCTCCATTGTATAGCCGGATCAAAATTGAAAGCAGTGAAATTGTAAACTGCAAGGTAAAAAATAATATCAAGAATTATTGCAACGTACAGTGTCATGTTTGTTTTGGTACACTGTTTTTATGTTTAAAATATCTAGAAAATAGCGTTAAAATATACCGAAGATCTTTATTTGATTACACTTTTGATTAGTACATGAACATAAATATTTATTTCAGTTTGGCAGCTGTTTTTAATTCAAACAGAAAACTTGTTTTCGTCCTTGATTAAACACAATTCAATTCGATGTACATATAACATTATTGATTTCCCGTATAAAAAAAAGAGGATATATTTTACTAGTCTGCTCTATCAATCACAAACGCTATTTTATTAAAAAGCATTTTCTTTAATGTTAAGAATTTTTTCGTTTGTAACATCAATCCAAGATGACCACAGTGAGTGAGTAGGAGCCTTAATTTTATTATAGCGAGTTATGTGTATTATAAATAGATAACCTCAAGAATCGTTATGTTAAAAACCGTTCAACTCGGAATTAAATGCAATACATGCATTTTTATTTTTTGCATTCAGGTAATCGATAAATAATCCATATCGAATTGAATTGTGTTTAATCAAGGACGAAAATAAGTTTTCCGTTTGAATTAAAAACAGCTGCTAAACTGAAATAAATAAAATAAAGACTTGGGTATATTTGAACACTATTTTGTATAAAGAATTGCATTCTCCCTTCTGTCAAGTTCAAATAAAGACGTTCGCTCAGTTCGCGCTTCGAATTGAGCGATTCCGGCCGAGCGGCGCCGAGCGGCGCCGAACGGCTCGACAGCGATACGAACTTGGCGGCAGAGCGGCGGGGAGAGGCGGAGCCGCACGGAGATGCCCGAGTGGGAGCGAGTGTCGTCGGAGCCGCGTCCGCTCTCCGCCCGGCCGCCCGACAGCCGGAGTTCGTGACGGAGCGGAGCCGCGGCCGGCCACGCGAAGCGATCGTGAGTGAACGTGAGTGTCGCGCGCGCGTCACGTACCCCGCGCTTTTCGTCCGTCGAGAGACGCGCCTCTCTCTTTCTCTCTCACGGTGCCTCACGCCTGTCCCTCCTCTCGCCGCACGTAGGATCGCGTAGGATCGCGCGGCGATACGGTTCGCGCGCGCCGTTACGAGACGTGCGTGCGCGGCGCGGTGCGGCGCGTCGCGGGTGAGTGTTGCCGCGAGTGTTGATCGCGTTTACGCATCCTCGTCGCACTCTCGTCACGTGGATTACACTGCCCGGACGGAAAGCCGCCGAGGGAGCCTCGCTCGACCACACGGTGAGTACGCATTCTATTCTCGCGCGACGGGGAGCGACGACATTTCGAACGGGCGCCCCGCGCACCGCTATCCGTCTTTTGCGATGGCGCCGTCGATCTCGTCGCGCTCGCCAAGCGAAGCACGCAGAAGCGGGCGAAACATTTCAAACTCGCTGCCCGCGGCGGCGGTGACGGCAACGGTCGCGTCCTTCGTGCTCGACCTTCCCGTTGCATTCGGCAACGGGTCGTGCGCGCCTTCTCTCTCTCCCTCTCTCTCTCTCTCTTTCTCTCTCTCGCGCGCGCTTCTTCTTCCTTTTTTTTCGGGGGAATCTCTCGGCGCGCCGCGGTTTCTCCGCGCTTTCGCGTTTCATTCCCGCGCGGCGACGAGCGAGAAGGTACTTTTATCCTAACCTACCGTCCGTCCCCTCCCGCCGCCTCGTCGCCGGCTCGCGCGACGTCGAATACCTGTTTCGCGCGATGCTCGAAAAAAACTGTTCGATCGCGTGGCCGGCGCCGTCGGTCGTCGCGCGGAGGAGCGAGATGGAACGCGCGCGCGCGCGCGCGATCAAGGGAGACGCGAGGGGGCCGCGAGGCGGTGCGTTGACTCGCGCGGAAGGATTCCGCGAGTTTCGGATTCCTAGCGTCCCGCAAACCGCCGTGCGTCGCGTAAACCCGTTTCTGCGCGCGGAATCACGAATAAATAATCCGCGCCTATATACATTGTCGCGCTTATCTCCGGGATTTCGGAGTCGCAGCATGCGGCCTCTCGGCATCCCGATTCTCGCACGTGCGTCTGCGAGAGCTCTACGATGTTGAGGGCGTGACTCGCCTATTTCGTCGGACGGGCCGATTCGTACGACACGTCGGAATTTGCTCGGGTTGGTGAGCCCAAGCTCCACGTCCTTGTGTGCGAAATAATTGTCGGCTGTCATATCGTCATCTTCGTCGCGCGTTGCCTGACGCCAAATTAGCATTCGCCGTGCACGAGACGCGCCGTTACGGAAAGAAATCTGCGATACGCGCTATATTTTGCATAGATACCGGCTTGTACTCGCGACGCGTGACCCGAGTGCCGCACGGAAAACAAGAAAAACATTCTTCTTTTGAAAATATGCTTAGTATCAACTGTGAAAATGTTGAAACGAGATTATATCGCGTTAAAGGAAGAAAAGCTTACTTGAACGGAGCAATTTTCAGGGTAACTCGTTACTTGTAACCAAGTTACAGTTACTTTTTTTTTGGTAACTCGAACTTAACTTGGTTACTTTCTCTTCATCTCTAACTGTAACTTAACTCAGTTACATTTTTCCGATAACCAGCTAATTTAATAGTTGCTTTATATGTATTTTAAACCTGCACAGATCGCATTAGGCCCTGCGTAAACGCCTTATCGACGCCCTACAATTCAAATGCAGATTTGATATTTTTATTTTCATTGCAAGAAAGTAACTGCAAAGTAACGATTCGTTACTTGTTGAGTAACTGTAATTGTAGCGCGTTATTTTCCAAAATTGTTGACTTGTAACTGCAACTAGATACTTTCATAAGGTAACCTTCCCAACCCTGGCAATTGTATATAATTCAATCAAGGAAAATGTATGCTTATTATTTAAGAATAATTGTCTCGAATGGAAAGGAAACAATATTGGGTCGAAAATAATAGAGGGAAGTCTCCCAATATGAGATAGCGGGGTTTCGGTACGTAAGATTTGATCTGAAACTTTTTTTTTCTATGCAGTTGATGCAATTCAACGGCACGATGTATCGTTGCAATCTAAAACACCATTGCAGCGCTTGGGGAGAATTGAAAAATGTCAGATATCAAACAACGTTAATTCAGACAGATCTGTGAATAAGTGACGCGGACAAACTTACGATACAATTAGGCAAAATTACAGGCTGCGTTAAGAACAGCGTACGAGCTGGCCTTGTACGATATCTCGGAAAAATGGTTTCGTAAGCCGTTTGATTAGGTTTTTCCCATTCGGCATGTAGTTTTAATACCTCTAGATGTCTTTGGCACTTGACTTTTCCGCCAGACTTTTGTTCTCATCGTGTATAAATGAATGATATTATTTAACAACGACTGAGAACTTGTACATTTAATAGCACAATTGATATTGAAAGGATACACAATTTTATATTGTGATTATAATTGCGTAACATTTGCCCGAATAATCTCTCCGCACGCTTGTGAAGGTCAATTTTCACGTGGGTGTGCTGAGCAATATTGTCTAATCACGTACATGAAGATTCATCATCGCGTGGTATTCGCAGAAATGACAGACACGTTTTAACAATGATAACATTAATCACTCCTGCAGCTCGATGGAAATCCTGATTAACGGACCGATATGCGCTGTTTAATTCCACTAATCGATTTTTTGTCGATTTTTACACTCGCGAGCGAAATTCCCGGACGTACGTCTAAAATTATTATCGAGTTATTGCGATATCTTTTATTAACGGCAAGTTTTAGTCAGCTAAAATTTCACTCAATGAACATCTTCCTTGTTGAAAGATTTAGCGTGATTTAAACGATAAGTTCAAGCCTTCTATACGAACGTTCCTACACAGAGAAAGCGATTTCTTTGAGTTGAATAAATTTTGTTGTATCTAAACAAATTTGATATTTCGAATGGGCCAAACAAATTTGTTTGAATTTGAAACAATATATATCTTCGTCTGAAATAAGATATTTGTTTGAAACAAAAGGTATATTCTCTTTGATTTAAACGATGCTATTGTTTTATTCAAACATTATCGTTTGATAGAAAATATGAGGAAAAATGTACATACATCTTTTTTCCTCTATATAATAATTTTTCCTTCATTATTAGAAGAAAGATAAACCCTGAATTAGTACACCAAATTCAGCTATAAAGAATAGACCATTAGATGATTAGACTGCGTCCGCTGATGCGATCGCTTATACATTTGGCCGCCGTGATTTTATTTACGAGTTCCGCGGCCATCTAGTGTCAGCACAGAACTTTATAGACGCCTGGCGAAATAATATAATTATTTAGTCGAAAAATGTTACTTTAAATAATAGCATTTTTTCCATCAACTAATAGAGATTGTTTGAATAAAACAACAAAATTTTTATTCAAACAAATGTTTCGTATAAGCATACGTTGTTTCAATGAAACAAATTTCAATGAAATAAACAGGAATACTAAATCCAAAGAGACTTTTTTTTCTGTGTAGAGACGTACAAATCTTTCAGAAGCCTCTGGTCGAATCCCCTTTTTATGAATTTCTTAATTTTAATACTACAGTACACGCGAATAGTTTAGAACTCAATTTATGACGTAAAAATTTTCTCGACTTCTTTTATTTCACAAAGTTGATCGAGTCGGCTCCCGAGAACCTCGGCGTTGCTTAATTCGATCGCGCAAAGTTTGCAAGGGAATCAAATTAAGAGGTGTCGGGTGTGTAGCATAGCGTAATGCGAATTTAAATGTGGTACAAAGAAGGGAAACAAGGAAGCGTGAGACTTGCTCGAGTAGATCGCAACAGCAGGTGGCCGGCTGTGCAACGTACTGCAATTGAACCTGATGGTGATGATACCTCGCGAGGCCGCGAGATACCCACCGACCAATTGGGTTATACGAGTCACGATTCCGCCGAGATCGTTACACGCGGCATGCAGATGCGTCCCGAGTGTAACGATTAACTCTAGAGCCGCTAAGATGTCCGCTTCGAAGTTGCTTACTTTTCGAGAGCGACTTTCGAGAACGACAGCTTTGCGATAGACGCGGTATTGACAGCGATTCTCGATTATCGCATCCTCGAGAGATTCTTACCGCGCTGACCGAGAATGCAATTCTCAAGGGAGCATCCGCTTCAAGTGCGGCGGACTGCGTCAAGTTCAAACGTTGTGTCGAAAGAAATTTCATGAGAAAATTTTCTCTCCAAAATTTCGACGCTTTGCTTCGATATTCTTTAGCGCGATTCGTTTAATGATGCTTACACTGAGAAAGATGTCCGATTAAATATTAATCGGATAATCCGATCACATAATAACAAACGGATAGATCCAATTAAATTGAATATCTGGTGAAAAATATGATCGGTTTGTCAAAGAAATTTCATCGGTAACTGCATCTCATCGGACAAATATCATCGGATGTATCCATAATTTATTCGGAAAACGTAATCGGAAAAATTAACCGTATCGGGGAAACACAATTTAATCCGGTTTATCCGATGGAAATTTTTCTCAGTGTATTGATTTTCAGTCGGATTTTAATTATCTATACAGTGGTAAGATAAGCAGAGAGAGATGCAATAGAGAAAAGTTTTAACGTGAGTTTGCTGAGTGGACGCTTTGAATTTTTCGAGGTGACCTAAAACCGTCCATGAAGCGGAACAAACAAGCGTAAATTGTCTTCCTTAAATTTCGGAATGTAGGGCGATCGTTCATGTAACTAATACTTTTCGCAATCGGGGTCCAATCCAATTAACGTTCATTATTCTTCGTTTGGCGAAGAACAGGATCCTCTCGTTCCTCCTTTTTTTGTGAAAATACTGCAAAACGTATAATATAAACGTGCAATATAAACGATTAAACAGAGAGCTAGAAAATATCCCGATAATCTTGGCACCTCGCTATTTTCTGACGCGTCGACTGAATTTCAGATCCTACTTTTAAACCAAATATAAAATTGGCTGGTTGTCTCTAACACACACATATCAGGGGGACTTTTACGGCATGCGGGTGTCGATAATTCATTTTCTCTTAAGTGCTACTCCCGCGCGCGAAGAGACAGAGAGAGAGAGTACTTTACGCGGTGATTAGGAGTTGAAGGAACATTATCGCCGTGAACTGGATACAATGTACGAGACACTGTTCTCATTTACGTAATGCACCACGGGATGGAGACAATGCGGCGCGCTAGCGTGCCTCGCACGGCTTCTAGACCCCGAAAAAGAAAAATGCGGATCTCGAGGCTGTCATCGCCGGGTCCGCATATCCGTCGTTTCGACGAGACGTTAAACTCGTGACGTTCAGGCGCGAGCAAACGACGCGGATTATCACGATGTGCGAAGAGCGCGCAGAGCTGTCCGTGGGGACCTCGCGCTCTCGCTCTCCATAAATATTGAGACGCTCTTGAATCGCGGAAAATTTCGCGCGATTTCAAGGAACGAGTAATCTCGCGATTGCATGGCACGTATTGCGCGTTATATCGACCCGTGCGTCGCGTTTCAGTATTTGTCATAGCGAATTCGGTAGCTTCAACTCTGGTTTCTCTATCGTCGCTTAACTTTAACTCATTCTTTGTCTTTTTCTGAAGGAATAGAAAGAGATAAAGGTTGGGTTAAATCGAGGGGGAAACCGCTAACCAAAATCTTGTTTATCTTATTATCACATTTTATCTTATTTATCTTGTTTTATCATATTTCATCTGATTTTATCTGATTTTATCTTTATAACGCCCCAGCAAGGGCTTAATGCCCAAACTAATGCCCATAAATGCCTAGTAATGCCCAGTAGTGCCGCAAATCTGTACACCACAATGCCCTCAGCGGTTTCCCCCTCGGGTTAAATTTAAGTGACGTTAGAAAAATCGGGCCTAAGGCTTGTTTAGGGCCAGTTTCACAAACGTTGGTTAACTGTCAACCAGAGTTTAGTCAACTCTCTATCTTTTTTATCTTATTATTTAAGAAAAGATAGAATCAATTAATCTTCGGTTAGCAGTTAACCGACGTTTGTGGAACTGGCCCTTATAGTCAATTCTTGCGTTTAACTTTGTCTTAAAGACGTGCTCAAAAGCATTTAGCTAAAAGACCGATCCGCACGGATGCTGTACAGATAAATTTACTGGCTAAGAAATATTTCAAGAGGTTTGTGGAGAGATGAAATGCGCTTTAAACAATTGATGCTCTTGTTATTCTTTTCGAATGTTCGGCGACTCGTCGAGTTTCGGCTACAGAAAATCCCGGGGTTACCGCTCCACTTGGCCGGGAGACAAGTCGGGTTTTACGTAACTCTAGAACGCGCAGCGCACAAAACCTTTCGGTCTTTCTAGATTTTAACTAAGAATTTACAACTTTTCAGCTAAAAATGTCATTTTAACTCCTTCTCTTTTTACGTCTTCTCTGGATAACGTTATATGTTTAACGTGACCACATCGATTCTTGTCCGCTCGGGGAAGTTGCCGTGTATTTTTGTCGAGTTAAATTTATAAGAACGACTTTATAGTCGTAGCGTTTCGTTGCGGCAGCTAGTTTTCCGGCAGTTGAAACTGTTTAGAGTCAACGTGAGCGTGCGTGAGCTACATTAGAACGCATCTGTAAGCGCGTCTATATTTCTCTGGATTCTCTGGGTGAGCAATCGATAATTCGAGCAACGTACGAAGTAACGAAGGAAGATTTCTCTCGCGAACAAAAGGAACACATTTGATTACGTTGCTCTTTCGTCGCGGAAGACGTTGAAAGATTAAGAACGAGAGCCTGTGTAGCGGTAATGGAAAATCGGAGAGAAATGTGTGCATCGTGTGTTTGAGCGGTGCAGATCGAATAATGAGGTCGGAACGATTGAGATCCGTGGTGTTCCGTTTTCACATTTTAATGTGAATTAAATGAATATATATTTTTCTTTCCTTACTACGCGGAGAGAATTTTTTCTTACAATTTATCCTGAAAAATCATGTAATCGTGGAATTTCAAGAAACATGGCATTTTAAAGAATTTTACGAAATGTATAAGGGAATAAGACCAATAATATACGAGCAACTAAATGATAAAAACTTATTTAAATATTCCGATTCCAATAAACAACTAAAATTATTTTACATGTATTCCGCATTGTACAAAATTTAATTAGAAACGAAGTCCTTGACTTACAATTAGTTCAATGACTTCAATGGTAACGAAATTATTATATATATAATTAGATCAATATCATGAACGTTTTGACTGTACTTACAATTAGTCTTCTTCAGCGTAATTAATCACTACAACAATATATCAATGATAATATCAATCAATGAGAATTTTATGAGTTTAAAAACTTTACCATACATTCTACTAGTAATTATACTTACAATTAGTATATATTTTACTAGTGGAATCAAGAGGGTAGCCACTTAATGCAGTCATGAAATAGTTGCTGTTAGGACGGTGAGTTGATACACCTTTGCGCGCAAATTTCGAATAATAAACAGTAGACACAAATAGAAAATTACTTCTCGTTAAGACCACGGTTAGACTGGTGGAAAAAGTGAGAAGCAAGGAAATATGTGACCGAATACTACAATCTTAATTGAAATTACCTCTGCAAGTAAATACTTGTTAGCAAAATCAACAAGATATAATGTTAAAATATGACGATAAAAGATATTCTCGGGTAATAAATAAATTGACATTTAATATTTTCGCCGAAGAAATTTGGTGAGTTTTGAAAGAGGAGTTTTTCGCCGAAATTCAATTCAATAAATTTCTTTTTGCAAAGTTAGAAAAAATGCAATTGAGCGATTCGAAGTACAACGACGCTTCAAAATGTGAATTTTTAAAGATTACATCACAGAAATTGATGAATGAACATCGAGTAAAAATACGAAGCCGCTCAATTAGCCTATCTCGCTCTTGTGCGCGCTATGTTTACGCTTTTAAGTGCACGCTGAATTTTATCGTAGCCGTTGCACTTATGAATGAAGGCGGTCGTCGCGTCGCGCGCGGCAGCGATGAATGCACCAGATCGATTAACCTTTTATGGCGCAAAGCGATCTCTTTTTTTTTGTTGCTACACCCGTTGGGTAAACATCCCGAAGTACGCAGTGAATTTTATCGCTATACTCGCGCTCTCTGTATTTATGAATGGCTGGGGAATAGGCGTGGGAGGGGCGACTTTTGGGCAAATGCCATCGGTCACGTCACGCAGTTACTGTTGTTTTGATACTCGTAATATTTCACCAGGGATATAAATTTAATTTATTAACGTATTGTGTGGGATACGCGTGCGGATGATAAACAGCGAATATATGCGGGAAACGTGGTTCTTCGATCCATTATCGAGATACTTTTTGTTTCGCGAAAATCTCTTCTGAGACAAGTTCTCTGAAATTTGAACAGGTTACTTTGGCGAGTCTTCGAATAAGAAAGTAATAAGAAAGTAATTAAACTTTGATGCATTTAATAATTTTTAACGAGTCTGCCCGCCGATGTTAAAGACA
The DNA here is from genome assembly GCF_000949405.1 of Vollenhovia emeryi. NCBI lineage: Eukaryota > Metazoa > Arthropoda > Insecta > Hymenoptera > Formicidae > Vollenhovia > Vollenhovia emeryi. Next base: position 723,009 of record NW_011967242.1, on the reverse strand, counting down.
TCGAATTTGTCTTATACATTTTCTTCACCAAACTCACAGCGGCCATCCAAAAGTCGTACGATTTCGATACGCAAAGGAGGGACAGATCGTAATAAATGGAGTCTCGATTGAGAACCGATAGATCGGGCGGGAAAGCAGCGATATCTTTCTCTTCGCTCGCTGGCTACGACGTTTCGCGATAAAGTCCTGCTTCGCATAAAATACGCGAGGTGCATTGGTCGCTCAAGTTCGACCGCGTGACCCTCCAAGTAGGCTAACTCGCCAAGTGCGGCGACCGAATGGTCGCTGGCATAAGCGCTACTATTGTGACCCACAGCCTGCACTTTCCGTTAGATGTTATTATCCGCACCACCTGTCTTAACGTGCGCGCTTCCCCTTCTTCCGTTATCTCCCTCCTCGTATCTACGTGTCCTTCCTTCTCCCGTCTCCTTCCTTCCTTCCCTCGCATCCGCCGTCCGTTTCGCTCTTCCGCCGCCACGGGCACCATATTCGCCTCTACTGTTACACCTGCGGCTTTAGATGGCTTGCGATGCTTACGTTGAAGAGCCCCCGCCTTCCAGAAGACACACCTTGGCGTGTCAATTATTAATTAAATCGCCGATCTTTCATTCATGTCTGCACGCTCTCTCGTTTTCTTCCGTAACGCTATCTTGATGCGCTCTTATACGAGCAACTTTGTACAAGAGCCACGCTATATTTCCCGTTACTATGAATTCGCATATATAATTGGAATTACATATGCGAATGTTCAATGGACATTATTAAATCAGGTAAACAAAGGCAATTTCATGCCTTTTCAAATTTACCTCGAGTTTTTCGGCAGAAATGTCGGATAATGTATTCAACGATTTAATTTGTATTAAATATGACAGGAGGATGTTTTGCGATGTCGCTCGAATTTTGTCTCGCGTAAGGGTTTCGTAAACGATATAAAGTATTTCCAATCGGGGCTTCCGTTCCCTCTTTGAAAGTAGAAAGTCTCACGGCTCTACGCCCGCGGGTGAATCTCAAAATTCCGACCTTCGAGTCCTTTTACACGCCGAGTTACGTAAAGAGAACGATCCCACGCGCGACACGTGCTCAACCTCGTTCGCGCCTGCGACGCAACGTTGCATATATTTGCAAACGGTTGTTCGACACGTATTTGCAAATCACACTCGTCGGCAATGGGGCCTGGAAAGTTGCGGGCCTTACGTCGCAGCGTCTCTCGACGGCTGCAAAAGGCCCCCGCAAGCCCGTACATCTTTCGACGAGACTTTTCCGCGCAGCAACTTGAATGAGTTTACGTAAATTAGCGGCATTGATTTATAGACGTTTAATATACGGCATTGCCTGCGACTCTGTCTTTTTCAATTGAATATTGATGAGCGTTTATTATTAATAGTCTATTAGGCGAGTCTGTAGGTGTAATGAGCTATCAGTCATGAAGTTAGAGAAGTCGTACACTTTTATTTATCACGTTCGACGACTTTTTTTCCTCTCTTTAATTTATCATTATATCTGTTTTGCCGAATCACGTTACACCTCCGAGATATTTTTTATGCATAGGTATTTATCGCGAATAAATTGGTGGTGTCTTAATTTCATATTTTGAGCCTTCACACAGCATGTAATTTGAATTAATTTATTGCGAATAATCATACGCAATCACGCGAGCATTGTTTCAAATAAGGGATTTGCATGCGCCACTTCACATTGATTAATGATTACATGTTAATCCGTTTGCAATAAAAAATGTAACGCGCATAGATCGTTGCTTTATTAATACTGAAATGCTTTATAAAACAGTCAATAACGCCTTTTAATTTTGTTCCATTATTAATTAAATCTCCCTGTATTCTCTCTTTCGAAAGATTTTAATAAATGAATATAACGAATGCTTGGTACGTTGCGTAACAAGCGTAATAATGTTACTTCATGTTTAATTGACGATTTACCATGATTGGCCATTGAACCATGAGTTTCAGTTATTCTTATCTTAATTAGAACATCGCGTTAACACGTAATGACGAGCAAATAATGAGATGAAATGTTGCCGCAACCTTTGTGCGCGAAATTGCGCTAAATTATAAATGAAAGTTATTGTTGAACTTGTATATCAGTCGCTAGGTGGTAGGCAAGTGGACATCGAAAAGTATCACGTCTCGGCACAAAAGCGGATACCCGAGAAGTAAGGGGGTAAGGAGATTTTAGTAATCGGTATAAGAAATACGATCTTTCGCCTTTGCGTGCGAGACAAAGTCGAAAGTGTAGTACGTCTTCCAGAAAGCAGCAGAGCACGCACAAAAGACAATAGTCGGAGTTGCACAATTCCGTGCCGCTACTGTCGTTGGGCACTCTCTGGAACTGGCGAGGCAGTTAGTAGCGGCAAAACGAGGTCCGCGATAAAATTCGCGAAAGAGCCGGTCGCGCGCCGCAAGATTCATCCTCGATCTTATCAGGGCGAAGGGGAAGGGAGGAGAGAAAAAGAAATACCGACCGCATCATCTTCGAAGGGTCATCGCTTCCGGCCAATTGTACCTTGGATTTCTTCCGGTCCCACGCTTCGCATAACTTCTCGTCGGTCGGATTATTCTCGTCCCTCCCCCTCGCTGGCCTTTCTTCTTATCTTTCTTTCTCTCTGCCCTCTCTTCTCTTCCTCCTCGATCCAGCACTTCATTTAATTCTGTTAGTTTTAGTAATTGCAACCGCATCGTCTTTCGTTTGTCTTTAATGTTTTTATTACATTATTTTTTATTATTCTTTCTCAAATAACTGATCTTTCACATAAACTATGATTATATACAAAGAATGAATAATGATAAGTATTTACTTATACAATGTATTTTTATAATAATATTTTGTAGTGCTAACATAGATTTAATTTTATGATAAATTTGGAGATAAGTTTTGTCTTTTTTCGTCGCACCCAAGTTTTCTCCCCCTCGTGTCGTTGTCGTGTAAATATTCGAAAATTGCAAGGAATTTCATACTTTTGCGCCAAAGGCCTCACCGAGAAATGCGTTAGGAATTTCGGGTCTAGAGAGGAAGGAGTTTGAAAATATTTAAGTTCGCATTTCTCTAAAATGTGTTAAGGAAAAATATTTGCGACGATGTAAATTATTTGCACCAGCAAGGGAATTCATTCGTAGATATAAAAGATTGTTATAATACGAGAAGTACAAATTCGATAAATCATAGCGTATATTTTTCGTTGGAATTATGAATAATAAGGCGATATTTTATCATTTATCGCCGAGGAATTTGCTTGGCTTAGCGCACGGCTTTTACTTTTGCAGAAGTTTTCAAATAAACGCGGAAACTAATATTTGCGTTCAATTATCTTTTTCGTTAGATATTTAATTTGGAGATTAAATTCACGTATTACGGATTTTCCTGTACGTTCATAAAGGAAAAACAGGATGCAGGGGTTGGTACGATCGATGTCGGGGCGGAAAACGAGAAGTCAGGCATGAGTTATCTCAAATTTATATTAAAAGCTTTCCCGGCGCGAGAAGCCGCGGAAAATGCGTTTACGCGTACAGGGTGTGACGTGTCAATTTTCGGGCAATTTCGCGGCAATTTCCTGATCCCTCCGTAGATTCCGCAAGGAAAGGGGGAGAAAGACCGAGTGTCGCACGAGGGAAGGAACCGCGTTTAAGAATCAAGCATTTCGTTCCTATCGTAGATCGGTGGATTGCTCCGAAAATAAAATTGAAAATTATACCGATATTGAATGCAGAAAATCTTTCCGCATGAATTTATTAATCCTTTTAAAGAGCAAACTATTTTCTGGTAGAATTTTACCTCAACCAGAGGCGAGCAGATCATGTTTTCTTTAAATGGATAAAGTAAATTATTATTATTTCTCCTGAAATATATTACGATTGTAATATTTGTCGACATTAAGTGCGAGATTAGACACAGTTAATCTGCGATGTGTGTAAAAGCTGATATAATTCTAGTTAAAATTCCCATTGTGTTGACACAAGAAGGTAACCGCTCATTTTTTATTCGCGCGATAACGAAAATGCGAACGTTTGCATAGGCTGCACTTTGTGCGTATCTGCAGTTTCGCAAATGAAACTCGCTAATACCGATGTTAATCTCGGGTAATAACGCGCCTGTCTTTGCCGTTTTATCACGGTAAGAGCGATAAGTTTCACGTGGAGCGAAGCGGAGCCTTAATCGCGCACCCGTCCGATCCTTGCACGCAATAACGACTCTCATTAATCCGCATGCCACGTAGCGTGTTTTTTGAAACGTGTCCTGGCCGCGGCACGAGGAACCGGAAGCGGTCGTCTGGACACGCATGGCCACATATCGGAAAAGGACGGTTCATTGTCGCCTGTGCACCGACCGTTGAAAAGCTGTGCGCGAGCGGTGTCCGATGCACGTACATATTAGCTTGATAAAACACGGATACGAGTTTACTCGTACATTCCCAGTACCAAACCACAAGGCGCATTCTCCTTTCCCAAAATAATTATCGCCCGCGAAACAGCTTTCATCTCGCGCGAGTCCTTGGTAGGTCGGAGTGCAATCGTATCGTGATTGCGCTCAGAATGAAAATGTCATCGAGAATGAATTCTCGCGGGCGAGCTTACGTGGCGCGCGGTACGTTAGAAATGGCAGGGCATTTGTTGCGGCCGATCTGATTCTGATAACGTTGCGTTACAGGTGCAACGACGGGCTATAGAGGTAGCTCCCTGCGAGGGAGCTGGTAATTTAAAGGTAGAATCGATCGTCAGCTCTCTCTCTCTCTGCAAGTCGTGCTCGCCATTTCTTTGCCTTTGGCAACTTAGTCGTTGATAGAATGCCGTCTCGAACATAATCGAATATCTCTACTATCGCTAAATGTCATTAATTAAATGTTTCAATATTAATTAAATACCTGGCTCGTCCGCGTAGCTGAACCTATCGCGCGTTATAATCGATAGTCGATATACTAAACTATATTATTAAAAAATTTAAAGTTAATTATTCAGCTTGCATACATTAATACGTACATGCAATTTGAATTGTAATCGACAACAAACTTTTTCACATATCTGGACTAGCACCGGTTAGATATTTATCTATTTAAAAGGGGCGCAGTTTTTATCATCCAATATTAAAACTACGTTATCCCCTACGCGTCTCTGCGACATGCGATTTATAATCCAATAATCAATACTATTATAGACGAATTAAAATACATTTTAATATATTTTATCGAGGAGCAAACCGCTGAGGGCACTGTGGTGTACAGATCCGCGACATTACTAGACATTTTTGGGGCATTAGGTCTAGATAAAATAAGATAAAATAAGATAATAAGAAAAAGCATTAGTGGGCATTGGTGTACAAGATTTTGGTCAGCAGTTTCCCCCCTCGTATTTTATAAAAAACACATAAACGATATTGAAGATAAACTACTGATAAAACATATGGTTTGTCATGCGAGCTAGTCCAATCTCACGTGTTATCAGGAAACGAGCAACCGTGTACGCTGGACGTAAATTTGCGATCTCCTTTCACGCGAGGACAACTTTATATCGCCAGTTTCTCTGCTCTCGCTGCTCTTCCGGTAGAAAACCTCGCGCGACGTTATTTTAGTTGTAAAAAAACATATGTACGCGACGACCGAGACAATCGACTTTTCGACGGTGCCAGGTGCGCGCGGACTTGGAATTCGATCGCCCAGCAGGTGAGCCGTTCGCTCGCGTGCTACTCTCCGTGATCTCGCGTGCGCGCGTATTAAAGCGTCCGTCGTACTATCGATTCGTTGGGGGAGGTTCAGTGACCATCGAACAACTCGGACTCCTCGAGCCCCGTTGTGTATTGTATGTCATTGGTAAGCCGCATCGCGGCATTCGCGGCTTAACTTCAACTGCAGCGTCGGCATACAAATGTCGCCATCGACGGCACTAGTCAAGTACCAACGCAATATAGTTATAAGAAAAGGAAACGTCCCCGTTACGGGGACATTGACCTACATTCACCTCGCGAATGTGCTAAATGTAGCGATTTGATATCAAGCTTTGTCTGGCTAATGTAAGGATGGCATGCAATGTCGGTGGAAGGTGGGATTCGCACAAGCACTAAATGTGCGGTGAGGCCGTAGATGGTTTCGTCGATTGTTTACACTTGAGCCGTACTGAAATTTCTTACAAGAATTTTCACGATTAATATCTTTTTCGAAGAATAAAGTGCCCAAGTTTTAGGTTCTCTCGCTGAATGACACATTAAGGTAGTTGTTTCGCGACAGTAATGCTCGAAAGTTTCTTCCAGACAGGAACCAGCACTCACTTATTACAATGATGTATCTTCATGCAGTATTGTTCTGGAGAATACACTTACGATTAATACATAATATAAAACAGACTCGAAAGATTATAGTTAAGGCGTTGTTGCCACATCTCTTACACTACACTCATGTCTACTACATAATTTTTCCCGTTTATAGTTTTAACTCTTTATATTGTTGAAACGGAACGGTTAATAATTTTGATTTTTTTCCCCAGTCATTCGTTCTATTTTACTTTGTAACATATTTGGAACTAAAATGTGCCATCATTTGCGTTTGCACGCAAATATTAATATTTTAACACATTTCACGTGTAATAATATTACAACGAATTCTATTGTCACGTGTAATAATATTTTCAACCTGTTTCACACGAAATATTTCGTGTAACGTAGCACACTTTAACATTTTTTTTTCAGAACTTTGAGACGGACAGTTTTAATTTAATTAGTCTTATTTTGCACGTATTAATGTAAAGAGTAAACTGTAAAAATTTGAAACAGTTCTTACATAAATGGTTTTACGAAACAACTACCTTAATCTGGAAGCACTGAAAGTTGTAGAACAATTGTAAAGATCCAAATGATATTAATGCAATATTTTGACGGGGCAAAATGATGAGATGGTACTTGTACAATTTTGTGCATTCTCTTTACGTAATATAAACGTTTTACAATCTCGTTAAAGTCGAGCTTTCGGACAGAGGGCGGATTAGAGGGCGAATTTTCGTCAGTCATAAGTCATACAGTATTCAGTACTTTCGTGCGTTTTACGAGCGCCCTACCTTTTGCATTTTGAATTCGGCGAAGGTTTAGAGATGGCCGTGATACCTAAAACCCGGGCCCTCGTGCAAAATTGATGACATGTTTCCCGGTTTACGACTCTTGTACGATATATATTACGTCTGGAAGAAGGATACTCCTGTTTCTTTATGAAGATCAGTTCGACTGAACGCTCTATTTAGATTTCATTTACTTTATATGCTCCGAGAAATGTGGAACTTGCCACCAATGTAAAAATTAGCAGTTCCATTAAGCATGAAAAAAATTCGCAATAGAACTGAAGCAAGGAGGAAAAGAGGGAAAAAGAAAACATCGTTATAATTCCTTAACATGGTCGCGCAAAGCTCAAAGTTATCGATCTTGTTCGGCGCACCTGAACAACGATAGAGGGGAAAAAATGGTGGCACGTCTTCGAGGCAGACGGTATAATTTTGCGAGAGAAGCTTTTGCCACGAGGGCTTCGGAGAGGCGACGGAAAGGAGAGCGAAAGAGAGCATAAGAAAGTCGATTATGCCGGGCCGGCAGGTTCTTCGACGAGAAACGCGGAGGAGGGCGAAGACAAGCGGATACAGAGAAAGCAGTTTCACTGTGCGTCGGTTGGAATCTTAAGTATTGCGTTGGCGAACGTGGAATTACACCGAAAGTACTACTACTTTGCCTCGTTAAGCCTGAGAGAATTTTCGTTATTTTATTACCGCGCAGCTGCCAATTATTTACGTTTATCGTTTCCAATTTTTTACGATTTACCCAATTCGCCTAGATGGTGGACCACGTGTCTCTGTTCTTATATTTCTCGCTCAACTGAACGCGGTAGAGATAACGTTCCTATTGTTTGTGCCATTTTCCGTGAAACAAAGAAGTTTTGGGACTGTGTAATGACGGCGGGATTACATGCGAGCTGAGCGTGTAACGATGATAGATAATCGTGGATACAGGCTGGTGTCGCGAATGTGCGGGACAAGATAAGCGTTTTGTAGAACTTCCTATGCGTCATTGCTGCACATGTGAGAATTCTAAAGGCGCGCGTAAAGTGCGAAACGATTAAATATGACTAATCGCTCACGGAAGAGACACGATGTGCCCAAGGCTAGGAGGCAGCGATATCTTGAGATGGTCGATTTCTTGATAACACGAGGTGCAATGCCTCCCGCGGATAATCGCTCTTACAAGGATTCGTGTATAATCGCGAGACGACGATCGTTAATTATACGCATGGAACCGGATTAATCACTTTTTTTCCTGATAATTCGTTCTTAATGAATGACATAACGTCGTTCATTCAATCGTCTTTTTATTCATATCAATATTTCGCTCAATCCGATAGAAATGATCTCGCGGGCAGAGACACTCCAGGGAGATAATTGAGAGATAACTCGCGCGTAACGAGCTGCATTAAAATTATCGTAGCCAGATAACGATCTGTTTAACTTGACTTCTCGAGACACCTCAATCTTGTTTCGCGAATTACGACTGGCAAGTTCTTGAAGATTTGTGTGAAATTGTGGAGATTTTTCAAACGTAAATGATCGAGCAAAGTAACTGACGCTGAGATAAATGAAATACAACGCTAATAAATAAAAAAAAACAATATCAAAGATATTTTCAATTTTTATTGAAATTCATATAGCGGAATAATCGCGTTTCAGGTCTCAAGACCAGAGACAGCGCGTTGTTTCCGAACAGAAGCCGTACACCATATGCCTGCGGTGTCGTGCATGCATGGCACCGCACACGCACGCACGCATGTTTGAAATATGACGCGGCGTTCGCGTCTCGCGAAGCTTCACTCGTGCCCGTCAATTATCCGGACGTATTATCGATTACTCAACCGTGAATTCGTCTAGTTTCCACGTCAAAAGGATTGACTTTACGAGGAGAGTCCTTTTAATTACAAAGATCCGATTCACTGAGTATTTAAATATTGCACTTTTATTGATACGTTATTGATATCTCCAAGCTCTTACTTGGCTCATACATTCTTCATCAAAAATATGTTGTCCTGAAAAATTTAGTGGGCATGTAAAGTCCTGTAAACAAAATGTACCGAAAATTGAAAATTTAGATAATGTCCCGAAGACATAATCGAAATTCGAGAAATGTAACACTGTCCCGAAAAGTCAGAATCCAAAAAATGGAGAAGTATAACCATAGACATAATTTATTTAGACCGAGCATTGAGCAGTGGGGGTAGAGGTTCATGTCGAAAAGGACAAACCCTGTTTTAAACATGATAAATCTCTTTAGGTTGCCAGTAATAAATAACAATGGATCCGTTTAGTCGACCTTATCTGGCTCTTATTTCATAAATTCAATAAAAATACAAATATAATGTGCAACGTTTCGACACCCTGTTTGGGTCCTTTTCAAGCACAAATTCTTAAAATTAATTGATATAAAAAATTGAGTCATTGTAATACGTCATTGAACAGTAAAACATTTTTATGTAAAAAGTCGAGTCATGATTATAAAATTAACAGCACAAATTGAAAATGTCCAAAGTCTACCATGGTTGGAGAGTGACTCTGTTGCTATTTTGTTCTCTCTCGTTCGCATGCGACAAAACAGAGTTTGTCCTTTTCTACGTGTACCTCTACTCCCACTGCTCAAATAAAGGCAAACGCTCGGTTAGATATATTATGTCTATGAGTATGACAAAGTCTCAAAAGTCATTACCCCTCAGACACGAGACAACGTCCCGAAAAGTACACACGAGAAAAAATTAAGACAATTCTCTAGAAAGTGAAACACATCAAAATAGTACATGGCGCACCTCTCGAATTTTCAAAAGAGAGAGAAGAAGTGGAGTTTGTTCGTGAGACGAATATCTCTTTTTCAGAAAAAAAAACTATAATCTTAAAATAAATTTTTTTGTGAATCAATGCTTTTCTTCTCCCAAAGTTACAATATTTTTGTTTCAAAATATTTTTGC
>NW_011967242.1:675460-712464 GCF_000949405.1 Vollenhovia emeryi | reverse complement strand
GTTACTCACCACTTTGATTATATAATTCTATAGCGGATAATTGAACAAATTCTGTAAATTCCAACAGCATTGTTTCAGACACACACACAGACGCACACGCAATCTATGAAACTTTTATTTAAATTATTTTAAAACCATTGTATTTTCAGAGAATTCACGTTTGCTACACGGTAGCAAGATATTTGTAAAGGTCATATTGATAAAAATTATGCTTTATAAATTGATATCTATATTTCCACGTGTATGCAATTTATTTTAACATTGGCAAGTTCATAAAGAGATTCTAGTAACAGAATGACGCTGGATAAATATGAAATGCGAAACAACAGGCGAGCGCGCTAAAGCCTGACAGAATAAGCACGTAAAACCTCGACATAATATCGTCTGATGTGATATTTGCACGTGGAAGGAACGGTAGAAAGAAGGACGTTTGATTATCCTTGTTTGCAAACCTACAACACCTTTTTTATCATAGCGTAACGGAAACCGCAAGGTACGGCGAGCTGTGATCGCGTGACGCAATCCGCACGTTATGTAAATTATTCCGCACGCAGCTTCCGACTCTGGATTGCTGCGAGATGCGGCTCTCTCGGAAAGGCCGACCTTACACCGTGATTGTCTTCGCAAGGTCGCGCATTGTCAGGGGGAGAAAGAACCGCGTCGACGATCCCCCCTGGTCCGAGGACGTTTCTCTCCCTCCTATCCCTGCGAGATCGGCAGATGGACAAACGGAAACGACTTTTTACCTCGGCACTTGGTGCCGACTGGTGCGTGAGTGCATAAAGGGTATCCTATTTTTATAGTTAGCCGCTTCCTTTCGTGGAGTCTGTTCGCAAGCCCGCTTCCAATTCGGCCTATTATGCTATTTTTTTCTTCGTTGTCTCTCGGGGCCCAATTTTCAATTTGCCTACGCGAAATGATAAATTTGGCTCAGCGCAATGAGACACAATTTGCAATGTAGATGTCTACCTGCTGCTGTAATAATATAACGTCTACCTACATCAGACTTATTTAACATATGATTTTACAATGTCATGTGATTCAGAATTTTAACATTATATCAGGGTTGGGAAGTAACTCGTTACTTGTAACGAAGTTACAGTTACTTTTTTTTTGGCAACTCTAATTTAACTTCGTTACTTTCTCTCCATCTGTAACTGTAACTTAACTCAGTTACATTTTTTCGATAACTAGTAACTAATTTAATCGTTACATATATTTTTTAAACCCCCACAGATCGCACTAGGCCTTGCATTTGAACATTAACGCTTTTACCGGCACTTTATAATTCAAACGCAGATTTGATATTTTTATTTATATTGCAAGAAAGTAACTGCAAAGTAACGATTCGTTACTTTTTGAGTAACTGTAACTAGATACTTTTATAAAGTAACTTTCCCAAACCTGGATTATATAATATTCCAGCGACACGGTATATTAGGTATTATATTCTTATCGCCTCGATTTGTTTCGAAGCTAACATCCTGTGCTGCCTGACAGATTGAATCATCCAAGTTATTATTGTAAGCTCGATTTCACGATTTCGCGATGGGAACGAGTTAACCTTGTTACGAGCGCTTTTGAAATAACGGGCCATAGTTTCCAAGCGTACTCTTTGTTTCCGAGCAAATGTTCTTAGCGATTGAGTTATCGACAATTATCGAAAACGAGGAGCTCTTGGCAGATGAGATATGAGAGATGTACATGAAAATTCTGCATTTTATTCAAAAGCGCTATATTACTCTCGATTGTACAATAGTGACGGGCTTAATTCTAACTTTACGAAAAAAAAAATGGTAAACTTTCGAAAATCGTATCTTTTCAATAACGAAAGATTTCGAGAAAGCCACGCCGCTGTCTCGGAAACGCCTTATGAGCGCATTACGCGAGCATACGCGCGCGTTTATCGGCTACGTGCGCGGAATGCGTGCGTGCGTACGGCCGTCGTCGTGAGCGGCGATAATAATGCGATGAGAACTATCCCACGCACCGCGGATACGCACGCGGGAGCAGCGCCATCGGCCGTTTTCTAGCTCCGGGGCCTCCACTTTTCCACTCGGTTTTCATCCTTTTTCATTCGCTCCTATGCCGGCTACGCGTAGCCGCGGTGCCGGAGCGCGTAGCGGCTCGAATGGCGGGCGGATGGCTGTATTAAGAAGCGGTTATTACAGCCGGTTCGATGCCATCGTGACGAGCGCATCAGGAGCCTCCGCGCTTCCTTCTCCGATCGTCCTCCTGCGATCCACGAGCAAACATCCGCTCCATTCGACCGTTCCCTTTACTGCCTCTCGCCACGGTGAGATACGAGGGATTTTCACGAGCTCCTTTCGGTCGAGCTCTTACCAGCGTAACATGTTGAGACATAGATAATTGGCTGTTATTAAAAGAACTGCATTCAGCTAGGAGAGCTTTGACTTTTAGATTGAAATTTTCATTTTCTAATTTCTCTTTTCAATTCCGCCTCTGGTTCTATTGTAGCACTGAAATCGAGGGGTAAACCGCTGACCAAGATCATGTACACCAATGCCTACTAATGCCCAGTGGGCATTACTCGAGGGGGAAATTGTAGTGTACAGATTTGCGACATTACTGGGCATTACTAGGCATTACTGGGCATTTTATGGGCATTAGCTTGGGCGTTAGGCCTTGCTGGGGCATTATAAAGATAAAAAATAAAATTAAATAAAATTTAATAAGATAAAATAATTTACGAATGCAATCATTAACGCGTAACACTTTTATGAGGTTCGCGTCGGATCATAAAAAATTGTAGTCGTTATTGGACCGCTACGATTATTCCGCGATGACGAATCGAAAGAGAAATATTATTTTGCGGGAGAAATATTGTAATATCCCATCGCGGCTTTCCCCGGCAGTAATTCTGGTAGCAGCGACGAGTTTGAAGAGTCGCTCTCCACGCGAACAAAGTAGCCGACGGAGGTGCTTTCCGGCTGGAGAAGTCGGCGTCGAGTGCGTGCGAAATCGGGGCGAAGGGGGACGCGACGGAGGGTCGGCACCCTCGCGAACCCTGTGCTCTGTGCTAGCGTGACGGCGGCCACTCCACCGTTTTCGCTCTCGGAAAGGTGCATGCGCGCGCGCGCGCGCGCTTCGAATTTCCACGTTTGCTCATATTTTCAAACATTCTTGCTATTTCTGGACATGAGGTAAACAGTCGATCTCGTATGCCAGTTTCTAACGTGTCAGGTAATACGCTAATATAGAAGGTAATATACATAGAGAAAAATAGCAATTTTGAATAGTTTTTCTGAAGTTTTCTCTTAAATTAAAAAGATTTGTGATGGTTGGGTAATTGGACAAGTAAATACCTGCTTATGTAATGTTACACTGACAAACAATTTTTTTTAAACTAAGTAAACAGATTTACTTAAAATTATTTTTTTACTTAAGTAAATCTTTTTTTTATTTAAATATAAAAATATCAAATTTCAAGTAAATCTATGTATTAAGTAAATTAATTTAAATTATTACAGTTTCCACATTCAAATAATGATTTCATGAGATAGAGAATATTATTTACTAAATGAAATCATTTTATAGAATTAAAGTAAAACTTCTTAAATTTAATCCGTAATAATTAATGGAAAGTTTGGACTTTAATGGAAAAATTGTTGAGTAGAAAATATCGTTTCGATCGTCATTAAACCTGTGCCAAATAAGACCCGCGACAGTACGCCGCATTGTCTATTGTACTTCTAGGGATTATTGCGACGCTCAGAATTGTTCGGTGTTCACAACGTGGCGGTGGACTATGGCGATTGTTGGAAATTTTCCCAACCGTTTCTCGTTTACCGCGTTTTCCAGCGACGTGCGCCATTTAAAACTATCCACAGAGCGCGAACGGTTTCCTCGCTATATTCTGTAATCCACCGTCTATATAACTGTGGAACACGAATCTAGGTGAAATGGCTCAGTTTGTAGTTTCATAATGTGAGAAGCTGTCTTTCATTTTGCAACTACGAGAGTTGTTAACAAGTCAGATAAAATTGGCGAAAGAAAACTTTTTAGAAATCACGACAAATGCACCCTGTCGCTTGTTGTTACGTGAATTATAAAGAAATTTTCAGGAGTAAATGGCATTTATGTTCGTACTTTTTGTGTAATAAGATTTCGAAAAGAAACGGATGTTATTACTGTTTTATTTGTATCACACAAATCGTTCTGTCAAGTCAGGAAAGAAATTACACATATTGACCATTTTATAATTTGTGTATGAATGAAATTACGATCGAATGTCATGTTATTAAATTAAATTGATTGAAAACTGATATTTATATAAAATATTTTATATATACATTTTATACTTTTGGTTTTAATTTAACATTTTAATATTTCTCGCTTTCCCCTCCTTTTTTGTTTCGTTCAAACTCATTATATACGCTTTTATTGAAGAGAGTTGCATTCATATATACGCATACGAACATTACGAACTAGATGCATTGTCGCTGCAACGCGCGACGAGTGCGAGGGTGGGCAAGGCGAATTAATAGAATGTTATATAAAAACAGTGCGTAGATAAGCGAGCGGGGGACGATCCGGTCGTTTAATGAGGATGTACGCGTATTATGGCGGCGTAGGTCGCACGTCGCGTTTCTAATCGCGTCGTAGGGTATACGGTAGCGGCGTTAATAATGGTAACAGTAGCGCGGATGCAATATTGTTGACGACGCCACACGATCGTGCGAGACTAGGCCAAGGATCTTGAGAGAGGCCGATCATTGGTACCGATTTACCAAACATGCTCGATAGCCTCATTAAAACGGCGAAAAAAGTCGAATGCGCCGTATATCGCGTTCGTGAGAACTTTCATTCTGTCTAATAGGAAGTGGTCTTCAAGCGCGACGCACGCGAGATTTTGTAAAAAAAACATTTTAGATTTGCCCGCAAGATATCTGCAGAATGTGCCACGAAGATCATGTTAATAACAATGAATTTTTATATCGCGTATATTTACAAAAAATTGTGGATTATTAAATTTTTCATCAAAATGTGCCCTCGCGATTTTTCCTCTCTCATTAATCTCTCTGTCTAAAGTCATTATTAAAGTAATCAGTTGAAATAATATTTTTGCACGGAGAAATGTGTGTCTCGCGTTAATATAATACGCGTTAAAATTTTTGAATGTAGATTTATGTTATCTGCTTACAGCGTAACAAATATGTTGTATTATTCTTGCGTATGGATACACGTCGAACGTATGCACGTGGTTATTCTAGCAGGAGACTGCAGTGAAAAATATATGTATGCGAAAAAGGCAACGATCAATAACAGACATCTGATACCGTACTACCAAGCGTCTTTCGCGAAGTCATAGCTGAGGAACGGCCGATGCCCGACTTTCTTAGAAGACGTTGATAAGATCGACACCCTTTTGACAGCAAGCACCTTTTGCAAATGACGCCAATGAATGAATACGTGCGATCGATGGTGTACGAGTTACAGAAAAAGCCGGCGCGGGAGAAGGAGGTCGCGCGAAAAGCGGCGAAATAAATTGTAATCGATTGTTTCGCGACACAAAAGGACACAAACACCAAATACATCAGCCCTGATCCACCATTATTCGGACGTTTATGTTCTCTTGCGCCGTGTTGCATGAAGCTGTCAAAGAGAGAAACATACGTTGGACAAGCCACGAGGCACGAGATGAAGGGCGTCCTGCAGCAGCGTGTCGCGCTTTTAACAGACGGCCCTTTGTGATACCGTACACTGTCCGAAACATCGCCGTCAGCATATCTGGATCCAATCTGGCTCGTTCGCCGAATGTCCGAGCGCGAGCGACAAACGGCCGGTAAATGCTGTTTATCCCATTCTAATCGCACGTGTTTTCAGACTCAATTGGAATATGGATTCCCTCTCTCTCTCTCTCTTCCACGCAGCTGCTATTGATCTTTTATTTACCACGCGCGTGATAAAATTTCGCGCCTGAATCTAATCCTCGCAGATTGATATTGGCGAATTCCTCCTCATTCTATAGGCAGCTTCAAAAACGCTTACGACGTTCTTTCGGATAATCCCTCGATTTACCGGCTTGGCGCGCGTGCACTTTCCAAGCAACGGTAAGCGCGTGCTTCATTCTCGATTCCAGTTCCCGTTCCATTTCTGCAACGCGTCCACCTGCAAGCTACTCGCGCATTTTGTTTCACGATGGTCACGGCACGTTTACGCTCACATACGGCGAATCCGCACGATCGTCTCGCCGATCAGCGGTTCGGATTACCTCGAATATCTTACCGTGGCGTGTAACTTTTCAAGTCTCGGAGCTGCGGCCGCGATATTTTCACCGTGCGTTTAGCACGCGATACTCCTATTGCTGTTACGATTCTCGCTTTGTGGAAACACGAGTCTTACATTAGGCGAACACACAGGCAGTTACGTTTATCGCTAAACGCGCGACGAGGAAGTAAGAGCGACTTATCGAGGCGGCAAAATTATTAGCCCGATAATTATATTGATTTCCATCGGAACTTCAAGTAATAGCGCGCGATATTAACTGTTTTTGCAGTGACATAGCGAAATTATGTTCGAGCGCATACAGAACGTTATTGTTATACTGTTTATAGTTGACGCCGAAGATACATAAAGAAAGTAAAAGGGGAATAAAATTGAGACTTCATTTTTGTAGGTTTACAAAGACGTTTACAATTTTTTATTTAGTGATTGCACAATTGAAAAATTTAATGAAAAAACATTGCATTTAAAACAAGACGATTGCAAAGGCATTCTTATTTTTAAAATCTGAAATGTCACCGATATTTTTATTGCTGAGAAGGACGGTCTAATAGAACTGTGTATTAGTCTTTAGCTGTTTAAAAATAAAATTGCATCTTTGTGTATTTACAACACTTAATACATTTAATGTCAAAGATTTTTTTTATTATAAATCTTAAATCTTTATTGAAGAAATTGATTGTACGATCTTTAAAGAAGTTATTGGAACGTCCTTATGGTTTTAAAATATTTATAGAGGAGGATTTTATTTCCACATCTATTGAAATGACTTGTATATAATATTTAAATTATACTTTGACTTGAAATTTAATTTCACGGCGGCAACTTTAAACTCACATATTCAATTTAACTCTGTCGAGTGAAATAAAGGTTAAATACTGTTAATATACTGTGACGTCTGACGAAGTGATCTGACCGAAATACAAACGTAATTATGTAAGCCGAGCGTCCGATATTAGAAGGCGGAGTATTTACTCCGCAGGTCTCATTTCACATAGGAAGGCGGCTTTACGAACTGCCCCATATACCGAGGATATTTTTATCGATGAGCCGTTTACATGCGCGGCCGAAGACAGATTTGACTCTTGGACCAACGCGTTGTCTAAGAGAGCATAGCGCTGTAAACAGGCCGTGACGCAGCCTTCAAGTCTTTGATTATCCTTTTTGCATCAATTGAAATTATTTGCTATAAGCTGAATCTCCGATAAAGATCGACCAATCAATTCAGATTAATAGGTGTTATCGAAAATGAAGAGTTTTACAATTCTATCGCGTTGCAACTTGAATCAATTGCACCGCGTGCTTATAGCCAATTCGGTCGCTTGTACTAGTGTGCACTGAATGCATACTTGTTTATAGTCAATTCCTGTATTTAAGGATCGTCTCAAATACCTCTTGAAATATTTTTCATCCAGAAAAATGATCCGTATAGCGTTTCATACCGAGGGTAAACCGCTGGGCATTGCGGTGTACAGACTCGCGGCATTCTATCGAAAGTGCATGCTATTAGAACTGTCAAAATTTTTTTGAAACTCGAAGAATGTCGTGCTAACTTTACAGATCCTTCACAATGCTCCAGCAAGGTCTAACGCCCAAACTAATGCCCAAAAAATGCCTAGTAATGCACAGTAATGCCGCAAATCTGTACACCACAATGTACATGTACAAACAAGCCTTACGCTCGTATCAGACTACGGGTTGAGATTGGGATTAGATTGAAATTTGACCAAACACAACAAAGTCTACTAATCTCAAATTTAGTAACTTTTACCCTAATTGGTGGAATTGAAATCTAATCTCAATCTCAATCCGTAGTCCGATACGGGCTTTTAGTGTGCACTCGGGGCGCACTAGTGCAAGCAACCGAATTCGCTATTGATTTAACGGAGCCGTAATTTTTCCACAATTCTAGATATCTATTCGATACATCGTCGCCGTTGGCGTTTATCCCAAGTCCGCTCGTAATGACTCGTGAATCGTCACCTGTTGACACCGTACGGCGACGGGTCAGACGCATCGCTCGCGAATGTTGCGTCGCGGATCGCATCTGGATTTCTATCCGCGCCGCGTTATTATCAGCTCGCAGATTTTTACAGGTCGCTGATAACAGTCGTTCATAACGTTTCGACTCAACGACGATCGACCTACATGCGAAGCCACGTTCGCGGGCATTGACAATAACTCATTACGGATCCGCTGTTGTTGAACCGCGGCATCAATCCGCCCATCCCCCATCGTCAATTACGGATCGTTACGTGTTGGCCCGAGACGGTCGATGATCGAGCGCGATTAGTAAATTGATATACGCGCCTGCACTCCCTCGCGCTTTTGTTTAACGGCGTTTCGCTCCGTGGTGCATAGGCGAGTCGCGAACGAGACGCGGACTCAGCGAGTTTCTTTCACGAAGGGGAGAAAGAAAGAGCCGGTCGGGCCTCGGGCGGGAAAAGAAGAAGAAGAAGAATACGACGACGACGACGATGAAGAGGGGAAAAACAAGTAGTACGAAGCTAAACAGAAACGATCCGCAAGGCCGAGCTCCGCACTTGTCCGTACCCTACCCCGTCGTACCAGCTTCTTCGAGATGTTCCTCCGCTCGTGTACGCCTTTTATTCCTAATAGATTGCTTTCTCTCCCTTGAACACTCGCACGTGAAAGTTTACGCAACGCGGAAGCCTGCAAACAAGTTTCGGCGTGCGCGTAATTCAAATGATAATTTATTTAGATGGATGTTGGAAATTCTCGTCAGTGCACACGGTGATTCGGAGGTTTCCTTTAGAAATGATTATAATGCCTCCGATATCGCTACATTGTGTGGAAGCGGACAGTTATATGTATTCAATAATTCGTTTGCCGTCTGCAAACAAATAGGATGCAGCGTATATCTTAGCTCTTTTTACGTTTCATTCGTTTTTTCTTGGAATTTGTCTCGGTACACGATAAAATATCTCTCGGAACCTTGAACTGTTCTGACGGATAATAGGTTAATGCGAAGAGCATATTCTCGACCGGCAGAATCGATCGGCGAACGAAGGAATAATACATAAATATCGGTGGAATCGTTTCGACTGCGCGGTTATGAAGTTCTTTTTTTAGATGAGATTGTAGGCGGATAGAGGAAATACACGAAACACCAGACTGAGGTACGATTGGGTATATTCGAGGTCGATCTGTCTTGTCCGCGTCCGACGAGTTATTTTTGTCTCCTTTCAATCAAGAAGCGAAATCTCCCACTTGTTCTCGATCACTTAAAAGTCGCTAGTCCGCGCGTCTAAAATTAGTCTCCTGTCCACAGAACTGGACGAGTTGGCGTAAAGTCTGTTTATGCAAGAATTTCGAGAATATTTCGCATATTTATAAGAGATAATTCCACGTTGGGGCGTCACTGTCCGAGAGCTGCGAGCGATGTTACGCACGGGCGACGGTAGAAACTTTTAGAATGAGTATATCGCGCTGTCGCGATAATCAGATAAATTTCTCAAGTGCTACGATCCAATCGAAGCGAGACCCAGTCCCGTTTCTTAAGGATCAAGAACCTCTAAAATGCGTTGTCGGGTTCATGGGTGCTGAACGCAGCGCCGAGAGTACTTGCACGACCTCGACTTACCGCTTTCAAGGTAGTTAAGGTACGTGCCTCGCGTGACGTTACTTATCCAAGGTCGGAAGATGGCTTCAGAAATTGAAGCTCGCGTAATTCTCTTACGTTTCGTACAAAACCACTTTTGGAATCAATTTAATCGAAATTCTTTTGTCGACAGACAGGAAACTCTGCCGTATAACAGAAGAATTCGATTGCTCGTAAAACATACGATAGTCTTTTTTTTTATTTGATTTATTTCGTTGATAAGTATCGATATTTATTTATTTATTTTATTTACCATATCCGCGTTTTCTCATCGACGCAGTTTATATCTTTCATTCAGATTACCTCGATTAATTAAGACAAGTTTATTCGCGTGTGATAGAAATTGGCCTCATTTCGCTACACGTGTGTAAAACCTACATTTGTACATATTTAAGTTAACGTTTGATACGTGATTTGATTTAATATCGGAAAGGCTGCATAACTCTTTAGTTTAGGATACAACATTGACGTTAGAAACGTTTACTAAGAAAAATTGCGATTTTTGACGTTATTTTGGACGCTCTTTTGCATGTTGAGGATCATTTTGCGTTACTTTGCGTTTTAAAAACGTGTTAAAACGAAGTTGGGGCTACAAAATGTAAAGAAATGACATTAAAAACGTTTCTGGGGCATTTTGCGATATTTTGCCTATAATAATAACATAAAACTGTCACACCTCTAATCATTATTTATTAATTACTTACATGTCTTTAAGATGACACGTGTATTTACATATCTACCGCGATTTACTGAGCTAAGAGTATTAATTAATTCATGTGTCAACGACGTTCCGAGTTCGGCGCAAGCAGATGTAATTTCCACTGATCTTTCCAACCCTGAAGGAGTTAAAGGTCAACATGCTGACGTTTCCAGTTTGGTCGATACGTGTTGCATCTACAGGTGCACCTTAACGAGCGACTTCCGATTCGCGACGTTTATAATTCTACCTGCGTGCTTCGCGATTCGTAACGGTGCTTTTATCGTCATTGAGAAATTCAAATCGAGAAAGATTAGTCGCTATTCTTCGCTGCGAAGGGTCGTTAATCAAATTTTTTCAAGGAAAGTGTGCTTATAATTGCTGGGCAAATTTGCAGGGAAAAATATGCGAGAGAAATTAATTGTTGAGTGTAAAACAACACTTGCCTCTGCAAAGCACAAACAGCGTATCAAAAATCGTGTACGACTTATTTTACTTACATTTTTTTCTCTGTCTTCTGTTACAGAATTCCATATACGATCGACGGAATCGAGAGAGACGCACCGCGATTGTTGGATATGCCGACGATTCACCAGGATATTTTTCCGCGGAGGCACCCCGCGTTCTCCGCGACTCTAAAGCTTACGTGTCGCGCGTAATGCAATCGATAATATCCGGAGAGATCGGAAGTACCTTCGTGAAAGAAGACAGCGACTCCTCTTACGAAGACTGATAAGATGATAGAACGGGCTCGACTTACAAACGCTTGACGCGATGTCGCGCGTACATCATTGAAAATCGAAGATCGCGCCTCCGATCGGGGGTGGCGGCGATGTTCAGGAACGAGTATCTAAGCAGGACACGGGACTACGCGAGAGCTGTTAAGAAAAGGACCGTGGTATAGTCTTACCGGCTATTATGACGGACTACTTGGATCCACATTTCGTTCGGGCTCTCTGCCGTGATCCAGAAAGACGGACCCTCCAGGTGAGTAAGCAACGTTCGTGCCTTAATACTTAAAGCAAGGGGGTAGCCACTTCATGTAATCGCGGGACAGTGTTTCCGAAATCATTATGAAATCCTTACAAAATCCCCCCGTGTAATCGTTTTGTCTTCATTTTCAAGTTTCTTCACTCGTTAGACAATAAACATTAAATTTGAACATTTTCTCAGCTTGTTTTTATTTTCCAAAAAAATTTACTTCTTTTGGTGAATATCCAAATATTATCACAGTTCACACGTATAAGTATTCTTTTCATAATAAACTGATAAAAAAATATCTTGATCCAAAAACATATTACTTTACTCAAGAAAGTTATTCATTAGGTGGCTCCTAATAGCTTATTAACTTAAATTTAAAAAATAATAAACAAATTAAAACATGCATTGTTTTAATTTAAGTATTTATGAAATATCAAGCAATAGATCATTTTTTATTAAAAAAATTTTATTGCAATTCTATAAAATGTTTACGTGACCGAATACTAAAATCTTAACTAAAATTACCTCTACAAGCAAATACTTATTGTTAGTGAAATAAGAAAGATATATTTGGAGGAAATCTAACAGCTCTTTGAGGCTTAACATCGTTACATATTTTTAAACGTGCATATAAGAAAATTATTTGCAATTAGATGAGATTATTTGTAATCGGATGAAATCTAATAAAATCGTGTAATCGGTGGGACAACATTTTAGCTAGTGGTTAAGGTATTTTTACGAGAAAATCGAATCGAATGAGGAGTCGTCAGTTCGCGAGCAATTTCGCGACCGTACGGTCTATTCATTCGATATTTGTATAATAGACGTAGCGTCGAATTATATATACGAGTGTGCAAGATGTATGGTCGCACGACTGTACACACACACACACACACACACACACACAACATTCGACTCTGCGAACGCGCACACTCATAACGGCGTAAAGGTTAAAGGGCAGCGGCGGCATCTTGAGGCAATGCTATCTGAGCTTTCGAAACTACCACTTCTGTCACTTTTACATAAGAGATAACGTTCTTCGTGCGGATCTTCCGTAGAATGGCATTTAATTTATATTCATCGAAAAAGGAGAGTACGATAAGATATCAACAGTTATCGAGAGTGCTTCTTAGCAATATGAAATAAAACAAATATATTTTCATTATTATGCTTCACTAACGATGATATTTAACCCTTTCAAGCATGGTGGTAACCCACGTTACCACCTCAACTTCTTTACTTTTTGGCCATTTAATTTCTAGTTAACGCATTTAGGTCGGGTTTTTTGCATTTTTTTGGATATCTTCGCAATAAAAGAACATAAGAAACGAGTTGAGTAGTTTTGAAAATTTATTATAAAATTTTATAAATAAACAAATACGAAAGAATACCAATTTCAGTGGAATGATGTTATTCTTTTAAGTTTTCAATTACACCATTTTGAATTATGAAAATCTGATGACCCCAAATACCCCTTGTATACAAAGTGTCACAAAAAATGGTTCAATAGCAAAATGTATGCTTCAAAGGGTTAAATATAATCCATATTAGAGTGATGCGGATTTCGTGTTTTCATCCGTCAAAATGTGCTTCCATTTTCTACAAATGAGAAAGAATATCGATATGAAATATCGTCTCTCAAATAGTTGAAAAATACGCTTTTTTGCGACACTTGTAGTAGGCACGTCGATTAAAGTTTTGCGGAAAATATCTGAATCGCGCTTATGTTTGAGAAGAATAAACAATGTTTCGCGGTTCACGTTCTACTTTCTGCGAGTTTTAATTACTCGAGTGTTTGTCCTTGAATTATTTAGCCGGGTCGCGGAGTAGAGCATATTGATCTCGTCTTTGATTTCGTTCTCTTTTGTCCGGTTCTTTTTCTAATTAATCATGTGTCGTGTTTACGTATCGAATATGCAATGCGCGTGCACCTACGTCTGCGCGGTGGAGTGCAGCTTGATACAGGTACGCACGACGGTATCGTAAGCGAGATTCGTTTTCGTCGAATGTTTGTTTCGCTTGGATTCCACGCAACCGGCATTTGAAATTTTTACTCGAGGCAGTAAAGATTCATTATTTATAATATTCACAACATACATTATTTATGGTATTTTATTCTTCGAAAGTAACAGAGAGCTATTTTTTCTGTGAAAAACAGTGAACGTCTCGCGGCATCTGTTTATAAATCAGTAATCCGAGGAGAAACGTATCAACGGTACACGAAGAATCACGTGCATCGTAGATTGTGCGGACCGATAATGGTCTTAGAAAGTATAACAGCGATATATTCTTTGCACGGCTGGGCCGCGAACATCTCAGATAGTACACGCGTGCGACTGGAGTACAAAGAGAAAGAACACTCTCTTAATTACGAGGTCGGATCCTTGGGAACATCTTTCGATACAAACGCAAACAAATTCTTAATCACATGTTATACGTTCCTCGGTGCGAAATTAATTCACTTTACTTTTTAATCTACCTTTTTTTACAAATTTAAAATATGTACTTTTTCACATATTTAAAATTTTTACATACTAGGGGAGTATATATATATATATATTAAGTCGTTTTAAAAGAGTATTTTACAAATTTTTTACCTGGCAGACCTTTGTTCGGAATGGACGGAATACCAGACAGAAATTTTCAATCTTGCATGAGATTACCGGAACGCGGAAATCAATGATTTGTCCTGCTTGTACTAATCATCGTCACGACATGCACGATGCCGGTCAATACACTTCCTTGGCGAGTTTCGACAACGCGTTACGCCATCGTTAATGATCCAAGGAGATTCTTTCGCTAATATCGTTCTCCATCGGTGAATTACTTGATGCACGCGACCTTTTCGTATTTTCTCGCAAAGAACTTATTTTGTAGAAATGAATCTTCATCCGAAACAAATTATTAACCGACAAATTGGGAAGAATCTGGGAAGAATAAAAAGCTAAAATAATATCATATCTTGTAATGAAATGATGCTTAACTTATCAGCGCGTTCCAAGAAGTTTTCGTATCTATCGAAACGGTTCGATATAACGAAGAGCTCTATACAAATATTATGTATAATATATAAGGTTCTTGTTATATTTAATTGTTTACGTTCTTCGTGAATCCCGTTGATGTCAGCGACTTGATAAAACAATTGTTATTCAAATAACACGCTTTATCTCTGTATGCTCGCGTAAAGAGAACTTGATGATAATTTATAGTCTCGGAAATGTCTTGCGCGAAGAAAAAGCAGCGTAGATAAGATATAGCGCGCGTTAGCTTTATGCGCTAGCGTTTTCCCGAGACACTACTATATGGCACGGAAATTTCGGAGGTAGTGGTTTCTGATTGTACGACGACGTCGCGCCTCATAAACCATGCACAACTTGGTAAGAGAAAAGTCGTTACGGAAAACTTGGTCCGCGGATGGACGGCGCTGTTGACGGCAACAATAATTCAGATTTACGTTCGGATCCCCTTTAAAATCTCACGGGACACGAATTGTGCACCGCGCGCGAAAATCGTCCGGCTGGTCCGCTCCACTTTTCGTGCGAAAAAGGAAGAAGAGAGTCCGAGATCGCGCGCAAAAGAGAGCCCGCTCCCTTTTTCGTGCGAAACGTTCTCAGACCCAGCGGCGTCTTCGAGAATATATACTTAGGCGTACACGTTCGCATATTTATAATCTCGTTCCGACTCCCCCGGGACTTTATCGCGTCGCGATGCGCCACATCTGGCGACACTTCATTCCAGTTTTATAAATCCTCCCGCGGGCTTTATCTGTTCTGTACAGTTGAGATAATAGATCTCAAGTTGAAGGTTAAACCGTTAATTGCTAGCGTTGATAATTAAAGTCGCGTACGAGTGTGGTGTAAAAGCGCTCACTGTTGGACTTGAATTAATAATTTGTCTCAACATCATTTTAATTTTTTTTACAGTACACGGAGAGAGTCTTCTTTTAAAATTGATCCTCAAAGTTATGGAATCGTGGGACAACGCGACATTTCAAAGAATTTTATGAGTTTCTTAAAATTTTATCATACATTTCACTAGTAATTATACATTTTACCAGTAAAATGTATGGCAAAATTTCAAAAATTCTTAAAAATTCTTCAAAATTCCATGGTGACCCACGATCGCACGATTTTCAGGATAAATTTTAAGAGAAAATTCTCTCCGTGTATTAGTTTTCAGTAGCTCTATGTCGATTATAGTATTATGCGTAACAAATGTGACAAAAGCACACGGAGAGAATTTTCTCTGAAAAAAATTTCCCCTGAAAATCATGTAATCGTGGGACATTGAAAATTAAAACAAAACTTCTTGTTGCTCCAACTGGCAATATAATTTGTTAAACGTTCCAAGTATCAGGTATCTCCTTATCAAGTAACGAAACTACAAACCAATATACCACAATTTTATGAAGATGGTAAAGAAACACAAATTACGTATAAAAAGAAACATATATAAAGTTACCTCGTGCATGGATGTTCGCGAAACGTAAATTTTATGACTCATGGGTCATCGCTGAAATGTTTATAATTCAGTTCAATTCGGACTTTTATAATGCTCGAATGCTCACTAATTTTTCTTGACTATTCCCTTCGTTGACAATGACATGAGTCTACTAAAATTTACGTTTTGCGAATATCCATGCACGAGGTAACTTTATATATGCATCCTCAGAAAGGATTTCTGTTACCGAGACAAAAAATATTCTTGACGCATTTATATTTCTCACAACTTTATTTAGTATAAAAATAAGACAATATCGAAATAAAATCAATAATTTTTATTTTTCTCTATTGAATTAAAAAAGATTGACTTACTATTGTATATTGAGATAGGAGCAAGCTACTGAAAACTAATATACGGAGAGAATTTTCTCTTATTTATCCTGAAAATCGTATGGTCGTGGGTCAACATGGCATTTTGCAGAAGTTTTGAGAGTTTTTTGAAATTTTACCATACATTTTACTACTTCTATAAATGTAACTTGATATATTCTTGCGTTTATTATCAATTTTCTCTCCACCTTGCAACGCGCGAAGTTAACACCGTGATATTCGACAAAAGACGATACATACTATCATTTTATTTCTGGATTTAAAAGTTTTCATTTAAGATTAAAATATTCCTTTCTCTATAATAAATGATTGGCGCTATATCAATTCTATTTTATGATACATTGAAGTGTAATGGCATTGGATTCGGACATTTTTTCTTTGAGTGTGTTTCTTTTTATTCGTAATTTGTGTTTCTTTACCATCTTCATAAAATTGTGACATGTTGCTTTGCAGTTCCGTTACTGGATAAGGATTTGAAACTCAGGTCGAAACGTTGTACCATTGTAACATTTAACTAATTATATTGCCAGTTCAACAAGAAGCTTTGTTTTCATTTTTATTCATCACTGATGACTTCAAGTATACTCTTCGAGGGGGAAACCGCTGACCCAAATCTTGTACAGCAATGCCCACTGATGCCCAGTGGGCATTGCTTTACCTTCTTATCTTATTTATTTTGTTTTACCTTAGCTTATCTTATTTTATCTGTAGAATGCCCCAGCAAGATCTAATGCCCAAAAAATGCCTAGTAAGGTCTAGTAATGCCCAGTAATGCCGTAAATCTGTACACCACAATGCCCTCAGCGATTTCCCCCTCGATATTCTCTTTTTCAACATTTTAAAATTTCAGAAAACTCATGAAATTCTTTAAAATGTCATGTTATCCTACGATTACATGTTTTTCAGGGCAAATTTTGCGAGAAAACATCCTCCGTGTGTTTTTCTTAAACTTTTCTGAAATTTGCTCTGCACTTGTGCGTAAGTAAGAATATCCACGCACAGGATATCTCGAGACGAACGTGCGTCCGAAGCGTGCAAAAAGCAACGGCAGTGTGCTGCGGTGAACGCAAACGTCAGACGCACTGGAAACCGCTTTTGCCGCCGCCGTATATCGCGCCGTATATTCCGAACGTATAATTCGGATAATTCGCTCGTAATCGCGCGGGAAAATGTAATTATTGCGGCGTGGGGCATTTTCGGAATTAGCCGAAACGAAATTGGCATCGTCGTTTCGCGCGCTTCGAGTCGACGGCGGCGGTTCGGTCCGGGTCCGGGTAGGTGCGCCGTAACGTTTGGTCGCGTGCTATAACGCTGATTGCGGTTGGCGTTCGCAAACAACCCAGACGAAACGGCGCCGCGCCGACGAGAGTTTGTCCGAGAGCTGGAAACATGCGCACGTCCCGCCGGGATAGATGGATGGATGGATGGCTGGGTGGATGGATGGATGGACGGGAAAGCGACGAGTTCGATCAGCGATCCACCGTGAAATTGTGCGACGACCCCGCGCGCGTATCTGACGGAGGTGACTCGAGGGTAATTAGATTCGCGATAATTTGGTATACGGATCGAAGTTGCCACGCGTGAACACGAGCGTTATTGCGACTCACAATC
Organism: Vollenhovia emeryi; assembly: GCF_000949405.1. NCBI lineage: Eukaryota > Metazoa > Arthropoda > Insecta > Hymenoptera > Formicidae > Vollenhovia > Vollenhovia emeryi. The sequence goes on along the minus strand of NW_011967242.1, from coordinate 694,475 downwards.
AGTCAATGTGCGCAAGGTGCAGCGCGAGTTTGGACCGTTCGACTTCGCCGTCTGACACCGGCGAAGTTTTAATCTCGAAATGTTGAGACGTGTAACAAAACTTTGGAGAAGTGTTAAGGCCGAATCAGACTAGCAATTGCCGACTCGGATTGGATTGGGATTGGCGATTGACCATTGTCCTCTAGCCAATGAGAGTCGATTAAGTCGCTGGCTGCTTTGCTCTCATTGGCTGGAAGACAATCGCCAATCCCAGTCCAATCTGCGTCGACAATTGCTAGTCTGCTTCAACCTTTAGGCTGATTTACGATTCCGTCGTAAGACGCAAGTCGATGCCGGAAGTCAACGCACAAAGAAACGATAGACATGTACTGATGCGGTATTTTTAATTCGTGCATTTGACAGAGCAGACGTGGAAGTCCGAAATGCAGCTTCTGCGGAACGTGAAGCGGATGGAAATAGCCTACGGCAAATGGACAGTGTGCGTTTGTTTATTCGCGGGAGAATCACTGTAGATTACTTTTACACGCCGATTTACCGCCGATTCACTAGCCGACGATTTCCTTTGCGTGTCCTACATTACCAATAAATAGATCGCACTGCGAGGTAACGAGGCAAATTGAGTTCGTGATCGCTTTGGCTCGCGACTGCAATTTTCTGCTAAAGTTATGGGTACGCGATGGTCGTCGTGGAAGACACGCGCGACAACACCGCTTAGGAAAAACGTGTACGGCGATCTTTCCTCGGACTTGAATCACGGATCTTGTCGAGGCGTCACTTGCATCATCTCGTTCTCTGTTCTGTTACAGGACCTGCAGATCATATACTATGGGCTACTGGGTCTGGAGGCGTTGCGTCCGTGCAGAGACTCCGTTCTCCGCGGACTCTGCAAGATCGTACGTTACGAGAGACACCATGCAAACCATGTTCTTTATTAGTGAGTATCATATGGGCGTGTCGCGAAAAACATGAGATTGCTGCACGTAAAACGTCAGTTTCGCATCAAGTTTTTAGTCAATTTTTCGAAGAAACAAGAAAAATATATAATTAGAAGGTCGTTTTTAAAATTCACTGTGCATCAAATATGAGTTCTAGATCAATAATTTTCATTCAATTTTCAAGGAACCGAAAAGAATTCATACTTTATTGAAAAAATTCATTGAAAGTTTAAAAAAGATATATTTCAACGAAAATGTGTTGTAATTGGAAAAATACATATCTTACTCCGAAAGGTTGAAGCATATTTTTGTGAAAGAAAAAGGCACTCTGTGTGCAATATAAAATTCCGGTATTGTATTGTAGAATTTTACTAGGATAATCTGGGAGAGGTGCCAGTTATTGATTTCTTTATTTACCAGCATTTCTATTTACGTTTTATTTTAAAATTAGAGCAACTGATATTTTTGGCTTAGAAGGATCGATACTTTCGGTCGTCATTCGTAGAATAATCTTTTTATCTTGAAAGTGAACATTGCAGCAGATTCTTGTGTTAATTTAATTTTGGAATTTATTGATAATTTCGTTAGAAGAGTTTATAAAGTTTGAGTGTTGTTGAATAATGTATTAGTAGAAGAGCTAGGATGTCAAACGTATGTGTACAAGGGCCATTTGAAAGGTTCTCGGTATGAAGTACAAATGACGTTTGCACAGTAGACGTCATACGTTAAATGGAAAGTTCCAACCCTTCTATGAGCACGTGTAAAGTTCTAATTCGTTCAACAAAATGGTTTAGTTTCTATATATCTTTGAGCGAACATATCTGTGTGATTTTTGAACAATGAATAAACTCGAAGGGTGTGCTGCGATCAAGTATCTTGCAGGGTTGGGCATTTATCCGTAAACTATCTACGTCTGCGCGTAAACAATGTAAACAATGTAAACAATGTAAACTATTTGTAATATGTTATCTGTGTCAACAATGGGTAATCTATAGAAAATTGTGTGTCGAAGTCGAAGATTTGCTTTATGTTTAATTCCTTATGTAGTTTATAATGTTTATATTGCAAGCTTTAAACGTAATTTTTTATAATGCCATTATTACACGCACACATACATACATATACATATAACTTCTCAATTTTTAACACTATAAATAGCTTCTAAATTGATACTAAAATCACACATACATATGTATACATTGATTATTTTATATTATAAAATTTTATATTATAACTTTTTGCTTTCTGGCATTAATTTATAAAGTTTACATAATTTACATTGTCTACATGAAAAAACTCATGTAAACAATATGTAGATAATACCTGTACTTAACATGACCGTTACATAACGGTGTTTACTGGGTAAACATTTCCAAACGTGTAGATGTAATTTTTTTTTACGGCACAACCCTGGTATCTCGTGAAAAACAGTTTACCGGCAAAAGGTATCGAGTTCTATGCATTGTACCTTTAGATGAAACTTAAATATAGCAGAAATCTACTTTATCGACAGCATGATACTGTCGCGCACTCCTTTTATCGATTTGCGATGTTCTCATATGTACCGCGAGTGAAACTTGCAAAGTTTGCAACTTGCAACTGCAGATGCCGCTGTAGGTTGGATTGTTCAGAAATAGATGAATGACGCGCGAACCGTCATCAGGTAACGGAAAATGGAAATGAGTGACAAGAATGGAACAATCAATGTCCATCATTCATTGATATACACTTACGTGTTATGCAATCTTGTCTTTTTTTCAAACAAAAAAGAATAGAATATGCGGAACGCGTGTCAAAGATGTAAAAATTATATCAATTTCGAGAATAGGACTTTACAAAGATCTTTACTATTGTGCAATGTGTCATATTTCTAAACGCGTGAAGTTAATTGGCTAAATTTTTATCTAAAAACTAATCTAAAACTAAACATTTTTTATTTGAAAATTTTTATAATCTCACTTGCTTGCCGAGTCCGGCCTACTGCTTCTCGTGCGTTCATTCGCTCAGATATTTTTATTTACCGCTCGAAAACTATTGCAAATTTTACAAAATGGTACATAACTTTTCTTTTCAGTTTAACCCGCTCTACCGTTGTACGAGCGGATGGACACCTTATCCGTAACACCTTGTATATTTCACACGTAACGCCTCGTGTCGATTCCTATTGCCTGATTTGTTGTTTTTTCTATTTTATTATTGGGGTCTGTTAATCTTTCTTAGTATTCAGCCTTGAGTTTGTAGCTTTATGTCTAAATAATTTTTTTTTGTTTCATTTACTACAAATAAATTGATCGAAAATTGTATACGTCGAGAACAAATAGAATTGTTATAATTTTCAGCACTGGCGAGTTGGCCACAAGTTGGTACATACTTCTCTCCGGCTCCGTGTTCATCGATGGATCCATGTTTCTCCCCCGTTCAAGGTAGGATACAAATTGAATATCATGGAACGATATTTATATTTTTGTCTCACGAGATAAAAATCTTTTTTCTGCGTGAAATCATTTTTATCTCCCGTTCCCACTTTTTTTTCACAGTCAGATTCGCGAAAAACGTGAGAAAGCACGACGATGAACTTTCTCTTGATGTATGCTCGTTTAATTGACTTTTTAATTATTCGTCGCTATTCTGGTCTCACAGCTCGAGAGCCAAAATAGGGAGAAAAGGTCGCGTATATTTCTAGACGTTCAACTGACATTTCCGTAAAACGAAGGCATTCATAATCCGATATAGGTCGCATAATCACGAGGGAACGTTTGTGCGAAAGATTTGTTTTCTACAAAAACGCACGCTATGGACATTTGTATGGCGCACAAAATACTGGCGTGCTTTATTGCAGCCGGATCTCCGTATGCGTGGCATCTTTCCAACGGTATGACTTGTCGTAGCTTTTTTTTCCCCCTTTTAATATCCGAATGCGCTTTACGCGAGGAATAGAAATCGATCGTAATACGTCGTGGCTTCGTGTGTATACCGGGTGTATCTAAGAATTGTGTCAACATTTGTCCTTTTAAAAATTTTTAATAAAATCTCTGAACGAGAGATCGAACTATTTTCTGCTTCTATCAGAAAATGTTCAGCACTTGTTTCGGCTTTGAAGAATTGCTTAAATTTTTTCAAATAAAAAATTATTTCAAGTCAGAAGATTGTTTTTGTAGGGCGGTAAAATTGGTAAAACTTAATCGGAATATAAGTCATCGGACATGTGTTATTAAATTTCATGTGTACACTGACAACAAAAATTTTTTAACCAAGTAAATAGATTTACTTAAAATTATTTTTTGCTGCAGTAAATAATTATTCTATTTAAATAAAAATATCAAGTAAATCTGTGTATTATATTAAGTAAATTAATTTAAATTATTACATTCAAATAAAGATTTCATGAGATAGAGAATTCTATTTATTAAATGAAATCGTTGTTTTTGTCAAATAAGAAATCCAACTATTTATATTTATATTTTTTGGATTAAGATATTTTTTATCAGTGTATACATTTGCGCGATTTGATGAGAGAAAGTCGTAAATATCGTAGCCTCATCGGAAGATTTTATATCGTTTAGCTATAATAACATAACGTGAGTGAAAAGAATTGGGTTGAAATTACCACGTACATTATAGAAAACTACATGGTCCGCTTTTCGAAACTTTGTACATAATGAAACGTCTCATTATTTCACCGTTCTCCCACGTTAAGCTCGACGAGCAGAGTTATAATGAGCGCATGAAGCTTATATCGTCGCGTTTAGGGATGCTCGTCATAATGCACAACCCGGCAGCTAATGGATTAATGGTCGTGTAATTCGTGCGACGTTATTTCGAGACACTGCGTATGTCGCATGCAGAGCGCTCGTAAATTGGCTTCTCCGTCAGGGTTACGGTCACAATTTTCTCTCTCTCTCTCTCGGTATCCCTCCAGCCACTTCAGGAAATTCTTGTTAATCGTACAAGGTGCGCAATAAATCCGAAACCTTTTTTGACACTTTTTGGCATCGTTCGTTTATTCGAGTGGGAAACGATTTACGCGTGTACAAATAATTTTGCTCCTTTTTGCGCGAGCGACAAATGTTATTCAATTTTTATATGTACAGTACTGGTCAAAATTATATCACCTGCAGGTTTTCCAAGCATAACTTTCGTCCAAATGCATCGAATGTGCTCAAAGTTTTACAGAGATACTTGATCACAGTTATATCTTGTACATACACGAAGGATAATGAAATTTGACAAAATACGTGAGTTTTTTATTCGCGCGACTTTAAAACTAGCCATGCTCAAAAAATCGAAAGGTGATACAATTTTGGCCGGCACTGTATGTATGTACAAAATAAAAATCCGTGCGATATCTCATCTCTGATTGTTGGCGATTAAAGTCTCGAAGGTACGGCCTACGCTAACTTTTAAAAAGTGTCCCAGTATTCGTAAAAACAATCCATGCAAATTTTAGATTTTGTCCGCGATAAATAAGGATTAAAAAAAAGCAGGGATTAACGTAGATAATGTTGAAAGAGTTAAGCTGGAACTTCCGCGTTTAGCGTGCACGGCGGACTGCGTAACTGAATCGATGTTTTATTTTGTTTCTTCCGTTTAAAGAGAACTGTTTAAAGAGCGGAAGGCACACGCTCGTGCACGATGGGCGCTCTTCTTTACTGGCGCGCGATGCCGCTCGCGGAAAAAAAGGGGATATGGAGCGCTTATTATCCGCGGCCATCACACGCTCGGCTGCCGCTTGGTGGAACGGGGAACGGGACGCTCTTTCGCGTTGCACGCGTCTGATGTGCATAGACGAGCAGACGACGACGGCGACGACGATGACGACGACGACGACGACGACGACGACGCAGAGACGCGGCCGAGCGCGCGCGCGAGTTACTATCATAAGAGGAGCGCGCAGTGCCCTATTCCGACAAATTAATCTCTGTACAACCGTTTTAATATGCCATTTCCTCGTTCCCCGTCCCCTCCCGGTGGTAGAGCAGACGCGACGTCGCTCTAGCGTGTCCAGGAGATCGCGACACACTTCCGAGGGGAGGAAATTCTGGGCGACGTTCTGCGTGTGTGCGAGTGCGCGCGCGTGTGCATTTCCACCTTGGTCAGAGGAAAGAGGGAGAGAAAGAGTTGCGAACGGGGGCCGCACTCCGGCGTCCCATGGGTTGCCTCGACGTTCCCCCTCTCCTTCCCCTCGATCCGCAAAAATCTGTCGGCGAACGTGGGGCGTGGTTACGTGGGAGAACCTTCTCCTCTCGTTCCCTTTGGGATTTCCCCTTACGTTCTTCACTTCCTCTCCCCTATCTGTCCCTCTTTCTCGCTTTAAACTCCGCTCTTTCCCACCGTCTCCGTGTCTCACCCTTTCTCCGTCGCTCTTTCGCTCGCCGTCTCCTTCCCATTACCGGCGTCACCGTTTCTCGCCTCTCCGCGATGATGAAACGACATCTTCCCTCGTTGTTTCTTAATCTCGCGTCTTTTCCTTCCCGTCTCTGTGTGTTCATTCATTTTCCATTGTTGTACCTGCGTTTTTTTTTACTTACTCTCGCGTGCAATGCACCAAGAAACTTATATTTATCCGATAAAATGCAGTTACCGATGAAATTTGATCGAAAAACCGATCATAATTTTCATCGGATATACAATTTAATTGGATATATCCGTTTGTTATTATGTAATTGGACTATCCGATTATATGCAATCGGACTTTTTTTTTCAGTGTACGATATGTAAGAAGAATTTTATTATTCTTTTCTCGACTTTTTATTTAGTGTTCTCGTGAAAAATTTTTTCACGCTTCTCTCTCATTTTTTTAGCTGTACTACTCAATTATAATTTCACAGCTTGCGTTTTTTTCTGTCTTTTCTGCCCCCAATTCTTTATAATGTTTGGGTTATTTAATAGGTGTTAATGCCCATTGTGTCTCTTCTTTCTCTCCTGCTTCGTCGCCTCTCATTTCGCTGGTCTCCTCTCCGTCGTTTGTGCCGAAAATTTACGAACTCGCCCGAGAGGTACTTCGGTATAAATGGCAGAGAAGAGATCGGCCAGGTTGAAGAGTGAGGATGAAAGGGGGAAAGACGAGGACATCCTACTTAAAGCGAGTAGTTTGGTGCGACAGAGACGGAATTAGAGAGCAAAGTAGATCGAGAGGGAAAGAAGAGAGGCAAAGAAGGATAAAGAGCAGCGATAGAGTGAGAAAGGTTGTGTGCGCAGTGCCGTATGCACTTCTCATCTGATCCGCACCATCGATACATTTTATAAGTCAAGAAATAATAATCAGCGAAACGCGATATATTTCACCTTGTGAAACCTCGTGGCTCTTGAGATCGATTTTATTTTCTACAATTATCTCGTTAGGTTCCTGGTATTATATGAATCAGAATATGTCAGTTATGATAAAGTAATATCTCGAGTGGAACATCCGGAGTTTTATTCCTTCTGACTTCCTATTGATTATCATTCAATACGAATTTAATCATTGTAATAGTTTTCTTAACAATTAATAAAATTCATAAGGCTCTAATGTGAAAACACAAATACGGAGTAATAAAGGAGTAAGAGCTAGGACAGGATGTTGGTGTCTAAATAATTTTAATTTTTAAGTCTATTGCGAAAAATAATGCCAGGGTTTTCCTTGGGAAATTATATCATACCTTAGTAAATCTTACAAGCTTAGACGCCCGCCTAGAGTGTAGGGAAGTCCAGGTTCAAACCGTGGCTGAGGTAATATTTTTCGCAATAAATTTTCTGTATTATTAAAAATGCCAGATATTGTCAAGAAAACACCGAAGTTCTTGAAAGTTCACTTTAGAAAAATAAGAAGTATTCCGAGTAAATTTGGGCACTTTAAACTTTTACATATTTAAGGTAAATTTAAAACTTACTTTAAGAATTAACAAGAAAACTTTAAGAATTGTGTCAAAAAGTATTATATGTGATACAATTTATATAATAACACCGCGTGCGGTTTTCTTCTTACGAGAAAGTGCTATGCCGCGCGGCCATCTAGCGGAAGCTTCGACAGGCTTGGCTACCTAAAAATTACTCTAAAATTTCTTAAGTAAACTGCTAACTTCTTTAAGTAAACTCTTAGATTCGAAGGATTACTTTTAAAAACTTTAATTTACTTTAATTTCATTTAAAGTAAATTTTTCCTAGGGTTGAGCCTGGACCTTTCTCTTTTTTTAATCATCATATTCACTAGTACGCATACACTAGTTAACATTTTTTTACAATTTGAATGCCAAGCATGAATAAGACGAATAAAATTATTACGCTAATGCTGTATAATGTCACATCGACGCAATTTGAATCGGTCAACTGATACAGAAACAACACGTAACACGATCGCTATAACATAGCATCGGCGCAATTTTAATTGGCGCGTCACATCGAATAAACTGCGCACAATGCACCGCGTTACAAGCGGTGCTCGAAAATAGCGTTAGTCAAAATAAAACTATAACGTAATGCCAACGAAGTTTTCAGTGATGCCCACGTTACACGAGAGCATGCGATACCCGAATAACCATTGACGCAATTTCGATTAATTACGCGTCATCTCGTACGAAACTGAACGTGGCGTCTCAATGTCGTAACAATTTAATCGCACACAGTCACGCGTGCGCACGTACACACATATATACACACATACACACGCGCGCGAACAAACCCCGTCGTGTTTTTATTTATATATATTTATCGATTCGAACGCATCTTAAAGTACATGAAGTTGATAATAAGGTTGAAGCACGACGGCTGCAGCAGTTTTGGAAGGATTTTGCGAAAGTTGAACGAGAATATTAGAAGGAACGAAAGTAGAAAGTAGATCGAAATTGACTGGATCCCGAAAGTAACAGTAAGAGAGCGAACTGAGCCCGGGCGTAAGGAATTGGGATTTATTTATTTTGGAAGTTATTATAATTTTATAGGTCGTAACTGTCACAAGAAAAACAAGACCCGAATAAAAACAAATACGATTTCGTGATAACGACAGATGGAGATGTCAAAATTAGCAAATAGTTGTAACAAAATTTTGTTGACCAGTGTGTTTAGTCATGAGACCTAAACTTTCCAGAAGGTATTACTATATTAAAGTGTTGCTGCTATAAATTTTGTAGGTTTCAAAGAATTTTCTAACAAATCCACAGAATCGCGATAATTTTTGTCGCGACACTTAGAAAATCTACCTGCATTAGTAAGACATTTTTCCGAGTGTCGCTAACGAAATTACGCGAGAAGCATGGGACACGCAGGAAAAAATCTCGGAGAATTATACGTCTGTTGAGCGGTTGAGCGTGGCGACATTATCTTACGAAAGCACTCGTCTAGCGACGACGATAGTTTTCTACGTCGCGCCCACATCCTGTGCAAACACTCATTGGTTTTCCACGGAAGGAGTCCCACCTGGCTCGCGTGCGCCGGATACGCTCCTGGGCAACGCGAGAGAAAGAGAGAGAGAGAGAGAGAGAGAAAGAGGCCGGCCTCACCTAGCAAGAGAACCTCCAGTCTTGTCGAGAGTTCCGTGGCGGTCGGCGAGCGTTGCGATTAATAGCGACTGCACCCGCGAATCGCATTCCGATCTCGCGATTTCCAGCCCGGACTCCGGACCCCGCGTCCGCAGAGAAGATCGCTCTCTTTCTCTCTTTCTCTCTCTTTCTCTCTCTCTCTCTCTCTCTCTCTCCCCCCCCCCCTCTCCCTCTCTCTCTCTTCCTCTCTCCACGGAGAGATGCGGCCGCGCCGGTCGTAAATCGAGGCTCGCGCTCGCGGGGAAACTTGCGGGGCCTTACGATGGACGGTATCGGTGTCGGGTCGGCGTCGGGACTGTCACTTGTCCGATGGTACTAGCGTCAGGACGCGAGACGTGTACCGGGTTCGCGGATCGACGCGCCGCGATCCGATCGATATCGATAGATTTTCTCCCCCCCCCCCTCCCTCCTCGCCCGAAAGTGACACCCTCGCGAGTGACTTCCCGGCTCGCGAAACCGGATGCGATCTCGTTTCCCGTCTGCGAGTGACGTAATCGCGCCCGAGGAGACGACGCGCGGTACGTCGTATCGCGCGCCGTTGCGTGAAACGGAGCGTGCGTAATTTCCATCAGCAGCCGATCAACACCTGGGACACCTATGAGACCTTGGAATTAAGGACGTCGGGAAGATCGGCGGAAGAGGAGAAACAGAGAGGGGGGAGAGTAGGAAAAGAAAGGATACACTTTCCGAGCGTATCCGAGTGCATCTCGTTCCTTTCGCCGCTTCGACGAGCGATCATACACGCAAATTTCGCGGCGCGATCGAGATAAGCGCGGAAATTTCAACGCTTTCTTACGTGGGAAGCAAGAGCAGCGGTGTATTTAAAAAGTCCGTCGCTACAAGCACCTTCGATCTAACTTAATCGCCAAGAGACAATCCAAACCTGTTGCCATTGCGAGGGAGAAAGTCGCCGAGTACGTCCAATTTCGCGGGGACTGCGTCATCGAATTACATTCGAAGAGCATTCCTCCTTTCGGAGTTCGCGCCGTCAAGCTTCAACCCTGCGCGGAAGTCCAGGGTTTTGGTTTCGCGGGAGGAAAGTTCAGACCCGCTATCGTCGCCCACGAGAGAAAGAGATTCAAGGGTCACGTGCGTCGACTTGGCCAAGATAAAACTTGTCGTCGTCGCGAACGGGAGAGACGTCGCCGCCGAGTACGTTGAATTTCGCGGGGACTGCGTCATCGAATTACACTCGAAGAGCATTCCTCCTTTCGGAGTTAGGCGCCGTCACCCTTCAACCCTGCGCGGAAGTCCAGGGTTTTCGTTTCGCGGGAGGAAAGTTCAGACCCGTTATTCGTCGCCCACGAGGGAAAGAGATTCAAGGGTCACGTGCGTCGACTTGGCCAACGTAACTTGTCGTCGTCGCCAGGAGCAGAGCTAAATCTTGATCGGGGTCACGTCGAAGGTAGCAGCTGAGAGTCGCGGATGTGAGATCGGGCTGAAACTCGTCTCGCGCTTACGTGCCCTTCCACGTGGATCGGCGAGGCGGTCGATGCGCGGCGGGCTCGTCACGTTTGCGACGCGGCAATCGATATACCAGCGAGCCTCTCTGGGATTTTCACAGCCGAGTCACGTGTGTGAGGCTCTGGCATCCGGTACGTGTAAACGGCGACCGCTTTCGCGAAGGCAGGCGCGTCCGGTGAGAAGCGCAGCGCGCGATCGTCCGACGAGTATCGGCGAGTCGCGCCTCGCGGGATCGGTCTGGTGGTACTCGGCGCGCGTAGCTGGAGAGCGACCGCGTTTACGAGGACGCGGGAGCGAGCGCGGCTGTTCGCTCCGCGCGATAATCGTCGCCGTTCGCTTTCACCGCAGCCTCCGCTCGCACGGCGCTGCGAACTGGCGGCGGGTATTCCGTAATAAATCTAATAGCCAGCCTGGAGTAACGGTTTACGACGAATATTACCCGGCGCAAGCGGGACGCGAGAAGAGCCGGCGAGCAGCAGAGTCTTACGAAATTGCGCGCGGTCTCCGAGGTCTCGCGAGATAATCGAGGGGGATTAGCGCGAGGAGGCTCGCGAACCCGCGCGAAGTGGGTCGTGATAGAAACTTTTCGAGAGTTCACGAGAGGTCCCGGCGATTGGATCGAATCACGCGCCGTCTTCCACGAGGGTCGCCACGCAAATTGACACGAGAAGCGCAGCGGCGGCAAAGGCGAGCGAGCGCTTCGGGTAAAGGGTTGGACAAGGCCCTGGACGAAGGAGCAGGCGGTCGCCCGAATGCGCGCTGGGATACCGAGGTCATCGCTCGTCGTGTGTACGGACGCGATCGCTCGATCGGCTCGGCGATAAGAGGCGCGAGATTCCAACGGGGTCGACCGTCGATGGCGATGTCGCTGGCGTGAAGACACTACTCGCGACGACCGCGAGAGCTGCCGCACAACGTGTATCGCGCTTCGTCGGCTGGTGCGTTGCCTCTCTCTCTCTCTCTCTCTCTCACCCCCTGCCTCTCTCGCTCTTTCTCTCTCAGAGAAGCCAAGCAGCGCAGTAAAAAGCCGGCAAGCTGGATGCTACAGACGGTGCCTCGCCCCCTCCGCCCCCGCCCGACATTACTGTCACGCAGGATGACCGGTGAGAAACTTTAAATCATCCTTAACGACTTGAACCTTTGCATGGCACGTAGACGACGCGCGGTAGTGCGGCGATTATGATGTTATTAAAAGTGCGCGTACGTGCCGGGCAAACGAGAAAATTTTTTGCACTTAAAAATTAATTCCACGAGGACGTACGTTGCGTGCTGTAGAGCGGATGCTGCGCGTCCTTTGCCGCTTGTTCGTACAAGCTTGAGCGAATATTGTTGTCTAATTGCGACGTTCAAGGATTGTCTGAAAGAGATTACGTGTTCTTCTTAGTACGAAAGATTAACGTCTTCTTGTTAGTGCGATCACTCCAGTTCAATTCGCGCTCTATGTATGTAGAATAATGATATTTGAGGGCTATCTTCGGGGTTTAAATTCAAATGAGATTTCTTCAACGTAACTTTTACGATCATTCAATTGAATGAGCGCTGTAGCGAATGAGGGCGGTGGGTGTAGTCGCTAACCAACCGAATGAAATTAAATCGCGCAAATGTTTGAAGTTACGTTCGAAATTGCGTTCGATAAAATTAAGATCTGCTTTGGGCGAAAATAATATGGAGGAAGTTCCCTATGAGATAGGACCCTAATATGGGATAGCGGGGTTTCTGTTAAGTTAACAGGCATCATCCAGTTGGTTCCACCAATTGTCCTCGGAGCGAAATATGTTTAGTGGGAAATTCATCAAATTTTTGGATGCTGAAAACCTGCTATCTCATATTAGAAACTCATCTCATGATAGACGACTTTCCTCTACTACCGAAAATTTAGAAAACTTAAAACAAGGTTAAATATGAAGGGGGAAGAGTTTTGTATTTAATTAAGGTAGAAAAACAATGTTGAACATTACGTTATTGCTGACACATGCATTTTATCGCAAAGCCATTAAGATTGAGTTGCGAAAATTTTACGTGCAAACTGAACGCACATGTATGCACAATACACGTTTGAAATTTCAATAATAATTAAAAACGCAACACAATTTTGTCGATCGAGAAACAAATTCTCTTGTATCTGGATAAATGAATTAACGAGTTACGAGTTGAACGCTCGGAGCTGTTTCTGTAGTTGGTAAATTGTTCACGAATCAGGTATCGGATTATCGCTGATTATATCGTAATGAATTCGATCAGCGGACAGATGGAAGAGATAGGCGGGAATTTTGAGTGAATAATTTGATGCCCTCCTTCTGGCTGAGCGGCTTTGATCCGCGGGATAATGGGATAGGAATCATTGGGGCTCAGCTGCGATACATTTCTGTCGTGGTTGGCTTTCGGACGGGTATTGTTTCGTGGCTGTCACGCGTGCGCGCACGTGACACGGAATCGTCAATACCTCGCGTCACGTTTCACTCCTCTTTGGTAAACAGCGAGTGTATCGCGTTACTTACGGTGAGGTTTATATCGTAGAATTGAACGGTGCCGATGTGCCGATCAGCAGTCACGTTTCATGGATCAAAACTCATGGGCTGAAGTAAAAATCTTAGGGTTGCTCCGTGTAGCAAGCCAAGATTCGTCCCGTTGCAGCTCGAGGGGGAAACCGCTGACCAAATTCTTGTACACCAATGCCCACTAATGGACAGTGGGCATTACTTTATCTTATTATTATCTTATTTTATCTTTATAATGCCCCAGCAGGGCCTAATGCCCAAACTAATGCCCAAAAAATGCCTAGTAATGCCGCAAATCTGTACACCACGATGCCTTCAGTATGTATCGTGGAGCGAATCTTAACATAAATTATGAACCACTGATAAAAAGTGCAATTATATTAAAAAATGCTAAAAATCGTGGTATTTTAATCTAAATAATTTCTTGTTATTCCCGATTTGCGTAATTTGAGATCATTTGGAGCTTTAGATAAGGTCTCCACCTTTCAAAATTTTTACATTGCTTATCGACAGAGTTAATTCGTGAATGCAAATGAATGTTTAAGTACATCATAAATACGCGCGTTCTTATATTACCACGATGTTCTAACTTGTAGTTTAATAATAATATGAAGACGGTTCTTCGCCGAACATTTTCAGCACGAAAGTGGGACAATTTTAAGAGGATAGATAGAAATTTGATTAAGCGGACATCTGATCACATTTCACGTATTTCTACGTTTGTTGCGACAAAAAGTGGTCTATTAAAGGTTTCAGAGTTCTGTAGGTGGTTGTTTCCCCACGATATTTCAAATGGAAAGTGACGCCTGTCAGTTGGCATTTTATTGCCGTAAAACTTTGAGCGACCCTTTTGATATTGCTTGCAAAGTAATATATTGATTTTTTGTCGGCCGAACGAATACATCGCGCTTTATCTAGTCGGTTCGTCGTGATTTCAGAAAAGGGGACGAAAAGGCGGGATGACGTGGGATACCTACGTGGTGTTCGTAAATAAATATGAGTCACGGGTCGTTTCTCATAATAGAATTTGTTTCGAGATTTTTAATGAGCAAGAAATTAACGCTTGCAGCTTAATTTAATTTATGCGAAAGGAAGAGTCATTACGCTGCTTCTCCAGTAATAAGATCCCACTCTATACATATTTATCTTCTTTTTTTTTATACAACACCCGATATATCTTGTCTCAATATGACGCAAGTAAATTGAGGTAATTATTGACTCTCATGAAACAATTAGACGGCTTACAATAGTTATTGTTGTCATTGTTGTGTGCAGCGTGTAATGAACGTTACGTCGGATACGATCTTCTATTGTCACCTGCTCTTTCTATTCGCTTCACCAACGACTGATACTCGAGGTCGAGTCGAACAAGCGGTTCTATATTCGATGGGTCTCGATTTGCATGATTAATACACTTCCTGCAGCGTTTGCGTTAATTTGTACATCTATCAAATGACATTTGCATGAAAAGAGAGCAATAAAAGAAATACGCAGTCCTTGATACGCTATTTAAATCTAGATTTCTAATTTAGAAATCCACATTCTCGACACGTGTTAGAAGAAAAATTATGACGATAGAAATTTTTTACTTTCATATATTTAACAGATTTCCCGATGAATTTAAAATCAATGTATAACGTGGAAACTTTTACCTAAGTGAACATTTTATATCGAAGTTGAGAAAATTTTTACCAATTTGCGTTGCAGGAAAGACGAATAATAACAATGCTTTCCTCTTTATTTCGTATTAAACAATTAGCGTAGAAATTGTTCGAAGATCGTCAAAACGAATCGCTGGGACAAACACGGCTCGAGATGCGTATCTTCTGAATGAGATTTCTACCGTTGGTTTGTTTAATACTCCACTCACTATGCATAGTTCCGAGGTCTCGCAACGTCAGCGTCTGTATCGACCGACTTCCAATCTAAGCCGCATTGGTTCGCGCTTGGTACGAATAGAGCGCAAAGTCGATAACTCGGACTACGATCTTTGTATCGAAAAAAAATGACAGGGTCCACCGGATGCTCTAATAATAGTACTGGCTTTATTGCTCGTGCTACACGAAAGGGTTCGTGGGCACATAGACGCGAAACGAATATACGTTGTCGAAGGGTATTTTGTTTGCCAGCGTGAGACGTTCTACACCCTATCGACTTACCCTACACCTACAAGTCAAATTAAATGCTATCGCTTGTCGTGGGAGAGAGTTTTGCTCTGAACCCGAAGATCCACAGTAATGACTCACGAGAGGGTCGTATTGTGTTTTGGACATTTTAATCATCTCTCTTGAGATACATATTAATATTACTATCTGAGGGGTAAACCCATAGACATAATGTTTCTAGACCGAGCATTTGCCTTTATTTGAGCAGTGAGGGCTAGGTTCACGTATCAGATAAAACAAGATAAATAAGATAATAAGATAAAGTAATGCCCACTAGGCATTAGTAGGCATTGGTGTACACAATTTTGGTCAACGGTTCACTCCTCCTTGCTATCTAGCTCGTGTAAAATCAACTATACAATAATTAGATTCGACTCAAGATTGCGCGAGGTAAATCATATAAATATTTTTGTTTAAAAAAATAAACGTTAATTTTATTTTGATTTTGTGTGTATGTCGTTTGAGTAAACTGTTTTTACGGAGATCAACTTGCAGGAAGGGAAAACGATTTTGAACGTCTCGCAGAAGGTGCTCGAGATTTCATGGCTCCATATAGAACGGGCGCTCTTGCGCACAACTTAAACCCGTCTTACGAGCCAAGGTTATCGAGTGCATTCCGTAGGCATGCTTCTTCGGGAAACGATATCTTCTAAGATTCTAATTTCACGAGAGTGCAAAATAATTTAGTTCATTGTAATGGCGGCAAAATTAATTTCTGCAATTGTTGTTGCATTTTTGACACTGTGAGCGATGGAGTAAGCAAGGCTGAAGCAAAAATGTTGGGTCGGGTAAATGTTAAAGTGTCGATTATTGTAATTAATCATCAGTTTTCGATAGATAATTGTACACGGAGAGAATCTCTTAAAAATTGCCCTGAAGATCATGTAATTGTGGGACAACATGGCATTTTGAAGAACTCTATGAGAGTGTTTTGACATTTTTCGAAATGCCATGTTGTCCCACGTGATTTTCAGGATAAATTTTAAGAAAAAAATTCTCTCCGTGTAGCATTACTTGTGCTTCGTTGCTGGCAATATTCAGTAACTATGGCGACATTTAACACGAAAAGTTGTTCGTTTGAGCTATATCTTCCCGGATATTTTCCCGACTTTCTAATCTATTCCTAGATTGTTGGAATGTTTGCGGTAACATGCGCGTGCTGCGATTTCGCAGGAAGTCATTATGACTTTGTACGCTTCAATTATATGTTATAGTTAAATTATAAATGTGTATGCGTACGTAATAGCTACGGTGATTAGTGCATCTTCGGTTGATAATGGAAAAATTGAAGCGATCCGTTATACGTGTCATAAAATATCTTTTCCGCATCAAGTGGCCTGTCGAATTAATTGCAGTAATTTAGCGCTGCCGGTATTATCGATTAAATGAATGACATTTCGAGGCTGATACGATACAACACGTATACGTCGTGATATGCCACGCGTTTCGCTCTTCTTTTACCAACAACAAATGTAGAGGTTCGCGTGCGTGGTTCACACGTGGTAATTACTGCGAAGCAGTCCGAGGGATAACGACCTGCCATTTTTGCTCTTAATCCTGGAAAAATCGTAAAATACGATGATTAAATTATAACGGTTACTCGCTGCGAGAGGCGACGACTACATTAAGTAGAAGTGTCACGCGTTCGAACAAAACGCGAGCAGATTATAGATTCTGATTGTGAGTGACACTAATGTATGTGGCGTCGAACAGCTTTTTCCTCGAAGTGCTTTACATTTTCTCGTGAAACCAATTTCAGCCACGCCAAAGGAATACTTGCATATAAGCAGGTTACGAGATTTGCACCCGTTCCTCGTGCAATAATTATAAAGAATTTCATTTCGTATAGTAACGAGATTATAATAGTTGTAATTGCCGGGCATATTCTTCAATATTTTGTAGATATATAAACTGCCCTTTTCCAATTAAATGTCACTTCAATACTTAGAAAAGAAAATTAACCTAGAAGGTTTAATGAAAAGTGAAAGAAAATTGAATTAAAAGTTTAGTGGACAATCATGATATTCACTGTTTCATCTTTGCTCCTCGAGTTTGTCTCTTAGATGATGGTCCAGACGGTTAAGGGAATCCTAAAGTCGTCTGTTTTATTGGCATTCTTTGTTAGAAGTAATCTTTTTTAAAATAACAAACATTGAAAATTTTACTAATTTTTAGTACACTTGGCGACAATATTTGCTTGATACAAACATTCTACAATAAATATATGCAAAATGAAATCAGCATACTCTAGGGACAACATATAAGAACAATATCGTGCAATTAGAACTAAGATTGATAGCCTAGAAAAAAAGATTACTTCTAATAAAGTCCAGAAATCCAAGTCTAGAGGAAGAGAAAAGGAGCAGTATGGCATGTAGAAATAGTTGCAGGCTTTTTCGAGAGAGCTCGCTGCCAAACGTCTGTCAGATTGTCAGTAAAGCCATGGTGTTGACAATGCTAGAATTCGATAAAAATGTCGGTCTGAGCAATGTGTAGCTAATAAAATTACTGCTTTTTCGTAAAAGTTGTAAATTGATTGGCTATAAATTTATCGGGCCGAGTAGAGTACATTAACTTGGAGTTAAAAATGTCGATAATTGACGTTTTTTACTCCGTCTCCTATCTTATCGACACTGATCGAGTTCGCCAGCGGCTTTAGGATCCCCTTAACGAGACCGGATATCCATGACGCTCAACGATCTCGTCGATCGCATCTCGCTGCTATTCACCGCGTGCTTATGACACGCGGCACGTGCCGTTGCAAGCATCGGCCCGGTGCATTATGGTATGTTGCGCGCCACGTGCCGTGTGAATGCAAAAGCTTCATCGTGAAAAACGTCCGTTACGCAAATGCGGCTGGCGAGGTGAAAAGAGCCAAGCCGCGGTCCAAGTTTTTCGACTATTGTTTTGAGTAGCACACATCCATTTACGTGAGCGCGTGCCGATTGTTCCTCCCCTCGGAAACCTTACGTCTCCCGAGACCGTCGCCATTCAATGAAATGTAAGCATGCTCTTACGCCGCGGAGTACCCTTCCCGAAATCTCCTTTCTTTCGAGTGCTGAAAACATTCGTGAATCAACAATGGCAATTGGGATTATTATTCGAGTTGTTTTCTTCGGTTACGCTGACAATGGCTGCTATAACGCCCTCGATGGCAATCTGTTGTCTCTTTGTAAAAGTTGTATTTTGCATTAGTAAATTTTGCAGATTATGATATTTCATATGAAGTTGAAATTCTGTTTGTCACCGGTGAATAAAGCAACAAAGATTTAGAAATAATTCGACGTAACTGGCTAAAATGTCTCTTTATTCAAAACACAACGTTTCGACCGTGAAGTCCTTCTCAAGTGTGGGGCAATCACGTAACAATTCTAGAGTCGGACATTGTGCCAGCAATAGATCTGAAACTAATGGGCTGTGTCCACGATGCTAGAACTTGG
>NW_011967242.1:670595-674896 GCF_000949405.1 Vollenhovia emeryi | reverse complement strand
GTCTATAAAACCGTTTTCCTCTCTCGGAAAAGAAGCATTGGGTTGGCAACTAAGTAATTCCGGATTTTTTACGTAGCCAAGTTGTTTCAAACGCTTTTCAATGCACGTATGTGAGACATCGAGCTTCTTTGCAATCTCACATGTTGTGCTATGACAATCCGCATCGATTATTTGCTTTGATTTAGTCGTCAACTTCAACTGGACGACCAGAGCGTTGTTCATCTTTCAGTAAAAAATCACCAGAACAAAATTTAGCAAACCAATTTTGACACTGCCATTCTTTTAAGGGGATGCTGGAGTGATTCTGCACTTTTGCACCTTTCTAACCTAAAAACTGTCAGTTCGCGGAAACATTTGTGTAATATACAAATTAAATGGCTTACGTGTACAGATCGAAAGCAGCTCGCTATTCCGGCCAAATGAAAGAACAATATGGCATCACTGAAACTAAGTTTATAAGTCTAATAAGAAATAATAGTGAGCAACACATACATACAGTACATGTAGTATGTGTGTTGCTCACTATTATTTTTTATTAGACTTACAAACTTAGTTTCAGTGATGTCATATTGTTCTTTAATTTAGCCGGAATAGCAAGCTGCTTTCGATCATCTGTACACGTGCCATTTATTATGTGTATTACACAAATCTTTCCACGAAACAGACACTTTTAAGTGCAAAAGGTGCGAAAGTGCAGAATCACTCCAGCATCCCCTTAAGTCTTCATTACCACACACAGCACATCACTTTTTGTCTGCCTGCGATGCGTTTTTTTCCTTTGTGGAAGTAAAAAAGTAAAGTATGACGAAAACGCTCATTTTGCTTTTCCATTTTTCAATCGACGCCAAACAAAAAACCGATCGATACCATTTTTTTACTGAAAAGCCAATTAAAGTACCAACTATCAAACAACAACATTTAACATTGCGAATGCGTAAATATACCTAAAAATTCAACTAACGTCACTTATCAGTGAACTCCGCAATTACTTAGTTGCCAACCCAATACATCAAGATCTACGGTACGTTACAGAAAAATTACGATATTTCTTAGGAGTAACAGCATGTGATATTTATGATGTCTACTAATATTTTAGGAGTATTGCGTGCAATTAAAATATAAATAATGCACATTCAATCACTCCGAAATAAAATTTAATTTTTTTTATTAACTCGAGCAACATTTATAATTCTAGAAGAATTAATTTTACTTCAATTTATTTTTGCTTTTATTCCTTACTTTATTTATTCTCGCAATAGAATTTGCGTTTATTTTTTTAATAAAAGTCTATCGGTGATTGCGCTTGAAAATTTTAGAATATCGCAATTCATTTCGATAAGGTCGATGTGTGGCGAAGGTGCAAAATTCGTTTGGAAACCTCGAATTTTCGTATATTGCGTGCCGCCGAGACGAAACACGATGTTTCTCTCGACGTAAGTACGATCGATAGTATGGTGCCGTTCCCCTTGGGAAAAGGAGCGACACGAGTTTCCTCCGGCACGAGTTTTCCGCATCTGATCTACAGGGTGTCAAATAAGTATTAGTAGAAATATTTCGATCTCTTTATTGCATTCGAGCCTTGCGTTCGTTCTACCGAACTCTGTTCTTATTTCCTCCGAAATTTTGAACGGTCGTAATAGCTGGACAATAAAGGAAGTAGACAATACAAGGATATATTAATTTTCTAGAAGAACGAAAGTGTATTAGCAGCCTCAACTGGTCTTTATTATTACTATTTATTGAAAAAGCGCATAACGTTTCGACTATTGTTTTTGGGGCTTGTCAAGTGCGTTCTAAATCATGAATAAAATCGGTAACAGTTATAGACCATTACGTATCGCATGACGCGGTGAGATAGTAAAGTCGGACGAACAGTTAGTCGTGCTCCAAACTTCTGATCGCTCAGGTCGGTTACGTATTCTCGGACATCTTATGTACGCTTTGCTTTTATTTTCCTTGACATAGTCCATGTTAATACAATAATTTTACTATTTACAACACAAACATACTACATGTGGGTCCGGACTTACTATCTCACTGTTTCACGCGATAGTTTCACGTAATAGTCTATAACTGTTACCGATTAAATAATGGTCGAGACTTATTGATAAAGACAATAGTCGAAATATTGTGCCACCGGTACGTTTTTAATTAATATGTCGACATAGGGGGAAACTTTTTTATTCTAGAGTAAGTCATAATGCAAGAATTTTAAAAGTTTCAAACTTTTTCGCCATCAAAACAAGATCTCAAAGTTGACTTGTATGCAATTTTTTATTAAAAGTAATTTTCGTCTTAAACGAAATCTCAAAGTTCACTTCCTTGAAATTTAAATAAAAATGCAATCTCATACTTCAAATTTACAAGACATCTTGTATGTATTGCGAGAGAATATCGCGCGCCAAAGTTTTTCTCAATTTGTGCTGAACGCGGCGGAAAACGAGCCACGAACGAAGTTCAGTGAGACGCAGAAACGAAAAGTTTTTTAATATATGGTCCTGCGGGTATTTTTCTCTTTTCCCATCGTATCCTTATTCCGCTGTGCGTTGATTTGCGAGAATACTTTTTTTTTCCCAACAAAGGGAACGCGGTGATTACTCGAGAACCGAAGAAAACGAGAGGCTGGAATTCGGATTGGTGGCACATGTAAACTTGAATGGCTCCTTAATGAGGGTTTCTTTTCGGATCGTTGCGCATTTAAGATAAATTCCGATGCTAACTGGAATCCTTAATTCGATTTCGTTTACTCGTACGAAATTATTCTCGCCACCGTGTACTTTAAGTTTATTCGAGTTGAAAATTTCTTAAATTTAAAAACCGCACCGTATAGAATATTCGCAACGTTATTTGCCTCTTTATGGTACTTTGCGACGAAAGTGTGAACAGTCGCAACTAGAGAAAGTTGCCGCAGTAAATTAAATTACCATAATCTGTGACTCTCTCTTTGTGACCGATTGTGAAGAAAAACGGGTCGATGTACGTTTTCGTAACTCGCCATCGACGCTGTTCTTGTAGATGTTTATACGAGCAAATCTTATTCAAGTAAATGGTTTTTTTTAAAACTTATGCAACAGAAAGACAATGTTGTTGCATGTTTGCGCGACTTTTTTTTATTTTTTTCGGAGGCTTCCTCACGTAGAGCAGTAATCCATAAGATTCCGCAGAGAGACGGCTGCCTACCTACGTGGCCCACTGTGTTACGACAACGGGAGCATTGTGCATTGGCGCACCGTACAAAGCAAAATGCGCAGCGAGGTGCAGCGAAACGCCCGATTGGCTCTGAAGCCATCGCTGGTGTTTTATAGTGTGTATACACTATATCTCGCGACGACTACGCCTACCACGGGCGCTGTTACTATCCCGCTTAGAGCACCATGGCCCCCGTTGGCACCATGGTGCAGCAGCCTTTTACCTGCTGACGTTCTCGAGCCAAGAGCGTAATTAGCATGAAACGTGCTGCGTCCTGCATCGTGGAGCTGCCGCACGCTCCGACCTCTATTATTTCTTTGTGATTCTGTAAAAGTTCGTATTTTTATATCGGTGAGCTCACGAGTTCTCACGCCTCGGCGGGTTCCGCGCTATGGCGGCGACGATTACGTAATTAGAGTATTTTTAATCGTGCCCTAGGAAGCCGGCCGCCCTTTGCGAAAGAAACTTTTAGTGTTATTCCTCGGTACAAAGCAGCGTAAACGATTTTATTTCTATCGTGAGATAGATCTTATCTCGCGTGGTACAGTTAGGTTTGCGTATAATCGAACGATTGCGTACGTTAGATTCCATTCAGTGGCGCTAAAAGAGCGAATACTAAGCGCTTAATACGCGTGAAAACCTCACGCTTTAACCGATCGTTGACCGTTGTGTCTTTCTTCGCTTTCCTCTACGTACTCTTTTGTCAATTACAAATCTTAAATTTACCATAATTTTGTCAACGATTTGCAATGAAATATAATTCTTAAAAAGTCGAAATTCTCTTCCACAACAAAAAAGTAAAATATCTGTAAATTAGATATCACATGATTTTTATGAATGTTATTTGTTCTTTTATTAAACGAGCTTATATTTCGAACAAATAACAATTTGATATAGAATAGATATAATCTCGCGATGTTATGTAGGTTTACCACGATATTTCTTGTTAAATTACTATCATGATGAAAAGAAAGGCAGAATTTATCAGATCACGAAGTAGCATTAAAAGGCCTTAAGTGTTACAAAACTCGAAGTTACGAAAAACAAACGCAGGATTTAAATTTCATATTGAGAGCTGAAGCGTGAAGAAAATGTTGTTAAGGTGATGCTGG
>NW_011967242.1:661591-670310 GCF_000949405.1 Vollenhovia emeryi | reverse complement strand
CTCCAGCATCCCCTTAAACAAGGAAAATGAGACACCGATAACTGGGAAAAATAACGGTACGTTTTGTGACCGTTAAACTTGTTGAAACAGAGCTCGCATTTTCTTGTACCGATCTCTATAGTAGAATGTGCTGCTTTGATCTGGAGCACCGGCTTCATCCATCTTGTGCTCACCTTGAATTACCTTGGTATTGCCTTGAAATCTTAGCATTGCCTGTTACCTTAAACGGCGGACACGAATAACTTATTATTATTGCACGCTCTATCTTTTTTATTCACCAGGATGGTCACTTTAATAGCCACAAATCGCTGACAACTTTTACAAATTCTTGGTACTTTCCACTATCTTCTTGTTTACTCTCGTTTCCCCAATTAGGCCACGCTGAATGATTTGTCGGAGAAATTAGGATCGATTGAATTTCTTATGAGATTTCTTATATCTTTTATGTCTATAAAAATTTTAAAAATAGTTACTTCAGGTTATAATTCTTATCCAGAAAACACATTTTTCCCAGCAGTTTTTATTATTAAATTTGTTTCGAACAATTAAAATAAAAGAAAATTTTATATATTTTTATTCAACACTACGAAATAAACTGAATAAATAGATAATTGCGTAATTTTGAATTAAATGACCGAGGTAGCAATTACTTGTGCAAATATAAAAATTTGAATATTTTCAAATTTTAGTTTATTATGTTGTCATACCCGTATATTTGTGTTAGTTATATCGTAACGTTTAGAAAGTAAATATTAATTAAATCTAAATTTCGCAAGTTATTTTTTCAAATGTTTAGAAATAATAGAAAGATATATTTCTTTGATTTGGACCTGAGTGCTATTTAAAAAATTTTCTTATATCTCAGAGAGCATGTAATCTGTTTTCGGTGTAATCGATGAATTTTACCGGTCTGTGTATAAAAAGGCAAGTGACAATACTAGAAAATACGATTATGAGACATGCGTGTCGATATATCACATAAATAGGTACTGCACATTGCTTGATGTATTGTAGAAAACAATATACACATACATTCACGAAAGGCAGAACATGACTGCTCTGACGTACAAAAAAACTAGCGGTATCCCTGGGTGGATTTGAACTCGGGTCTTTTCGTTCATTTATTTAATGAGCAGCGCACATTTCTCTGTGCCACGCTCGCCACGAAATCGTTTTATAGTTTAACAATATTACTGAGGGCCAGTTTCACAAACGTCGGTTAGCTGCTAACCGAAGGTTAATTGATTCTCCGTCTCTTCTTAGATAACACGATAGACAAAGACAGGGAGTTGACTTATAAATGTGACATATATAAGACATCCGACCTTTTTATCTTCAAGTCACACAACGACATTGATTATTCGCGTCCGAAGGTATTGTTATATTTTTATTCTCTTCCTGTACAACAAGTTTCCTCGTTGCCGACGGACGAAGGAGTGAAAGTCTTTAAAATAAAGTAATAACTTTAAGATAAGTAACCGGGTTTGAGATTTCCATTTCTACGCGGGAATGTCGTAGTTAGTTATCCATATCGCATCTTTGACCGACCATCGCCATATACATCGATCATACTGTCAGGATGTGTGTTAAGTTTCCAGAACTGGAAGTGACATCCGTGCGCTCCACTTTGGAGCGAAAGCCCTTGAACTCCATTTTAAGATCCCACACGCGATCGCCCACCGTCGAAATTTCCAGGGTATGCAACGTGTATTACATAAAAGTTATTTCAAAAGTCGTGATTGATGCAAGGCTATTACGAAGACACTTATGTTTAACGTTGTTCTTCAGAAGTTTTCGTAGGATCCAACTGCGCTATATACGGAATGATCAGGATCGCATATGTTTTGATAGCTAGATAAAAATTCTTTTAGACAAATTTGATGTATTATATTCCATTTTCTTTTCCTTTGGAATATAAAATACAATATGTATATGTATCGTGTATACGTGTGCATTACATAGCAGCAGACAACGTCTTTATAATAAATTTTAGTGAGAAACGATTTTCAAATTTCTTTTATATTAATATTTGTTAAAAATACATGAAATAAATAATTAATATTCATAAATATTTCTATATTATATATACTATTATATTTTTACTACTCTTACTTTTTCTTGTGCCTACTTAAAAACTTGTGCTATACTTTTACACAAGTCTATCAAGTTTTACAGAACAAGTATTAATATGAATGAATTATTGAGAAAGTAAGAACGGAGTAATTAAAAAGAATAGTCTACGTTTAATAAGAAATCACGTAATATACTTTGGATGAATAATTGTATACAGTAAAATGGCAGAAAAGAATATCGGTACTTTAGATTGATTCCTAAAGTTCCGATAATACTATGAATGAAAAAATATGTCTTTTATTTTATTTTTATTCCGTAACGTATCTGCAACTTGTCGAACGCGGAGAATGGTCAAATGGACAACGGTCAAGATTTCCTTGCGTATAGCAGCCGCGAGTACACGCGAATGCATCGTTGAAGCCGCGCGAGAAGAGCGCGGAGCTGCGTTTCGCGGTGCCAGGCCGCGGGCTAGAAAGTAGCTGGCGACTTATTGCGTTTGTTCGGTCCGTCATATGTCGTGTATCTCGTTTTACCGCTTTCAGCCGGTTGCAACGGCATTTGCGTCGGACAGGATCGCTAAGAATCGGATCGCCGTCTGCGCCGTACTATCGCGAGATCGAGATCGATATACTGCCCCTGATAGTCGAGTTTTTCTGTTTCTCAATTACGGATAAGTGAAAAAATTCGACAGGTTACGTTTCACGTTCTACTGCTTTGCGGATTGTGGTGCAACAAACAATCCAAGTGTTTTTACATCATGTAATCGTATAATACAACTGTCTTTTTGAAAGCTTATTACTGGAAAAATAACGAATTGGAAATTAATAGTGCTGATATAATTTCACATTTTTATGTTTTATTAGTATTCCTAATCCTGAGTAGGATATATTATCGATGTTCGAAAAGTGCCGTTTGGAAATAGACACTACTATCAATAATAACATCGCACATAAGTTATAATTACTGCTTAAAATTTTCCGGCGCTACTGATAATCTCCGAAATAGCCTGATCTTTCGCATATTACCTGGAGTGACAAAGAAAGCGAAAAAGAATGAGTGACAGCCAAAAATAAACATGACCTGGAACTGGAATTAACCGATACGGTCGAAGCAGTTTCCTTTCGATTGTACTGTACTCGTACTCTACTGATTCGTGTTTGCAGTCTAAATTGATCGATGGAGCTATATCGCGATTGAGGGATATGACCGAGTTGCAAGTGTTAGCTGGAAAAATAATTTCCAATGTAATATCGAAAATTGTTTTTCGTGATTAATCGTGCTTCTATTTAAGAATTCATGCAAATTATAGATACCGACGAAAGACGAGGTTCTAAATACGGAGACAATAATAGATTGGTTTCTCAACGTTTAATATTATTTATCTTCTTATCTTGACAAACAGTATTTGTCCATCGTAATATTTGCATGCAGATATTATCATATTGATTTTTAAAGCATTTTAACCTTTTTAATATTAAGTGATTCCCTAACTATTGTTCAATATTCTTACATACAAAAACTGTCGCTATTTTCTTAATTTGGTCATATATATTTAATTCAGAGCAAATATTAGATAGTGTTAAGATACTATTTAATTAGGCGGATTAAAAAATACTGATGATTTAAGAATAATGGGATATTTTATGTGAGATATACGTATGCTACGCTATATCTGATCGAATCGATTCATGTTATAAGTTTTGATTAAGTGATTTTATTATAGACCGTCGAATCCTATTTCATGATTTATCAGTAATAATTTATTTACCCCAGAAATATACGTCGCTCTATTTATCTCCCGAGCGCACAAACAACAATCGGTAACGAAACTGTCCCTGCAACTCGCCGATGATAAAGAATGTTTACTATTTTATCGTGTATCGGAAAGGAAGGGAGCTGTTATTTGTTTTCACTAACACGAGCGGTCAGATTTTGTTAGCTGCTGTTACGTTGAAAGACGCGTACGTGAATATTTAATATTATAAGTAAAATAAAGATAAAACCGAGAAAATAAAAATAAAATATTACGAAACTTTGGAAAATAAAAATTGTTATCTCTGGGATGTGAAACATTCCGCATTACACTTCGACGCGGAATCGGCGATGTTGCTACACGAAGTTGGAGTGTTTAGTCGGGATTAAACTGAACTCGCTCGAATTCATAGTTGGATATTAAAAAAGGAAGAAAAAAGACTACGGCGGCTTATTTGCAGGCGAAGCACTCCTCGCCGCGGGCTTCATCGAGCACGTCGTCGAGTGCCTTTAGAAATACTGAGTCGCTCCTCTCATCGCGAAACCGCTTCTCACGGCGCGGCGGTTGCTTTCTTCTTCTCGTCTTTTTCTACTCTTTCAATTAAAAAAAAAGAAAAACAAGAAAAGACCCATGGTCTGACGCAGTCACCTTGCGCTTCCCCAGCTACTCAAGACTCTCTCGGAGCCTCTTCATTTTGAGATCCGATATATCGGATCGAGCAAGGAAAAATGTGCATCGTGTAGTATTCGCGACTTATCGATCTCAGAAAGATATTGATTAGATGAGAGATGCATCTTTGAAGACTAGATATTTTTAATTCTTTGAAAATTATAATATTTCCGTGATACATTAATTACGTATACCTAATTACTGAATAATGAAATATTATAATTATAAATAATGATCAATACTTATTGATTCGCAGTTTATTAAACCGATTATAATTAAAAAATGTATACTTTCAATTTGTTTATATTTACATGAAAGTAATTTAATATTTTGTTTTATCAGAATTATGAGACAAGTGGAAAATGTTTGATAAAGGACCCAATAATTAAACGCAAGAAGTGTAAAAGTGGTATAAGTGTACCACTTTTATATTAATTGTATTTAATATATTGTCATTTGTTTATTAAGGACAATACGATTTATTTCATTTCGTAAAAATATAACGATTTTATATTTTTACAGTGTGCATATCTATATGTATTATTTATATGAATACGTTATACACACAATATTTCAATCATTGGAATATCACGCGCTCTCTAAACGTCAATCAGTGCATTATCACTGAAAACGGTTGTAAGTATAGCACTAATTATATACTTATAACTGTGAATCATATTCACTGTTTTCAGTGATAATCCACTGATTGACTTTAGAGAGAGGTAATTAAATCACTAAATCTGAATAATATGTCAAAGGTGTTTTGGTTTGGTTTATTTCGACACTCTGGTGGAATATCAGGAGAAAATATTTAAGAAGGAATACAATTGAGATCTATAAATGGATGGCGGTGGAATACTCGATGAGGGTCTAATTTAATTAGTCCGCTCAAAGTGAATTTCCTTGTCGATCAGCTGTCAGGTATCTTCCATCCTATGTCTCCCTCTTAAAATACTACATACTTCAGATCGATTTCATCCCATCCACTTCGATCTATCGTTTATTATTATAATCGAAGCTGCCTTATATATATTTTAAATATATTTATCTTGAAATATTCACGAGCTCTACTATATCCCGCAGTCGCAGGAATCGCGATGTCGAGTAAATTTACTCGTTTGTATGGCGTGCGATAATAATACGCGGAGAAAAATAGCTGCGACAAAAAGGATCTATTTTTCCTCCTGGCTTCTCGGCGATCCTTTCAGAAAGTCCGTTTTCCTAACCCACGTTCGTTAAACGAAACACGTGTTTGCCATCTGACACTCTTTGGCAGTCGGTCTTCCGCAGGATATGTTCGTATATCATAGAGGTCTATTTAACCAGGACAGTCCAAGATTTACGTACAGATTTAAAAAAATGTATTTTCTGAAGCTAGTCAAGATAAACATTTTCCAATTAGTTTTTAAATCGAAACAAAACTGTACGTATTATCGCAGATATAATAATAGAATATGTACCTTGTTTTTATGTTATTATATTCTTTTTATGACGCGTAAATTGATGAGTGCAATGCAATAAGATATTACATAAATATTTTGCATTTTTTCACTTATAAACTTGATATAGTTGGTAATAAAATCTTTTGCACGCGTGTATGTGTATTAAAGCTTATACGCGATGTACTGTCGTAATGAGCTCAGGAATAATATACTGCAATTACGAGACAAAAAGTCGCCCCCGTATATCGTTTGTGTAGATCGTAATGCTTCGTTATATCCGGTTGCGCTCCTGGAAAATCCTGCTGCCGCTTCGTCGTCGGTTGGCATTTTTCCTGAAGTGGCTTCGACCTAATAACTTCCACGACGGGAGCGCGCACGAGACTTTATTCTCCACTCGCTTCTACACATCTTACGTTTCTCTGCTGCTACGCAACTTTCTTTTTTCGCTACTTTTATGCGCAGGAAAAATTTCATATTTTATGGCTCACGTTGCGTTTAATTTTCCACGACTATTCACGACTACTCACGACTATCGGGACGTCCATACTTTATTATCCCTTCGTGATTTTTTTTTCTACATTCCCACGGTTGTACGTGGTTATTTCTCAATGCTGGTATCGACAGGTTCAACGTATCGAGAGCAGCGAACGAATTACGTGGCGATTTTATAGCTGGACGTATTTCACGCAGCTTCCGATTCATGAGGAAATATAGTAGTACGTTCAGTGTTGTCGTTTTTGGAATTTCTTCCAACACGCGAGTGGATCCGACTATGCAGTTTCCGATTTCGGTTGCATAACCAGATTAGATCAGATCCGATTGGGACGTGCGCTTAATCAGAGAGACAATGCCGTTTGTTCGTTAACGGGGATTATCGAAAGATTAAAGCCATTTTCGGAATACAAGAGAATTCGAGTATTAGCGTACGCTGCATTAACGAAATATTCCGCAACAAAACAGATCTATTTTGCAGAACTGGCGAATTGCGTTATATTATTATACATATATCGCTCCGTTGCAAGCTCAATACGACACAAATAATAAACGCGCAACGGCATTCATTTTTTAATGAGAATTTTTATGTCGTACATTTTGTTACGTCAGTGATAATAATTTATGTCGGTAAATATTCTCTCGTAATAATTGTACAGTTATAGAAAAATATGTGGTATTTGAAACTGTTGCATAGTAAAATAATTATAGTCGGGAATATCATTTTTATAGTAATTATTGCTATAATATTAGTAATAGCAACCATATAGACACAGTGATGCCAACTATTTTAAAAATTTACTATAAAATATAATTTTTAACTATTATTCTGTTAAAATATCCAATGAACAGTAAATTAGTTAATTATTTTTATATAGTAAATACAATTACAATAATAGTAAATTTAACTTACTAATCACATGGTAAACAAAAGTGAAGTGGTTCGGAATGTCCACGCAAGAGGGACGCGCGGTATAAGACTTTCTTGTAAGAAGAAAGCCGTATAGAATGTTTTAAATACGGATAAGTGTATACATTTGCATAAGATTACTTATCTTTTCCTCGAAAGATGCTTTCATGTACTATTCTTTATGAGTGCAAAGTGATGTAACCAATGAACATAGTGAACGCAATATACATATGTATAATAAAAAGCGGGGAATACTGCTTCCAATATAAATACGATCGTTACTATTACGTATAGTTATTCGAAATTTTACTTGTGGTTG
Organism: Vollenhovia emeryi; assembly: GCF_000949405.1. Taxonomy (NCBI): domain Eukaryota; kingdom Metazoa; phylum Arthropoda; class Insecta; order Hymenoptera; family Formicidae; genus Vollenhovia; species Vollenhovia emeryi. The sequence continues at coordinate 662,652 of NW_011967242.1, read as the reverse complement.
TTATTGCAACATTTATAGTACACCATGCCAAATTAAAAGCTCGTTTTGATTTGTGACAGTCATATCACAAGTTGCATGGACGAAGATTGTGTCTATGAGAACTATAATACATTGTTAGGTCAACCATAACTTACGTAGTTGGAAGAATTATAAAAATATGGTTGGCTCCTAAAATGACTACAAATTATAATGAGATTGGTAACTGCAACCATTTCTTTTCTGTCAGTGTATCTTTCACCGACTGTGAAATTTAGGTATATAAAAATTTCGAAACTGATAATATACTCCAAAATTTAAAAAAAGCACAAATCTGTGCTTACATTATAGATTCTTGAATTTTGGGCGGATTTGCCTTCCTGGCGACGTTCTTTATTTATTTTTATACGTATATACACTCTGAGAAATTCACGAGCTCATGTACACGCGCGAGTTTCGCCATTCGCGAAACGTTGTCACGGCGGTCGTTTCATTTCGCCGTTCTCATCGAGAGCTTCTACGCGCGTGTATATCGAGGACGAAAAAAAGCGAGCGTCGTAACGGTACCGGAACCCGTACGTTGCCGGGTCGATCGGCATGATATTCTGGTGAAGGTCTAGTCTAGACGGCGGCCAGGTCGATATGGCACCACCACCGAGTCCGCAGGACTACCCGTCGCGAGAGGAGGATACCCAATATCAGGAGCAGAACGCGATTATCGTCGGATCGGGGGGAGCGGGAGGACAACGGAAACATGCACGTGCGGCAGATTGGCAAACGATTCGCGAAGGCTCGGGCACGAGAAGACATCACGGTCGGTACACACGAAAGGGACGCGATTCCGGCTCCGTTAGCGTGATCGATACACGAACGGCTTCGAGGAGAGGATTGTTGCGCGAAGCGTACGAGAACCTACGGGTCGAGTCTTTGTCGGACGAACCTCAGTAATTTCCTTGCATCTCGGCGAATGGTGAAGTTTGATGTTTCCCACGTTTTTGTTTTGGGATACCTCGGGAAGGGAAGAGAGCAAGATCTTAAGGGGATGCTGGAGTGATTCTGCACTTTCGCACCTTTTGCACTTAAAA
>NW_011967242.1:618770-661071 GCF_000949405.1 Vollenhovia emeryi | reverse complement strand
TAAGTCTCAGATAAAACCTTCGATACGACAAACATGTGGCGGATAGCGAAACTTCGGTAACGACTACCGGCCGCTGAAAGAATGGAAGAATTCGTTTCCGGTAAACTGCATTTTTCACGGATTCGAATGATGATCGCGTTATTGTTCCGCGCCTGCTTTAACACCGTTCTCACGCTGTATCACGTCACCGTTACACTTTTCCTGCGATGTTGGTGTATAAACATGGAATTCGGACGCTGGATGTTACAATTGATGACTGTAACGGAGGCGAAATGAGCCAACTGTTGCTGGTAAATGGAAATGACGCAGAGATGAATGGCCGCCATTGATCAATCGCGATGTTTATTAAGATTAATATGTTTCATCGTGACTTCTTCATTTAGAGCCGCGTTATTAATTTATAGAATCGATAATTTTATACAATGTAGTGAATATACATGAGACGCTATAAATCAATACCTACGCATATATTATTACAAAGTACATTAGTTAGTGAAGTATACTTTTGGGAAAGAAAGTTAAAACATTTTAGTGTGTTAGAAGATGGATTTGATGAATTATTGATGGAGGCAATTCTGAGAAATGAATAGGAGCAAGCTATAAAGCCAGATTAACCAGAAAAAAGTTAGGAAAATAATTGTGAAACATAGAGGAAAGTCTTCTATTAAGAGATAGGATTCTAAGACGAGATAGCAGCTTTTCGACGTCCAAACTCAATCACAAATCTTTTTTTGCTACGATTACACGATTTAACAATCAATTTTCCACCGAACAGATTTCACTCCAAGGGCAATAAATTCGTGGTGGAATCAACAGATGACGCCTATTAATTTAGCAGAAACTCCGCTATCTCGTATTAAGAGCCTATCTCATAATAGGGAACTTTCATATATATATATAATAAAATATGTGAATAAGAAATAGTCAAACGTCCAAAAAAGGAGATTCCAAAAAAGGGAGGCCCGAGCAAAGCCGGGCAAGCGCGCTAGTATTATTATAAAGTATATTAGTATAACAATCAAGAATTATTTGACGCCAGTACACGACTAACAATAATTCAGCTTTTAATCGACCACAACTGGCAATGTGTTTTTAACACAGGAAATTTATTGCGAAAAATATTACCTCAGCCACGGTTTGAACTTGGACCTACCTACACTCTAGGCGGGCGTCTCACCAATTCGGTTTTCGCAATAAATTTTCTGTGCTAAAAGCACATTGTCACTTATGGTCGATTGAAAGCTCAATTATTATATTAGTATAAATGTATCGAGGGGGAAGCCGCTGATCAAAATCATGTACACCAATGCCCACTAATGCCCAGTGGGCATTACTTTATCTTATTATCTTATTTTATCTTATTTTATCTTTATAATACCCCAGCAAGGCCTAATGCTCAAAAATGCCTAGTAATGCCTAGTAATGTCCAGTAATGCCGCAAATCTGTACACTACAATGCCCTCAGCGGTTAAAACCCCTCGAAATGTATCTTTTATATAATAAATTCTTTTCTCGGGAAAGTTATATCGACGATTATCCACGAATTGCCACAGTGCGCAGATTACGTCGAGTATTGTGAAAATTTGAAGCTGTATAAAATTTATGCCACGAGAATGGACGATGTTGTCACGTATTTTCAATTTTCTCGATATTCATGTAGCAAAAAGTCGTTTTTGCCGCGTCGCGGCGTTGAACTTTCACGATGCCGTAATATAGGCAAAAGCACGTATCACTCGTATTTTATAACCGGGACATCGTTCGACATACTTCAGCACGGCGCAATAATTACATTAAGAAAGTAGAAACGTTTTTGCTTTGCGCTCGGCGCTAGCGTGACTCCGGAGTTTAATTAGCCTCTAGCGCGAAAATTGACGTAATTACGGGGCAAAAATTATTTAAACGGATCGCAGGCGCGGGGGGGGGGCGAAGTGGCGAGCGAAGTTGCGAACGGAAATGAAAACGAAACGGTATGTTAAGCTGCCCCGGGAGCATCAATTTCTAGAAATTGCGTACAAGGACGGCGTACAATTGCCATTTTGACTGCTCTGTTTAATGGATGTTGCGTGAGATAATGGATTTATAGAAATCGATGGGAGTAGACACCGGGTAGACGGCGCAGTTATTGCTCGATGCACGCACGATTGCTCTTTGAAGAAATCCAATTAATCCTTTTACACGACTAGATTAGCTTGGAAAGGAAAGCTTCGGATTTTACTTGCTTTTTATTCAGAGGGAAAAAGAAAAGATATTATTCTTGAGGAGGAAAAAATATTGATTTTCACTTCTCACTTGTATTTCTTAGCGTGTTTTCGACTCTTGTGTTCTCTTCGTGGAGAGATCATCGCTATCGATTTCATCTCTCGATTCGGGAGCGAATAATTTTAATCCTAAAGACGATCGACTGCGTGACGACGGTAGAACAATCTCAGTTAGCTCATTTGCACAGAAGTTGAAGGAAGCGGAACCGGAAGTAACTATCGTTTGGATAAAAAGGCGAACTCGCCTAATTAAGGCTTCATTAATGAGCGAATCGCGGTGGGAGTAAAATAACGAGCGTTTTGTACCTAAAGAGAGGAGCAAACTGTTATGAGAGTGGAGGCTTCGCTACCATCGATTAATACTAACTTTGAGGCTTACCAAGTTTTTCGTCAGGTACAAATAGTAGAGCGCAATCTTTAGTTTGTAGGTCATGCATTCCATAATACTTTTATACTATAATAAAAGTGTAGAATGTCCTTGAGTATTTTAACACGTTGCAGCAATACGAGTTCTGTTTATGCAACATAATACAAACTCGACAAAAATGGAGAATACTTAAAAATTAGGCGAATTGAATGAATTGAAAATGGCAAATTTTTTAAATAGTTGGCAACGTTGTGTCCATATGGTTGCTATTACTAATATTATAGTAACAATTACTATAAAAATGATACTCCCGACTATAATTATTTTACTGTGCAATTATAATTTCAAATACCACATATTTTTCTATCAGTGTATAGCGGAATTAATTCTATGTACTGTTAATACTGCAGGGAAATTCACGTCGAAGCAGGTCGCCTTGTAGGAAAGAGACTCGTGCCCCTCCGTCGTCACCTCCGTTTAATCGCTTTTCTAATTGGCACTTGCGGTAGCCTCGTCGTATCCCGGAAGAGCGACGGACGGAGAACCGTGCTCGCGGCTCGCGTATGCGCGCTCACGTGGATTTGAATGAGATAATACACACAAAAAAAAGAACGGAGGAAGTCCTTAAAGCGCGCGCTGCAGAATTGTTAAAGCGAGCGAAAGGAATGGCGCATCCGCGTTTCTTCGCATTTCCTTGCCCCCGTCGTGTCCTCGATTTGCCGCTACCGTCTTCCCTCTCGACCCGGGGTTTAATTTGCCGTAGGAAATCTACTCGTTTCCGTGCGCTACGTGGACTATCCCTTTCCGCGCTGAGCAAAAATTGCTATATCGCTCGGCTGCTGTAAATCAAAATATCCGCCGGCGCGAGGGATTCGAGAATAGGATAGGAAATCTGTGAAAGCGAAGGCGTGTTTCTTCCGTAACTTAAAAATTAGATGAATGAAAATTAGATAGAGGCCGTACGCAGCAAAGCACGTGTCGATAGAATACTAATTTATTATTATCAAAAGTACGTCAAGTGGCGATAAAAATTGTTGTATGAGCGCTTTTCGAAAAGAAGACGAATGTGAATCTGTTTTAGAACATACGGAATGAATTCCATGTACTCTTAATAGTACATAAATATACTGCGCGTCTTTAAAGACCCGTGTCCACGATGCTAGAACTTGGTCAAAGCTGTAATTTTGAGAAATGTGTAGCCAATCAACTTGCAGTTATTCCATAAAAGCTGCAAGTTGATCGGCTACACATTTCTCGAAACTAGAACTTGGACCAAGTTCTAGCATCGTGGCCACAGGACCTTAAGGGCTCGTTTGGGAGCGAGGGGAATTTGGAAAAAATTGCTTGGAAACGTAACGGACGATCTAAAAAAATTGTAAAGCACTTGGAACGCGCAAGAGTGCACTTCGTGTGTCGTTTTCCGCGTGAGAGTGAATTTCTCGACGACATCTGATCTCGTAAGGTCAGTGGTTCGGGAGATACAAACAGAGAGTCATTTCGAATCGACCCCGGTCGGGGTAACCGGAAAATATCGTAATCGGTCGGATTGACCCGCGGGGCGAAGTTTCGATCAGGATTTTGCGGTGAATTGCAAACAAGATTACGTCTACATAGATTTATTTCATTTATGCCGACTCTCGTGAGCTTGAAACGACAGGAAGCAATATTTCTTAGGCTACGTTCATTTCTTTTACACACGTAAGACCGAGATCTTCCGGGTCGTTGTTAATTTTTGGTAGGGCCTTAAAAGTTGCGGCCAAGCTACATAGTTTTTAATAAACGATAATATCGTGAGTCAGGACCGATATGTATCCAACAATTAAATTAGAAAAGGCCACCTTTTAATAAAATATTTATTCGTATTAAATTTGCATTACATTTTTATTGAATAAGTATTAAAAATTTGTCACTTTAATATTATTATCTGTTTCTCCCGGTAAAATCTTATGCTCGAGTGTTTGGATACGTTTCAATATAAATTAATAATAATATAAATTAATAAAATTAATTAATTCGGATAACATTTTAATAAAAAATATAATTAAGTGTCTAGTTTTAGTTGGCGCAATTTGATATCATTACTTTTGTAGAGAAGATACTTGGGGGGCAGAAGATAAAAATGTTTTTTTAAAATAAAAGATATCCAAATAACTAAATTATATAATTCTAGATTGGATGACGCTTATGCTTGGTGTCCTTTTTAAACCTTTTTTAGTAAGAAAGGTACATGCTCAACCCGGTGTCGATGCGTCTCCGAATTTGCTTTCCGGAGCGCCCGGCAGGGCGCGTGAACGACGGCCGAGCGGGAGGGGCGGGGGGCAGGCGGACGGCGTCGCATCGTGGTGCGCGTGAGCGGCTGCGCGGGCGCGCGGGAGCGGCGAGCCGCCAGTATACTTTCGGACGTCGTGGCGCGTGTCTCGGCGGTGTTGACTGCCGGTTACGAGGAAGCCGTCGCGCCGAATCCGGCGGCCGTTGTGCGCGGTAGTGCGAGGGGGAATCCCGCCGCGTGTGTCGAGCTCACCGAGTTCTGAGTGCCGCCAGTTTACGGATTACACGGGCGCGCGAGGCGGCAGCTGCGGCCCGAGCGGGGACGAGACGGCGAAGAGGAAGGACGAGACAGGACAGAGGACAGGTTGTTTGGGCGGCGCGGCCGGGTATTTGCGTGCTCCGAGATTCGCGAGCCGGCCTCATCGATCGTGCTATCAATCTCTCCCGTCCGCGCCGAGCGCTCGTCTCGCGCGCAGAAAATCGATGGCGCGCGCGCGCGCGCGCGAAATCTTTATTTATGTCAAACCCCCTTTTCCCCCTCCCCTGCCCCGGTCGTCCGTATTTATTTTCCTTCCTTGGGGCCCCGGCGAATTGAAATTGGCGATAACGTAAAGCGGGAAGCCGCACACTTTGGCACGAGAGCACAAGCATATGCACAAAGAAATTGATTGGCCCGCAAGGCGAATGCATAAGGAAGTGAACCAATCGAATTCCTTCTGCACATGCTTACGCGCTTACGCAAAAGTGCGCGTTGTCGTCGTCGTCGAGCCTGGTCGCGCGGCGCTCAATTCCGGCTTTCCGGGATACAAACGCGTCGCTACGAACGCCGGGCTCTCCAGCCATCGATAGCTTTCGATCGCGCTATTTATACGAGTACGCTTCGTGGCCGCGCCATTAATACAGTCTCATTCATGTGAAATTTGAAAGTAACGCCACGCGCGCTATTAAAAGCGCGCGCCGCAATTCATTCCCGCGATAATCTCTCGCGCTGCTCCGACAGCTCGTCGTCTAACCGGAACTACACGCGGCTTTTGAATCGTAACTTTTGAATTGTAACCGTCGCGCTACTCGTTTCCGCTCGGTTCACGTGGCCTGGACACTCGCGGTTCACGCGTTACCTCGATTTCCCCGATCCGTCCATCAACCAATAGGAATAACTTATCCGCCGCGAGTCCGATCCCCGCTGACGAAATTTGGGAGGGAAGCGACACAGTTGAGACACTTTACTCTCCTTTTTTTCCCTCGGAAAATTTCACGCTCCTGCGATCCACTTTTAGAAGATCCTCCAATTCGAAAAAGGATTTACACTCTCCGACCAACGTTGCCGGGGTAATAGATTCGGTTTAATTAAAGCGCGCGTATTTTTCGACTGCGAACCGGTGGATTTAGTCGGGAGCGTTTCGAAAATAATCCCATTTCGCGCGGGTTGGAGCGGACGGAAATAAATATGTATGGCGCAGGTACCGAGAGACCATTACGTCGGGAACGTAATTAAAAATAAACGTACGCAACACGTCAATATTACGGTTGGAAAAGTCGTTGGAAATAGTCGGGCTAGTTTTATGAATCAACGTAGTCTCATGAATGAAGGCCGGAAACAAACGTAACGTGAATGTGGAAGGTCGCGGCGATAAGTTTGAAAATACCGTCGGACTCCTGGCCCGATCTCGCCCCGCGAAGGCGGCGCCGCGCCGCGCGTATTCCTGGAATATTAACGCGTGCAAAAAGCTTTTATCTTCCGATACCGCCGCCGAGCCCGCGATAAATTAACCGTGAGCGTATATAAATTAGCCGTGAATGTATCCGCGCGAGTGTTATTGCCGCTGCAACGGGAATTACGTAACGCGCAAAAGGAACGCATCGGTGAGCGTTCATTACGCCACTGTGCTTTATATAATTTCCAGAATACCGAAGATGATTATCCGCTTTGTGCCGCAATCATTTCGTATCTGCTCGAAAAGATCGACGATAAAAAAATAAAGGGAAACGATCGGAGATACTCGTCGTTTTAATTTCATTTCTTTCGACAATTTGTTACGCGCAACCTTTGATATTTCACGAAGCTTTCGAACAAATAGTGGTGGGAAGAGAGACAGAGAGGAGGGAGGGGGTTGAAAACTTTTGCATAATTTGCAGCGAATCTGATTCCGCGGATTAACGCGAATTACTCAACGCGCACACCCGACGTGCGAATTGTTTCAAACGCGCGAATTGTAATCTCGCGTCGCGGGATTTGCGCGCAAGTACGAGTCTAAGGCTGATATTACATTTGTCGGACGACAAATTTTTCAAGCGCCTTGACCGGCTGCGGAATAGAAAAGTCGAGGGGCAAACCGCTGAGGGCATTGTGTACAGATTTGCGGCATTACTGAGCATTACTAGGCATTACTAGGCATTTTTCGGCATTAAGCCTTGCTGGGGCATTATAGAGATAAAATCAGATAAAATAAGATAAACTAAGGTGAAACCAGATAAATAAGACAATAAGATGAAGTAGTGCCCACTGGGCATTAGTAAACATTAGTGTAGAAGATTTTGGTCAGCGGTTTCCCCCTCGAGAAACGTTGTCGAGTCTCTAGAAATTTTCCTAGCTTGCAGCCAATCGACGCGCTTCAAAAATTTGTCGTACAAGAAATGTAATAGCACCCTAAGAGTCAGTTTCACAAGCGTCGGCCAACCGAAAGTTAATTGATCGCCTGTCCCTTCTTAAATAATAAGAGGGAAGAAGAGTCGACTAAACACTCTGGCTAACAGTTAACCGACGTTTGCGAAACTGGCACTAAGGCCCGGTTTATCATTTTCCAGTTAACTGTTAACCAGAAGTTGGTCGACTCACCATCTTTTTCTATGTTATTATCTAAGAAGAGACAATCGACCAACCTCTAGTTAACGTTTAACCAGCCAATGAACAACCTAAAAAGAGACAGAGACTCGACTAACCTCTAGTTAACATTTAACCAGCAAATGAAAAACCGGTTCTAAAAAGAGACAGAGACTTGACTATAACCTCTAGTTAACATTTAACCAGAAAATGAAAAACTGAGCCTAAGCCAAGTCGTATTTCCGCCGGAAGAAAGCGTTCACCGCGAAATTCGCTCGGTGGCGGATCAAAATGCCATTTCGTGCACACGCGCGGGCGGACCTTGACCCAGCTGACGCTGCCGAACCCACGTGCCACGCCGCCGCGGTGATTTCGGCAGAAATCGCGGACTCGCGGGCGACGAGACGGCGCTGACGATGCAAATTTTTCCGTGCCCGTAACTCGGAGTAATCTGGCGTATCTCCGGCGCTTTTGCGCCAGCGTTACACCGTTTTTTTTTTTTAATTAACGTTACGCTATTACGCGGCGCGCATACGTAACATCGGAAATTGCGAGCGACGAAATAATTTGAGGCCTGCGCTGATTTAGTCGCGTCGCTGCAATCCGGCTTGTTCATCCAACACACCGGACTTGATTTTCAGAACGAGGCGAAAGGGGGAAGCGGCCGGTGGAGACTATCGAGGAGGAGAAAAGCGGATCTCCCCCGAGACGAAACTTTTCCCCGTTCGCGGCCGAGCGATTCCGCCGAGACCCAATCTCGTTGAGAGCGTCCTAGTTCGTTTACACGTACGACGTTGTAACGTACGTCGTTATTCGTCGTTACTCCGATACGAAAACGTATTCTCGCAAATTTATGCGAGCAGACGCGTTATCGCGTGATGGGGAGGATAGTCATCTCGCGTGGCTCGCGGAGGAATTCTTATGGATCGCGTGTACGGTGCCTTTAGCGATTCGATATGATCCGTTATGAATTTTTCAATGTAGAAACGAAAGTTCCATTGTACGAGAGATTTCGAAATCCACGTTGTTTCCAGCGCGCCTCGTTTTACTTGTAATTGCAAGTTTACTTTCCCATCGACGGCAGGTAGACGGATCGTCCACCCGGAATGTTGAACAATCCCGGAAATTTCGGAAGGAAACTTATCAATCTCGATAGAGGGGTTTCGTTTTTCTCTTTCGCCCATCTCGTTAATTTTCGGTTCGACGGTCGCTGACGACGTGTCTTCTCCTCCGCGATGGTATTTCCGCGCGAACCGCACTCGTTCGTTTTCCGGTGCTTCGATCGGCACATTGCTGTTCACGTACGCGTTTTGTTACACGTCGTTGCCCCGCTTCCTCGTTTCTCTCGCCGTTTCAGCACGCTGTTACGGACAAGCGGGAGTTACCGTTTCTACACCGCTAACGGCGGCGGACGCGTCCGTCGGACGGCAAAATGAAACAATACGGCTTGTCAGGGAACGATAATTAATCGCGGCGACCAATGAGAATTGCTCGAGAATAATGACGCTCATCGCGATAATTATTCCGTCGGCGTATTCGGCTGACATTAAACGCAAATTAGATATTCGATCCCGTCGCGAGAGTCACCGGCGGCTCTCGGGGAAATTCGAAACTCGCCTTTTTTTCGCGTAATCGCGCCGGCGCGAAATATTAACACCGGCCGATCGATTTTAGAGACATTAAACAGCACCGACAGTCGTGTAATTAATCCCGAGTCCAAATTTTGGCCCTGTGTTGAACCTTTAAATCTATACAGTAAGACCTAAGACATCAAAAGAGGTTGAACTGCAAGTACAAAATTTACCCCTGCTTTAAAATTGATAGTGTCGGAAATTTCTACTTTTGCCGATTTGGCATTAAAGTGGGAGCTGAAGTAAATTTTTAGAATTAAAGATTCAAGGGAGGAGTAAAAACATATGTCATTAAAGTAGGCTATTGCTGGTTTATGTAGGCGTAAATTATCCTTAAATGTGTCAAAATAGTACCAAAGTTTCGACTCGGGATTATTGCACGAAGAACAGGTACGAGTGCCCACTAAACGATTGAAATGCTTTGCGCAATGACGCGAGGGCTAAACCGCTGAGGGCATTGCGGTGTACAGATTTGTGGCATTACTAGGCATTTTTCGAGCATTATAAAGAATCTTCTTCTTCTTCTTCCTCGTGTATCAGGCTTAAAGCCTGTTTTGTCGAGTTCGTTCTGGTACTTTGAGCATTTGGTTTTACTTCATCTTCGGTAGGCTGCTAACCTCGCCGAAGAAAACCCCCAATCTGGTGGGCTCCACCTCTAAAGGGGTACACAGGATACCCTCAGTGGTTGCGCCACTTTCCTTCGGAAGATGCCGAAGAAACCAGCGGTGTCCGTGGACTTGAACTCGGATCTTTTCGTTTATTTGCTTACTAAGCACAGCACATTTCTCTGCGCCACACTCGCCACCTCTTATAAAGAATCTGAAAAGACAAACAACGCCAATGTTCTCTTGACCATATCTGGCGTTTTTAATAATACAGAGAATTTATTGCGAAAAATATTGCCTCAGCCAGGGTTTTCCGCAATAAATTTTCTGTATTATTAAAAATGCCAGATATGGTCAAGAAAACAGTAACGTTCTTAATTACTGCTGGCGGCTTTTTAAGAATATTCTTATTAATCGAAAAGATAAAATAAGATAAAACAAGGTAGAATTTTAATGCATTAGTAGACACTGGTGTACCTGACTAGCGCTTTAGCCATAAAAAATAAGTATTGGTCCCGTCGTGCCCTCGCACATTGAAAATTTCGCGGAAAATTTTCTTTTCGCACTCCGATACGATATTCCATTAACGAGATACAATATTCAAAGCAATTCCGTCTGCGACGGCTGTGCCTATTATAATATAATGACAAGTGAGTGACGTTTTGGCATATAGTTTTGTGGAAGTTAGATTGCCATGTATCGCGCAATGATGATCGATGTACATGTATATCCAACATTTATACGTGTCAAAGTTTGTATCTCGATCGGAGATTCAGAATTGGCGGTTGCGACGTCACCAAGGTAAGATGGCCGAAGAGAGTAGGTCACTTTCGTAGTTTACAATACGATCTGCACATACTTTTAAGATTGAGGACCTAATGAATAATTTTCTTGAGTAAAGTAATATGTTTTTGGATTAAGTAATTTTTTCGTCAGTTCACACACGTCTCCTCTCCAGGGACTTCCGCTTCCTATTGCCTTTCTTAATCAAAAGACACTACTTGTTTAGATTTGGCTCGGCTCCCCATAAGTAAAATATGTAATTTTATTAAATTTGACGCCTTCGCGCGGCAATTTTGTTGAAGGTGAAAGAGTTTATAAAAAAGTGCAAATTACGTAATATTTTGCGATACAAAAATGTTATGTAGGAAAATTAAACCATTATCAAATTAAATTGGATGTATTTGCATACTTGGCCAAATGATACAAAAGTCCGTGGACTTTCCATGCATAAATGTTACGACAGCCAGCGACTCTTTTGGATTCTGATTTTCGCCACCGACTAAACTATTCGTTTATTGTAATGATCTACTCGCGCTGTAAGTTTTGAGATATAAATGCTTGAAGATACTTTGCCGTTTAAACGAGATTTATTCTCACAACAATGTATTTTCCTGAAGACACGTGACTCGTGTTAGAGCGAATCCTGCGGAAAAGGAAGGATTCACGCTGCGTCTGTCAATTAATCGTGAAAAGAACCGCACGAGGACACGCGCGTCGTTTCCTGCCGAAGGACAAACACGTGTCTCGAGTTCTCGAAATCACTTTGAGCCGATGCTCCGATATACTTGCCCCTCGAGTCTTACATAAGACAGATGTAACATTCGTTTCCTTCTTTCCCCATCTTTTTCTTTTCTCCTTTCGGCGTAGGACGTTCAATTGGATCTTGCGTATCCATTTATTTCTTGAGAGGCATCCATTACATCCAGTCTTACTCTTGAAACGTTCGCAGGGAATGACGATAAATATGATACTTTTATAAATAGCGGCGTCACCCGTCTCATCGCAGTCTTCTCAGTAACTTGGAGAGGAAGACGCCGGTAGCCCGAGCCGATCGGCCGAGCGTCTATCGGCATTGATTATACAATAATACGGCGCTTGATTCGATTAACTCGATATCGATTCGAACGAGAGGATAATCGCCGGTTTTGCTCGTTTCTTTTTTCCCCTCGGCGTATAATATTCTCCATAGAAGCAGATGTGCGGTTTATAGAGGGTTAACTAGCGACACCACACACATCGCATGCCAGCCATATCATCGCATTATCGGATAAATTCCGCTAGCCGGTACTGATGCCGCGCCGCCGCGCCGCGCGCCGGTGTGCTGAAACGATTGCGTCATCGATTTTTGCACCTATTTTCCCCGTTTCCCTCCCCTCACCTCGGTCACTGCCCCACGACCGGACAGAGCCTGATCCGCGCTCGAGCGTGAAGGATCGATTTGTCGATGCTCTCTGTAAATATTTGCGAGCGGCTTGTCGTCCGTGTCGCCGCGCGATGCACGCGCGTAGAATCGCGACGCGAAACCGCGCACGACGTATAAACGTTATCCCGCGCCGATGTGCATGACGAGCGGGCGTTTCTTTCTGCACAATGAACTCGCCTCGCGCGCTCGCGTCTCTTAATACGAAGAAATAGATTATTTCTGGCAGCCAAGCTCGTTACGAGGAGGCAAATCGTGCGCGCGGCGCGAACACGTGCGATGCACTTTCTTGGAACAAAACGTCGGGTGGTTAACGTCAAAATATTGACGCGCCGCGTGGCTAAGGTCGCGCCTTTCAGTTTCACCACGTTCCCCAATTTCCGCTGTTCCGGATGCCAAACGCACGCCGAATTAGTATCCACGTACGAAATTAGTGACGCGCGCTTCTCGGGGGGCGGCATCTCGCAGCGCGCGTTTATGCGGCGCCATTTATTTTGCGCTGCGTATATTTTCCGCTCGCCTCTCTTTTTCAAACCTGCCTACGCGGATCGTCACGACTCGGAAGTAACGCGACGCCGCTGAAATCGATCGTCGCCGTCAACATCGAACACGTAAATGTAACATGAGCATCGACAGAGGCGGCGACGATGATGCGTTTAGATGATGCGACAGAAAGAGCGCGAGCGTGGCTGCTTTATTGACATTTTTCCATCGCCTTGCGACAGGCACCGCCCGCATATTCCAGGCGAACGCGATACCTCCGCCGCGATTTACGGCCTCCAGATTGCTCCGAATAACGACCGAGCGGCGCGCGCGCGTATTTTTTATACGCACACGCGTACACGCGGCCTCGTACGCACGCAGCGGCCAGGACCGATGCAGCGCGCGAGTCTGCACGAGAGTGACACACCCACCGGTTTGACCTGTTTGGTTTCGGTTCATCCGTTGATTAACTGCATGCACGCGTCCAGACTTTGCCAAATTGACGATGCAACGTGCGATAAGTGCGCGCACGTGCGTGCGTACATACATACGCGTAGGGGGGAGTGTACGGGAAATTGGATTGCTGCGAAATATGGAAATGCATACTGTATTTATCAACACGCCGCGTCTGAAACGCGTCGCGTTTCAAAATTGAGACTCGAACGTAAATATTAATATTCCGAATGCCGCTCTGTCAAGTGAGGACCATTAGTCGCATTTTTAAAAAGGTCGTCACGCTTTAAACCGATCGATGTAATAACAATTAATAGTTCGGAGCAAATGTAGGACCTTGAGCTAAAATTAGTACGTCGTCAATGTCAACCTGGTCGGCAATTGATCACAAAAGTAGAATATGATTACGATACTGAACTTGCAAACGAACTTTCATCTTATTTGAAATGAGCACTCTTTTTTTTTAGTTTAGATTACGACATCGGTGACAATATTTAAATTAATCGACCCTCTTTTAGTCGACACACGCGGAAAATATTATCTCAGCCAGGGTTTGAACCTCCCTTCTCTCTAGGCGGGCGTCTTACCAATTCGACCGCTGAGGCACGTGGTAATATTTGTCGCAATAACAGTATAAAGATGACATCTTCGCGTCCACGTTTCGACTTTAATCTGCGCGCCGATTCAGGTAGTCGATACGTGATTTTAAATATCCCTGTCCCCTTCCCCCTTTATGGACGCAATTGCTAAGTCCAAAAATTCTAGAGATTGATTGAGACACCATCTTTCGGTCGTAGGTGTAAATTCTGACAGAGAAATCTCCGAGGGGGAAACCGCTGACCAAAATCTTGTACACCAATGCCCACTAATACCCAGTAGACATTACTTTATTTTATCTTATTTTATGTTTATTATGCCCAGTAATGCCGCCAATCTGTGCACCACAATACTCTCATTGTCAGCGGTTTTTCTCTCGGAAATCTCTTTAAGTTGCCAGTAATAGATAACAAAAATCAAGCTTTTTAGTCGACATCGAGGGGGCAAACTGCTGACTAAAGTCATGTACACTAATGCCCAGTGGGCATTACTTCATTTTATTATCTTATTTCATCTCATTTACTTTGTTTTATCCTATTTTATCTTATTCTATCTTTATAATGCCCCAGCAAAGCCTAATGCTCAAACTAATGCCCCAAAAATGCCTAGTAATGCCCAGTAAAGCCGCAAATTTGTACACCACGATGCCCTCGGCGGTTTACCCCTCGGTCGACATTAACCGGCCAATGTTTTGACACCGAAAATTTATTGCGGAAAATATTACCTCAGCCAGGGATTGAACCTGGACTTCCCTACCCTCTAGGCGTTTCACCAATTCGACCACTGAGGCATGTTTGTTTACTTTTTAATATTATACAATTTCTCAAGACTCAAGTTTCATTGTCACCGATTCATTATTCTGTCATAGAATTCCAAACAACCCTCTTGTCTCGTTCGATAAATTGAAATATTTTCGAATGAATTTCGCATTCTAATGTAAATACTTTACGTGTACCCTTTTACGGGATTTATCTTTTACATTATAAGCTCCCACGTCACGCTTGATCTTTAGAGCTATCTGACAGAAACGCGGTACAGCGTTCAAATACGGTATTTGTGTATGTGCAAAGCTGCATATTTAAGGCTTGAAAGCAGTTTCTCGTGAATTCTATACATGACAGGCTGCACAGAGTATTCTATCTCAAGTTCCGAGGCCGCCTATCTCAAAGGTATTAAAGACGGGACAGACGATACTAGAGAAAATATCTTGATGTCGGGAAGATTATGCGATCGAATTAGCTATTTATCTCCTGGACCGAAATCTACGATATTACTTTTCCGTCTCGGGCTTCCAGCTAGGATGTAGAATCCTGCTAGTATTTTCCGTGAACTCATTAGAAAGTAATTTAATTTCGCTTGATTTGTTGGTTCGACCGTAATTCCGGACATTAAACTCGGACGGGGCAAAGATAGAAAATAATTGGTGATATTCCGTCTCTTTCTCCTGCCGTCTCTTGGAGGGACAGAAATGCTTCTTCAGTTAGTCATATCTCCTTTCTCGCGCCTCGAATGCCTTCTAGCCGCTATCTGTCGCGTTCGAATTTAAAGCGTCGGAAAAAATTTATCACGCTCGAAACAAGCATTCGTTAATATTAAATTCGTGTTATTTCTTTTCCTCGTGGTCTCGCCTTGACCATTCCAGCATTTATGCGAATGCTCTGCTCATTTATCATCGCTCCCCGACATCGCTCTCTTTCTCTCTCGCATTTTCCGCATTTATGCACGATATTCCGCGCGCGAAATTCTGATCGGTGTTACGAATAATGATAATTTCGCGGGTCAGGGACTGTGTCGAAATATCGAATTCGCGTATAAAAAAAAAGTGAAAGAATTCGGACAATGCGTCAAATAAAATAAAAAGGGACAGAGCTGAATATCCTAAAAAGCTTTATTTCCACGAAATCTCCAGCGTACAATTTTTTCCATTGTTCCCGGCTGCGTCCTTCAGCTGGGCTCAGTCGATGATAAAATCTACGGCTCGTTGATAACGACGGGATGAAATGCGTCGGCGATAAAAATATTTATGTTTGCAGCCAACGTTTATCGCTGCTAGTACGTAATAAGAGTGGATGCACGACGCAAGTTTCCACATGTTATTAAAATCTGCAATTGTTTATTGCGAGCAGTAATGGTGAAAAATCCCAAGCATTACTTATGCAACGGAAATGCTTATGGCACTTGCACTAATCCTTTTAAGGGTGACAGACGGGAGTTAAAAATTTCATAACAGTGTCAAAATTTTACGGTTTCCTTGAGTGCTATTTAAAACTTGGTCATGATCGTTACGAAAGTGCTCCACTCCACGGAATACATTACCCGTGTCTCTCTCTCTCTTTCTCTCATCGCATATTTCCGCAGCGAACTGCGTAAAATATAATATAATCAACGTAATACGGGTTAAGCGCGGTACATACGTTTTGCATAAAAGGAAACTTGGAGAAGAATAAAATTTATAAATTTCAGCGGTGGGATTGACTTTCTTTCGAAAGTACTGTTGCGAATTCAATCGAAAAATCGGGCGAATCGCTCGTAAAGTAACAGATTCAAAGCTTAATCGGATCACATTAAACCGATTACTATTGCCGAGAGCGATCGATGCTTATAGCATTCTACGGCAGATCTTCTGCAAGAATGGAGTTGTGCGCAAGCAATTCCATTAAATCGCGCATACGCTTTTAGAGGATTTTGATATTTTCTTGCTCCATCTTTTTTTTTCGGAAAATTTGTAATTTGAAATATCGATTAGCTTAACAGTTTCTTTTCCTCGTACGAAAGCTACTGTTGCAAAACGAAAAAATGTTTTCGTCCAAAAGAGAAATGCCTCCCAGACGTCGTAGATAACTAAGACAACTTCCGTCATTAAAAGTTATCTTGCGCAACTTTGCGGTTTTTCAAAAAGAGCGTGTTCAAGTTCAAAGTTGGTAAATTAATGACGCAAGTCATCGCGGCTATTGTTTCCGTAATAAATGTTACAACGTAGCGCGTTATGAACTACGCTATTTACCACGCGATATTATAATTAAATGTTGCGGTAATTTCTGCCGGCGATACATTTTTGGCTGCGTGTGCAAATGGGGATGGCAATAGCATCGGTCGCATTGGAGATTTTCAATCTTCGGTCGCGCAAGTTTCGAGTCTGCAACACAAATACGGACCGTCGTTAAGACGGAATCGGTGATCGACTGGCAATTCCATTAGAGCGAGCCGCCGCTGCTCCAAGAATACGCATTGAATCGTCTCTCCTCACTTTTATCGCAGGAAGCCTGGTAGTTTCTAAGGCTTTCTACGGTTCAGGCTCGAGTCGAGAGACTTTTATCGGACATCGACTTTTTTCCGTATAGCCATTATACGTAGTCTTGCGCCAAGTACTTTTGATCAAGCGCGCGTGGAAGAATAAAGTCCATTTATAAGTTTTAAAGCGGGCCCATTTCACATTCGATACGCTATTGATCTCAGTTTATTATTTTTCTCGCGCACAAATTACCTTGTCGAAGTTTAAGATGGAAATTTGATATACCGGCAACTGTTTTCTAAGCAATTCTCTTATCGATTATATATGTAGCGTGCGCTCCTTCCACAGCTAATTAGTTAATTAGTACCATCGTGTAATAATTAGCAAACATTGTGTTACGTAGCGTTCAGAAATGTATAAATAAGCGTGTGGATACTGCAATGGACGTCTGAAAATTACTCGTAT
This sequence comes from Vollenhovia emeryi, assembly GCF_000949405.1. Taxonomy (NCBI): domain Eukaryota; kingdom Metazoa; phylum Arthropoda; class Insecta; order Hymenoptera; family Formicidae; genus Vollenhovia; species Vollenhovia emeryi. The sequence goes on along the minus strand of NW_011967242.1, from coordinate 643,688 downwards.
CTCAGCTGGCACTTAGCGGCGAATTGCTAATTAATTTAATGATACATAATGACGAATAATTGAACTATTTTTCCTTGATGCAATATTTAAATGATCTACCAGCGAGCGCCGAGAAGATATTGTTAATGCTCGTCGAATTTATCCCACATCCTTGCTTGGATCACTTTTATAATAATTACTCGCTTCTTGATCGAAATTACAATCTGCATATTCGAAAATCTGGGTCAAAATGATAAAGTTACAGATTTTCTTTAAACTTGCAGCAAAACTAATTTATATCTTAATACGTAAAATTTGGGTTTGATTTACCGTGTAGTTTCCGAGATATAATCACTTAAAATTTACTGTTTGTAACATTTCATTTATCGCCATTGGTTGCTGAGGTAGAAAACCTGACACTTGGACTGCATTTGTCAGTAACAAAAAATTTATATAATGAGGATTAAAAGCAAAAATCGAGCAAAAGGTAGTTGAAGGTTTAAAGAAGTGGATGTTGAAATTTCAACGACGCTGACGGTATCAGAGTATGATAAATCCAAAGAAAAATTTGGCTAGGTTCACTTTTTCGTGCACGGTAATGCTGTGCGGATGTGGCAACGTAGGTTACGCCATTCTCTTTGTTTTTCGGTTAAGTGTTCTTGGCGTTTTCGCTTCTGTTCTAACAATTTCTTTTTTATAAAACGCCCTCTGCATCGTAACTGATTTTCCATTGTGATAATTAAAAAATATCTTTTCACGAAGAAATGCGATGTAGCCACGATTTGCTAACACTACGCAATTTAGAATACTATTTCATTTTCTATAACTCTTTTTCGTTTTATCGGTTTTTAATATTCTAAGAGAAACAATAGTGTTTAAAAATCTGTTCTTGAATTTAATACAAAAGAATTCATCGTCTATTGAAGTCTATTGATCAAGTGTCATTTTGACTAGCGTAGTTGGGAAAGAATTACCTTAATGTAATCAACCTTGTGGTTTCGCTTTTAGAAGAGTTTTAAATATATTGTCAAAATACCAATATCCAGCTCTCTTGTTTTTAGGCAGAACACGCCGATTAAATTTTTTCTCTAAAGTCCTAAATATAACGCGTTCAGCTTTTTACGTTTAAATTTGAAAAGAGCGAACTTGTTCTTTTGGACGCGGTCGACCGTGCGGTTTAACGGGAAAGATAATTCATTATTTGCTTCTCGATCGAAATTATAATCTGCATATTTGAAAATCTGCAACTTGTCATTGAATGTAAGCAACCTTGTGGTTTCTCTTCTAGAAGAATTTTAAATATATTGTCAAAATGCCAATATCCAGCTCTCTTGTTGTTAGGCAGAACACGCCGATTAAATTTTTTCTACAAAGCCCTAAATACGACACGTTCAGCTTTTTACGTTTGAATTTGAAAAGAGCGAACTTTTTCTTTTGGACGCGGTCGATCGTGCGGTTTAACGGGAAAGATAATAAGGCTTAAGTATAAAAAGGATTTCACCGTTACCGGTGTCCTTCGCGATCAATTTGCCTTTACGACGCGCGCACTTTCCGTCGCGCTCTCGTTTCTCTTACCTTTTTTTTTTCCAGATCCATCCGCGTCCATTGTTGCGATCGCTCTCTTTTTTTCCATCCTTCGAGAATCTCGACGCGATATTAGAATCAACCCGTCGAAACTACTTTAACGGATGGCAAATTTCCCTCGGGAATACCCGAGAAATGATCTCGTCACGTCGACATCGCGAATAAATGGGAAACCGCGTTAAAATTATTGCTGCCGCTGCTGTCGCTATGCTAAAGCGATTCGCCATGCTCAAGTGCCGCCGAGGATAGTAATAGTGTTTCCAGACGGAGAGTCTTTCCTAGATCTGCCGAATCATCTGTGGGAAGAAAGTGTATACCTGAGAACCGCGTGAGAAATGCTCGTCCTTCGCGTTCGATTTTGTTCGGCGATTCGGGCTCTGCCGGAGACTTTTTCCTCTCCAGCGATCTCACCGTTGAATTCAAACCGAAAAAAAAAAGAAAACAAAATTAAGTTTCCCCACGAAATCCCCTGGTGGACAACTCAATCCTGCTTTCTAATTCATGTGCGCGGGACAGAGTGCAAATATTTAACTAGCGTTTGATTTAAAATTTAATTACGGAGTCGTTTAAATATCGAAAATCGATCGGTTACAACGTGCGCGAATTTCGCAGATTAAATCTTTACATCGGGAAAAACATGTTGAAATTTCGCCGAGAGAGGGAGAGAGTCTGCGTCTTTATTTTTGCGCGCGCGTTAATCTGTAGAGTGGTCACTACGGTGGCCAGGGGCAAACTTGAGAACTTTGCGGGACACGTAGATTACGTATATACGTGGATTTTTTTCTGTTTAAAAAATTACCAATTTCAATGGCAAAAAGGCCGCGGCCCTCTAGACAGGTTAAAGAGGAGAACGACGTCGCGGGATGCGGAGCCGCTGCAACGGGTAAATTTTTTGTATTCGCGGGGCAACAGATTATTGGTCACAGATTGTAAACACACGGAGGAAGGAGGAAGTTGGTTGGTGGCTTAGGTGCGCTGAACTTTGCACCGCGTTTCTTCCCTCGTGCCTTTTCTTCGTGGATCCGCCGGTGCCGGTGGGAACCCGACGACTTCTCAATGGAGGCCGACTCCCAAGGCAATCCAGGGTCGTTCTCTCACGGTGCGCGCACGCTTTGTGCGTGTGCGAGGCAAAATGGGGGATCCCAGCCAGCGCGACGGATGTAAGTGTGCGTGAGCCGCGCGCGTCCACTTTCACCCACGTTGTTGTACATTTTAACAGCTGTGCGCGCGCGTCGCCTGTCGTTATCGGCTACCTGCCCTAGCTTTCGACGTTTAACTGCTGTCGGTGATTGACGCACAATTTACGAGACCACGGGGCGGCACAGCGGGATCAAACGTAACTCATACGTATCGCATCTGTAACGTCGGATCAAACGCACGTGACGATCTATCGGGAAGTTTAAAGCAGATTGGGTTGCGAAGTTACCACGCAGGGGGTATTGCCGAATCACGATTCTCTCTCGGGATCGTTGGAAATCTCGTGCAATACCCTTGGATTCGATATGCTGCAAATGAAGCCGATGACATCGCTCATCGCCAGCTCGTTATTTTCCACGCGAATGAAAGAAATTTATTTTCTACAATAAAAAGAAATTATAATTGCTCGCTCGCCTTGTGTTAGAAAAATGTAAAAGGATAGGGGGTTTTTTTGCTAATTATTTGCAAAGTGTACGTATAAAAGAAAGCGAAGCGCCGGAACCAGCAAAGTCTTACAGCCAGCGTCTCGTAGGACACAGCGGTCTAATATTAGAGGCGCCAGATCCTCTTGGAGGGCCCCATGGAACATTATCTCATCCCTTTTGAGCGCATCCCGCGCATCTCCCTTTTTTCCCTTTCGCTTCTCCGCAGCTCCTCGTCCATCGCTCCAGCGATCTCTTATAACTGTACCTTTCAGAACATTACGACGGAATTCGTGGTGAACGTGATGGAATGATGAAATGGCGCGGTTCCGGTGTTTCCTACGACAAGATTGCGAATCTGCACGCATTCCTCTCCCCCCTATCGATTAGATTCCTCGGGATTAAAAATTAATAATAGTTTCGCGCGTCCTTGAATCAATTCGGCTCCTACTTCGTCGTCGTCTGCTGAGTAATTCTTCAAAAGAGTTGAAGAAATACTCTTTTGCCAAAAACAATTTCTATCTCATAAAGACAAGTTTAAGAAAAACCGGGGAAATAAGTAAAACGCGATGAGAATTGAAGTTTTGCTGGCGATACATGTCGATTTCGCCAGCCAGTCACGGGTAAAACAGCTTCGAAATGTAATGACGCGAGCTACTTAGAATCGATCGCTTCTACCGAGCGACCTTGGTTAATTAACTCTGCTATTAGCGATACGATGTCCTTCTATCGTGGCCGTAATATAATAGTCATCGTAATAGCGATAAATGTATTTGGAATGCGCACGCGCGCAGGACTGGGCGCGTGGGCAAGCGGCAAATATTAAATTAAATAATCCAAGTGCTTACGTTTGTGCGCGGTGAGGACCTCACTTAGAAATAATGAGGATTTTTTCTCAAGCAAAGAACAAAAGGAGACAGCCACTCCTCACGTTTTCCAAGCAAATGAGACATTTGGAAGATGAACGCGTTCACATTGAAACACGTACCGATACTCCGCACGTATCGTATGCATAACGGGTGGGGGGTGCATCGAGCGAACGGTGGTGCATCGCAGTCGCACGGGTTGCGTCGGACGCAACGATGTGCCGAGAGAAGCAGAGGGAGAGAGACGCACGCGCCGAACGTGATACGTATGCGGGCACGCAGGCACGTATATGCACGCGCGCAGTGCATATTTATGGTCACGATTCGAATTACGATACGCATTTCCGTTAACGAGAGCGAACGAGTCCGAGAGGAGGCGGGACGCGGCTCGTCTTGGAGCGTGGAGAGTGGATACAAGAAGAGACTCGTGGATTTCCAGCGTCCGACAAAGACTCTGGAGAGTTGAAAACCTGGTCAAACGAGGGCGGCCGGCCGCTAGTTTTACGGCTTTGCACGGCGGTTAACGCGATGCGCGTACACTTTCCATGCACCTCTGCGTTCGCCGCGCTTCGCGCCTCGATGCTCCGACCGGCACTTTGAATTCCCGCGTGTTTTTAATCGCGTCGACGAAAACAGATTGAAGATTTCGAAAAGATTGCATCCGACGCGTCAATGTGAGAGAATACTTTTTCGAATAAAATCCTATACTTGTTACAAAACGCAGAAGGGAGAGAGTTTATCGAAGAAGCTTCCTGTAAAATTACGTTTCCAGTTTCGCCGATAATAAGAAAGTGGCAACTTTTATTCGTCGCGACTTGAATGAGAAGTGATTCGAGAGGTACATACAGTGATGGACAGAATGAAGTTTAGAAACGCGCATTTAGATTCAGGTTTTTTTTCCAAAACATTTGCTGCGAGGAAAAATTTATTTGAGAAATACACTGAAAACGCTTAAAATGGTTTCGGAATGGCCATCGAGTGAAATATAGCCCGGAGAAAAAGAATTTGGACTCTGAATCTAAATACACGTTCCTAAACCTACTGAAAAAAATGTCGCAACCATTCTGTCCATCACTGACACGAAAAATAATTGCATCTTACTCATATTTGCAACGTCAGTGTTTTCTTGACCATATCTGACAGTTTTAATAATACAGAAAATTTATTGCGAAAAATATTACCTCAGCCAGGGTTTGAACCTGGACCTCCCTACACTGCATGTCTCACCAATTCGACCACTGAGGCATGTGGTAAAATTTTCTGTATTATTAAAAATGCCAGAAATGGCCAAGAAAACACTGACGTTGTTAATTACGGCTGGCGACATTAAAGAATAGTCTTATTAGTTGATTACACACCATTGATCTTAAACATGGTGTTTCCACATAATTGGAAAATGGAGGGGGGAAGGGGACAGGGATACTTAAAAAAATCGCGCATCGACAGTTCTGTGTGCGGCCGACAACCCTAATCGGCGCGCAGTTTAAAGTTAAAACCCTGGCTGAGGTAATATTTTTCGCAATAAATTTTCTGTATTATTAAAAACGCCAGATATGGCCGCGAAAACACTGACGTTGCTAATTGCTGCTGGCGACATTGAAGAATATTCTTATTAGTTATTCACATTTGATTAGATTTTCCACCCGTTCCTTGTTAACAATTTGCCGTAGGTTCTCGTTTAGCGTGCATGCTGATGCTCGAGGTGTATTAGCCGCGCGCTCGAAATCCGCGCAAACAGCGGCATAAACATCGATCGAAACGCGAAGCTATGCGCTTAACGAGCATCGACGAGCGTCCTCTCCTGGAACAGCTACCGAGAACGATGTCGGTAGCGAAGACTTATGGGAATGGTGCTCGTTAGCAGCAGCGCAGTGAGAGACTCGCGCGCGAGCGCGCGCGCGCGCGCGCGGATCGCTGGGATTAGGGCGTGCAGCAACAATGGACGAGTCTGTCGTCCTTGTATGGCAAGGATCTTCTTCTCCGCCGACTTTCCTCCGTCTCGCTTCGTCTCTTCCCCGTTTCCTCCCGCCCTTTTCTTCTCGGCGCTCGCCTACTATTACCGTTTTCTCCGATCTCGCGGCTCTTTTGTTACATGGTGCCGCATTGTCGTCGCGAAGACTATCCGCTATTATCGTCGACAATAGCAACAGGCGATTGTTTCTTAACCCATTGAGCTCGATAATCACTCAGTCAGTCGTCCAGGAATAATTATCAAATCTCGTGGATGATGGAGTTTCGAGAATCTGCGTGTGTTTAGGAGTACATTTTAGTCCCGAAAAGCAACTGTTTACTGATAACTCTCGGACTCGGATGCATTCCACATATTTATTTAGATCTATGATAAATAATACTTTTTAATACCGATTCCTCTCGTCCCATTTCCATTTGTCAGATCATGGATAATATTTTACATCTTCGACTCTCACTAATTGAGACGGGCCGTTCGAATTCATCACGTTCTAGATCTCAAAATCAGCCTGGTTCACTCGACATTCTACCTTTGCGTACGTTTCACCATTCATAATTTTCATCCTCTGTTCATTATCACTAACGTCATATTGTTTTTTTTAACAATTCATATTATTGAGCGCTGATGGAGCCACTGTGCTGCCAAAACGTTCGCGGTTTTTTGTTTTATACTCTCAAGTACATTTTCATCACGTCACCTTCACTTGGCTCGTTCTCTTTATTGGCCTTTTTACATATTAAAAAATTTTAATAATTATATTTAGTCGATTCTCCTCGCCGCATCATTATATTATAAAACAATATGAATAATGTTCGTTTTAATGTTGTATCGCATAAACGTTGATCGACGTGCTCTCGTTCTTAATTAGAAAAAGGGAAGTTGTTATACCTAATTAGCGCAGCTGCATAAAGGCATGATAGATGAGAAATTTTTACATAAGCGAAAGAAAGCAGGGTTCCGTTAAGTAATAAAGCGAGTAAATGAACTGACACGTTTGAAACTCCGTTATTTGATAGAACGATTGCCTCGCGGCTGATCTCGCTGACGTAAGTTTAGGGAAAAAGTCGGACAGAGATTAATTTGACAATCACTTCCTCCAGCTGTAACGTGAAAGATACTGCGTTTACGAATTGTTCCTTCTTTTGTTGCGCGTCATAAACGTGCGACGCATCGTTCGCAAAGCAGACTTTCGTTCGCGGCAGCGAGGCAGAAAGCATGTGGGGGATGGATACCAACACATATGTAACTAACGTACAACTAATAATCGCGCCGCCGGATCGTTGTACCGGAAGGCACGCTCTGCGTGTTCCCCTGGAAATGGAAATTCTTCCTGCCTCCGTTCCATCGTCTCGTTAATTGCCATCTTCGCCGATTAGGTTCACGCGTTTCTTATTCACCTTAAGTTTCTCATTTCTCTTTTAGCGCTCGCGCTGTAGGAGTTTCGATTGATCTTCGGTGTGACAGCGAACATGTATGTTTTTTTTTGCAGTTAATGTAGTTCCACATAAGTTGACCTATTTATACACAGATCATTTTTTGAAGCAAGTTTGTACAATAACAAATTGCAAATTTCTTCAGGTCGCCAGTAATAAATAACAAAAGCAAGCTTTTTGTCGTTCTTAAAATATAATGCGACGTTTCGACCCTTGGGTTCAGGTCCTTCTCAAGCGAAATCTAAAGAACATACGATAGTCCGAAATTATAAATTAAATTACAAGATATAAACTCGATATGTATAAATAAACTAGTCAGAGATGTACAGAGTTGAGATTGAAATTAATAAATTAAATTGCAGATATGGTATGTCAGAGCGGAGGAACAAGATAAAAGATTGAAAATAAATTAAATAGACTAATCAAATACCTTAACACATGATCGAGTTTGTGCGATAAGAAGCCATTTGGTAAACGTCAAAAAGAAAGGAAACTAGTCCAAATTATAAAATAAAGAGCGCAAAGTCAAAGGTGTACGCAATAACACAAATATTCCTGATTTCGCGCTTTAAATTCGGTACTTACGTTTCGATTCTTTATTATGTTTTATTTCTCGCATATTCGCTATTCTTATCTATAATAATTACATCGGTATTTCTTCTGTCTTTCCGAATACGCGAATAACTGATTTCAATTTCACCTAGCAGAAAGTGAAATATAGCTGTATAACCGGATGAGGTCTCCTCCGCGCGGGATTATATACGTATAACGTTCCAAGGAGTAAAACTGGGGGTTCCCTTGTTCTTCTATTTCCCGCTGAAATACTAGAAAACGAGCGACCTGCGGCGCATTGTCTCTGCCATTAAGACAATTCGTGTTGTTCTCTCGCACAAAGAGTTTCACAGAACTGTATTCGCGTGTTCGTGATTGAGGTAGGATATTTTACATCGGACGTGAAATTTTCAAATCGACAACCCCAGCTGACTCCCAACTCGAAATTGTCGTTTCCGAGTTTGGCGGGAACTCGTACTAGACTCATTTTGCGCAACGTGAACGAATTGATCGGTCGTGGTTTTCGCTTCGCCGTGAAAAAGCACGCGTTTGCGCCGGACGAGTCTCTCACGCCTTTCCTTGTGAGCGACGAGAGAGGAGAAAACGAGCCGTGCTCCTCCTCGAGCGCGTGCTCAAGAGCTTCCGTAAGCTCGCTGAATTTCTGCGCCCGGCCCTATCTACCCTCCTGGGTCCGCTCTTCCGCCGGGACTTCTTGCGCGCTGGATTGCACGCTGTTACGACGATTTTCCCACGGATACGAAACCTCAGCGAAATCGCGAAAAAAGAATTCCAATGGTGGAACGGCACAAAAGCGCCGCGTTCGTGCGTCGCGTATCATTCGAGCTTGTTTTATTGGACAGGGGAGTTGGCCGGTCTTTTTTTTTTATAGACGTATCACGACAAATCGCTGGGGTGCGGCCCTCGGCAGATTGTCAGATGAATAATGATGCCGTGAGTGATGTGCGCGTGCTGACGAGAGCGAGGACTAAAAAGCGCAAACCGTGGAGAGGGCTCGGTAAAAACACGAGAGCGAAAGAACTAAGTGGCTTTATCTGGGTTTTTTTTCGGGCGATTTCAATACATCACCATTTGTAAGCAGCAAAAGTTTTATCTACGCGTAAATAATAAATTGGCACTTCTTATCGAGGAAGAAACGTAAAGATTTATAAACTTTTCATCGTATTCCTTTTCTATTTACTCTTGTCGTTATAAATCCTTTGCCAATACCATAATTCATTAATATTACAAAATAATTTGACGTAAACCACTACAAAATGTACTTGGCGGGTTTTTTAAATATAAAATTAGCAAGTGACTGGACTCACGAAATTAAAAGTATAAATAAAAAGGATTTAGGCTGTGAGAGTCGAACGCGGTTATTAGCGCGTGTCAATCTAATACAATTGTTCAAATACAATTCTTGATTACCAGTCCCGGACGTTTCGGTTAAAGGTTTTAACCATCTTCAACGATGAGTTCTTTAAGGTGTGCTCCGTTGTAGAGAATTGTGTCTAATTCGTGTAAAAATTATCCAATTTGGGTCAACTATTGTATTTATTAGAGGATTGACTACTACATTCCCGTCTAACAAACAAATTATGACATTTTGATCCGTAATGAATCAAAGTTATATAAAATTCCTTTTTTACATTTTTAATGCCTTCTAGGCGAATACCATAATGCAAAATATTAATAAATAAATCATACAACTTATGTGTATTGAACAATCAGGCAAGAATCAGTTGCTGTTTCTAACAATTGTCACGGTGCGGTAAAAATAGACGATTTAGTCACGCTATTGTGTAATAATACGTTGCAACGGTACGCTTTCGACATCATTGAAATTTGAGGAAGGAGATGCGCCGCGCTTATCGCATTTTAATACGATAGCTTAGCCCGCAGCTATCGTTGCGTCTGCGACATTCTATTCCCTTTTATACCGGGATTTTATCGCCGGCTCAAGCCCTTCTCTCCGTTATCGCGTTTCCTCGCAAACGTTACAGGCTTGATAAGGTCGGAAGGAACGGCAAACGACACCGCGACGCCGTTAGTCTTGGAGTCGATCGAATCCCATAGGTCGCGTAATAAAAGTATGCGAGCCACGTACGAAAGAGCCACTAAGAATCACTTGACTCTACTCGACCCCGTCGCCGACTTGGTCCAAATATCACGCGCGCGCCATGGGAAAAAAATTATTGTGCAGTATTTCTTCTTTATAGCTGCGCTCTCTACTTGTGAGAATTGTCCGCGGTCTTTATATAGAACGCGTGCGATTCTCCCGAGAGATTCTTCCTCACGTTTTGTTTTACAACTTCTGAAATATAGAATATACTTATAGAAAACTTTTTTTTTCCGCAAACCGGGAAGAGTAAGATCAGTTATCGCGGAGTTACGTGTTAATAAATGCGTCGAATACGCAGTAGAGTATCTCCTATTGAATCTCAGATAAAATACGACGCGATTAGTCTTTGAAACTGAAACGATCGATGGCCGAGTTCGCTGATCTTGGTATCCGCACGCAATCCTGAGAACATCGGTTTACTTTAGAACGCTACTCATGGAGCTACCCAGCCGTAATCCGTTGTGAGAGCAGAAGCATTAATTGTCTCGCTCGATACTCGCAAAGTTCGAAAAAGCGGCTGAAGAGAAGACGCGAGAAGAGAAGAGGCAAAGTGGCGTCGAGGATGTAGCCGATTCATGGGAAAGAATGCGTATGATGACGACATAGACGATGGACGGGCCTAGCGCGTCCTGGCGAAAAGATCATTGAGAGGATGCACAAGCACACCAGCCAGCTCCGCGGTCCAGGTGGCCATAATGGCGGCTATCACGGCGCTAACAGGGGCCCGGTGAGGAGATGGAACAGCTTCCATGGTGGTGGCGGCGGTGGCGGTGGCACGGGTAATTTCAACGATGGCGTTGGCAACGGCGGAATAGTCACGAAAGCCTGTCAGGAGCCCTTCAGGGCCGTGCCTAAGGCGGTGCAAGCCCTCAGGAGCGAGTCCGTCGACAGGACTCATCGAGCTCAGCCGCCGCCGCCGCCCGCGTTCCCCAGGAGGAGATTTTCCGTGTGGTGAGTCCTCGCAGGATTACATTCAAGTGATTTCGACTTTCGATTCCTAGCGAAAATTACTCATTGTCTTAATTACGATGCGAACTAATGCCGCAAATCTGTACACCGCAATTTACCCCTCGGTGTATACGAATTGTCTCTCGGATTGCATGAAGAGTTACATGCAAGTAATCGCTGTTTAAGTAATATTTAAGTAGTTATCGTAATAATAACAGTTTCTCCAGTAGCAGCTGATTGGTATACTATAGGTTTAACTTTGATATATAAGCTGTTACGAAAGCAAGCGTATATAGTCTTGCGTTTGCACGTAACGTAAAAGTCATTCTTGTTATTGCAACTTGCGCGATTACTATACTTTACATAAGCGATCTGAATTACCTGTTCTTCATCCTGTAAGTCGATAAGTAGCTCAAACCACAGACTCGGTTTAGTATCGCGAAGCATAGATAATTTCTTATCTCTTTCTCTCTCTCTTATTTGGTTAGATGTAGATATAAACGCGGGTAGTTTAAAACTATGAAATATCGGTAACGGTAACTAAAAGAAAAATCCTTTCCGTCTAGATAATTTAAGATGAAAATTCGACATTGCTACGTAAAAAAAAAAAAAGATTTAATCTGTCCCGACGGAAGTCGTTGATGGACAATTTCGCGCTTTCGACCGCGTGAAAGAGGAGCCTAATAGCGCGGTGAATAAGATTAAGAAGAAAGGATAATAGGAAGTGTAATAGCTCTAACGACGTCATAGAAATATTTCATTACGTCGAGTGGATCCACGTGGCCTAGTGTTGTGAAACGGCACGGATAATTTCGCGAAATGGACGTCGTCGCGGGGAGCAGGAATGAGATGGGGAGAGGGGGAGAAAGCGAGAGAAAGAACGCTTAGGCATGCGGGATCGTCGACAATGAGACGGCCGGCCGCGCCGTCGGTCCCCGTTAAGATCAGAGCGAATTATAACGAGCGTCCCCTGCGGGTGTATTTCGGGAAATGGGAACAGAAAGGCACGAGACCGGACAAAAGTTGGTGCCGAGGCTTTACACGCCGCGCCGCCGCGGAATAAAGCGGACGCGACACTCGATGCGACGTGCGCTTTGATTACTTCCGTTACGAGTGTTGGCGGAAAACAGGCCGAAGGTACGCTGCGAATCGCTCGCTAAACCGTTGGAAATGTCTGTACCGCTTCTGTTCAATTTTGCTTTCCGTAGTCCAGTTCTCCTTTTTTTTTTCACTGCGTACGCGCGCGTCGTCTGTATGGGATGTTACGTGTAAAAAGCAATCGTATCGCTTCATGACGATTCGTACTCTGTGTAACGTTTATTTTTTTCATAAATATTTTTTCGAGGGGGAAACCGCTGAGGCATTACTGGGCATTACTAGGCATTTTTTAGGCATTAGGCCTTGCTGGGGCATTATAAAGGTAAAATAAGATGATAAAATTAAGTAATGCCCACTGGGCATTAGTGGGCATCGGCGTACAAGATTTTGGTCAGCGGTTTCCCCCTCGTATATTTTAGATTAGATTTGTAGAAACCAAAGGGAGATTTATCGTATTCGTCAATCGTCTGATGGAGCGAATATTGGAGCGTCAAAATATCAATCAATTTAAGTCGTCAAATGAAATTGAGTAATATATGGAACCCCCGACAGAATTTGAGAATATCAACAATTTTGCGGAATGAGACGTATTTCAGGAGTGAGACTATTTGGTTCAACGCGTTTGGTTATTTACGCGTGATTTAATTTCGCTCGATGTTTCTGATACATCAAAGTCGTGTGTTGGTTCGATCGATTGATAAGTAACGCGCGACCATAAGCCAAATTAGTTTGAAGAAATATTTTCGGCGGGATCGATCGTTCTCTCTAAATAAAGGCGGAAATGTCGGCGCACGTGCACGTAACGGGTGACCTACATGCCTAACGAAATAATTATAATCCTGAGGAAGAGCGAAACGCGCGACGTTTATGGGATTTAACTCGCGATAGGCTTGAGAGACGGACAAGGAGCGTCATCCGCGTCGAATTCAATTTTCTGCGATGTACGAATGCACGTGCACGCACGATTCACACACGCGCGCACGCACGAGCGATGCGTTACGCATGCGTTACGCGTGCGTTACGCATCGCGGCTCCGTTTGTGTGTTCAAGTCGAGGGAGGAGCGGGATAACGCGCGGGGGTCAACAGCCTTCGACAACCTTACGGCCTTCTGCAACCTCGCTGTCCCCTCCCCCTCCCACGACCCACCATCTCGGTTTTCCGATTCTCGGTCGGTCGAGCATCGACGTTCGATGCACGATCGTCACCGTTAAATCGAGAGGACTTTCCGCGGTGAACGATATCTCCAGCTGTGCAAAAGCGACGCGAGAACGGGGAGAGGTATTTTCTTATCAACGATGCGACCGTCGTCCTTTAATTTGTTCAAATGTTATTTCGTTATGGAAAATTAATATTTTGTTTCTTCGATACTAATTTTTCGAATAGTTATTCAGGCTGTGGTCTCCAAGTAAAAAATCCGAGGGGAAACCGCTGAGGGCATTGGCGGTGTACAGATTTGCGGCATTACTGGGCATTACTAGGCATTTTTGGGGCATTAGTTTAGGCACTAGGCCTTGCTATATAAAATAAGATAAAGTAATGCCTAGTGGGCATTGGTGTACAAAATTTTGGTCTGGTATTCCCTCGCAAAAACTTGTGTTACACAGCTTCACAGTATTGTTACATGTTTTTTTTGTTTCATATCATTCAAGTTTGAGGTTCGAGCTTTAATTTCAGTCCACATAGAGTTGTCTATCACGTCCCGTTATTTTGTGATAGAGGTTCAAAAAGTGTCAAAAACGGATTTTTTAAAACTATTTTATTCCATTTCGAATTCGTAATCTACAGGAAAAATCCTATCTAAATGATCTGCCATTCTTTTTGTGACATAAAAAGAAGCGAAAAATGTTGACCAGTGTAATTAATCATTATTCCAAGATTTGATCTCTTAATTCGCCAAGGCGCAAGTTCAACTCCAATGTGGGGAGGTTCGATGTCACGCTACAATAGTTTCCATCGAGGGATAAACCGCTGAGGGCATTGTGGTGTACAGATTTGCGGCATTACTGGGCATTAGACCTTGCTGGGGCATTATAGATAAACTAAGATAAAACAAGATAGATAAGATAAAATAAGATAAAGTAATGCCCACTGGGCATTAGTGGGCATTGGTGTACATACACGATTTTGGTCAGCGATTCACCCCTCGCCTCCTATTGAGAAAAACGATTTCGATTTGGACAATCACATTTTGGGTGGCTTCCATCTCGTATATAACCGCGTATTTTCGTATATCGGCGAAAATTGGTTGGACCATTGCGCCTTTATAGCTAATTTGCGGAGCGCCCTTCTTGACGATGGGGAACATCTGTCGATGGCGTTGTTGCGCCCAATATTGGTAGTAGAACTTAATGTTGGGGCGTAGAACGGCGTCACGGAATAATAGGTGTTTGCGCGAGCACCCTCATATTGTCGTTCGATTCGAAACGATGCGAAATTGAGGGGTTCACGTGATGAATTTTGGAGCCTCCCCTTTTTATCTCCTCGAAATGTGCGGTACTCGGAGAAGCCCGAGTGTTGACTCTTGACAACAATACTCTGCTTCTCCTCTATTCAGGCAAATATACTTTATTCTCTTTTACAAATCGTAAGATTTTTTTCCACGCAAGTAGCTCACATTTAATTATTCGGTTTTAAGAGATTTTAAGAGATTGATGAGATTTGCTTTAATAAAGTTTGACGTAAGACGTCGCGTCCTCTTTCACGGAATTTCTAAAATATAAATGTAAAAATCTGTACTTACGACATCTGCCGATACTCGTGTAATGCGATCCACGTTTTCACCGAGAAATGCTTTTTGATTTCTGTTGCAGCTTCGGGAAGCGGACGGGCGGCAGCGCCAGGCGACCCAACGAATGCTTCGTCCTCGAGCCCTCCGAGATGATTGTCGTGAGTAGAGTTTCGCTTGGTATTTTTTTTCGCGATAAACGAGGTGAAAAAAGAAACTACGGGCGAGAGAATGCGTCTGGATTGTTAACGGTTTCGAGAAAGTTTAGCCACAAAGGAGCGCTTTATTTATTCAGTTTTACGAAAGAGCGAGTTACCCGCGTACACGCACGCTGAGCTTCAATCAAAACTGGGCGAGCGAGCGTAATTTTTTTTTCTGCTCGGTTTACCGCGGAACGCGAAACGGTTGCGGCGGAGCGTTTACCGAGATATTCTCCGTGCGCCACGTTACGCCAACGAGCGGTGATATCGCGCCGCGAAAAGACAATGCGCTCCGGACGCTCGCGAGACGTAACGTGGCGGACAGTTAATCGATAGTTTCTCTCTCGGTATTATGCCCAGGTTCAGAAGAGTTTTGGAATCCCCCGTCACGTTCTCCCGCAGTTAGCTCGCTCGCTTTATTTCGTTTCCAGCCGGCGCGGCGGTCGATTCTCGACGTGCCGAAATTAGGGCAAACTCTTAGACTTTTGCGCGAGACTGACGACCACAAACCTCTCGAGGGAAGCTTTTTTTTCCGCAGGCCGCAAATCTCGGGGATACCTCGCACCTGTGTGGACGTTGACGGAGTTTTCGCGACGGAAACGTTGCAATTTTGTCACTCTGTTGTTTTCACTACTTTTTATTTTACGCTAAATCTTTTATAAAAGTCGATTTGTACTTTAATAAGAGTGAAAAATGAAAGAAGCGAATAATAAATAATTGAAGCGATGTTACAATTTTTTCTGCGAAGGAAAAGTGGAATGCCACTGCGATGCGCGAATGATATTTCCTTTCGGATCGCTTCGTGCGTTTTTATTAAATCATTCTGGAAATGTGAAACGACCATCGCGCAAGCCAGGTTTAATTACGTTTGTAGTCGCAACATTAATTGCCGAGCTGCACGGAATGTTCGGATATTGCAGGTGAACTTTATTCGAACGTACGAAGTTGCTGGAAATGCTGCTTTGCATCTCTAATTATACTGTGTGGCCAGAAAATTAAGTTTCTGATTCGAGCTGCCATCTGTAACCGCGTTCTAAACTGCTTTACCGACGTATTGCGCGCGACACTACTTGTTGATGGTCGATTAAGTCATAGCGTGACGAAGGTACTTGTGCTAAAAAATTACAATATTGTCGTCTTTTATTAATTTCTCTTCTTTCCCACCTACGGATTATCTTTTGCACGGCATCGCTAATTCTATTACAACAAATATTTATTAAAAGAAGAAACTTTCTTCGCGTAATATAACTTTCAAATTGGACGACTTGAACAAAATTAGTACCTGCTTCCTAGCCTCTTACTCTTGATTCGCAATTAGAATTTTTAAAAAAATCCAATTTAATATTTTTAATTCGTGTTATCGCGTTACGTAAAATATACCCGATTCGGTTGTAACGGAAACTATAGTCCATCGGAGTAAACTGGTTTAGTTCTGCGTTCAATATCAATCAGATTCGGCTTTCAATTCGCTAATTCTATTACAAGCAATATTTATTAAAAGGAGAAACTTTGTTCGCGTAATATAACTTAAAAATTGGACGACTTGAACAAAATTAGTACCTACCTCCTAGCCTCTTACTCTTGATTCGCAATTAGAAATTTAACAAAAAAATTCAGTTTAATATTTTTAATTCGTGTTATAGCGGTACGTAAAATATACCCGACTTGGTTGTAACGGAAACTATAGCCCCTCGGATTAAACTGGTTTAGTTCTGCGTTCAATATCAATCAGATTCGGCTTTCAATTACGCGCCCGGCTTACTCGAATACAATTTGTATCCGAGCTTTGTATTAATCGACGCACCCTGTACCCAATTTTACTTTACCCGGGACAGTTTACCAATGGCCGCGTCGCGCGTAATAACCACGCATATTGTTTCCCGCTGCATTGAACTTTGAAATTTCGCAGCGCAAAACACTCGTACGCGAGTTGTTATTTCGAATCGTTAATTATAAAATTTACTCACCTGTAACCAGCGCGGGATCTCCGCGTATCGCGCAACTTTTCCCATCTATAACCGATATTTTTTTAGGTAATAGCAAAATAACGCAGTTTGCTATTTGAATTTGATAACACAATGCAATTTGCTTTTTATCGTTTAATATCGTTTTTCTTTTACAACGCGCGCTTTATATCGCGTAAAGGTCGTGAAAACAGCTTATGCAAATCAACTGTGCTTCTGAAAATATCAAGTATGAACGGCTCGTTTAACTTATCTAATTTTTTCGCGCGCACGCGGGACGCGAAATACCGACGGGGGGATTTTTATCGTAAGGACAGCAATACTTTTATCAGCTTTGACAAGGTTCCGGTCGTGTTCGCCGACGAGGGGAATTTTTTTCTTTCACGCAATGTCAGAAAAAAAAATATCGACAGCCCCATGGCAGGTGGTACACGCGAGTTCACGTGTGTCCTCGGGCGACTCTGTGACCTGTACGCGAATTGGACGTCTGACCTTTAACCTTCCTCCCGCGCTACCATGGCACTTTATCCCTGTCGCCTCGCTCACACGCGCGCCACCCGAGAGCTCATTGTGCCGGGGTTCCATCGCTGACGCTCGACGCTCGACGCTTCGGATGGAGATTAATCATCGCCATCAAGTCTACTTGCGGATAAACACCGCGCGGATAACACCCTAGGTGCTAAAAAAAAATATATAAATGTACATTTTATATGGACGTTGGAAGCTCGGGTGTCTCTCTTAGCGTCGTATTCTTCGATTAATTACGAGTTATTTCGGACGTATCGTTTTCTTAAATGTCAAAGGACCAACAGTTCGCGTTACAAACGACTACGAACGAATCATTCTTTATGCTACTCTCTTCGCGCGAGTTATTTTCTTTATTTTCCTTTCAATATTCATGTTATTGGTTTCGATGCTGAAACTGAAGGAAACTAGTATTACCTGTGGAACGTAGAACGTAAAACGGAGGGTCGCGCGCAGGATCCGGGCATTAATTGCATAATTAACCGAGCACGTCTTTCGCGTGCATCCTTTGATTCGTTAGAGCGTGTGCAGTTTTCAAGAAGCTTATCTCCAGTGACGAAACAACGTCGGGCGCCTGGAAACACGTCGGCGCCTGGCGTTGTCTGTGTGGTGCACAAGGGTCAGAGTACAAAGCAACGTAATAGCTTACGACAAAGACGTAAGCGTAAACGTGGATAGCGCACAAGCTTTGGCGTAAACCTAACGGCGTATGTAATTGGAAATTACATTTGCAAATTGAAAAAGTCAATACGAATACGTCAAAGCTTGAGCGCTATCTATTACGCTATTACGTCGCTTTGTGCTCCGACCCTAAGGCTGGATTCACACCTTGGCAAAAAAGCAGAAAGTAGAATAGCAGCATCCCGACACCGACTTAGGCTGGTTTCACACCTAGGCAGAAAAGCAGAAGCCAATCAGAATTCGCGCTGGTAGTAAACAGCACACTCTGCTGGCAGAAAGTAGAAACTTTCGACTACCGGCGAGAGTTCCGATTGGTTCTGATTGAACTTCTGCTTTTCTGCCAAGTGTGAATCCAGCCTTAAGTCTTACGCAAAACGAAGACATGTCGTTAATAGATAAAAAAAACCATAGATGAACAGCGTTCCTAATTCTGTTAATATTTTCATAATTTTATCGATGTTATATATTCCGACAAATTCCGCGCGTCTTACATTTTAATTTTTACAGCTTTTCCCATCTTCCAAACGGATGAAATTAGATACTTTTGTAATCCTTAAAAATTCCAATTACGCTGTTCGCGCATTCATAGAATATAAAACAGAACATTATTTCGTGAAAATTATACGAGAACGATCGAGCGATGCTCGCGAAAACCGTACGTCTACGCTTCGGGTGAAGTTTATCGGAGAATAACGATAATTAAAACGAAGCCATCGGGAATTTTCGTGGTCCATCGCATCGTTTATCGAGAAAGTAAATCGTCATTTACGTTCGGGAGGCAACGAAACTTCTGGCACGATGATATCGTTTTTCATGCGAACGGAAAGTTATCTCTCAGAGGGAAACCTTCTATTTACGCGGAAAAGTACGCGCGCGGCGAGGCCAATTTTCACAGGAAAACCGATAACCAGGGGCGAATCGATCATTATGGTCACCGTATATGGAACAGACAAATACGGAAACTTCGCTTCTCTACAGAGACCAACAAGTTGCAGCTGTAACACCGTTGCGCCGCGAATAATCCGCTCAGCAAGCATTACTCCGTTTCCGATCGCGTATATTTCTTTCGCTTTGCCGTGCAAATCGTCACTAGCGCTGGGCTATTCGATGGGAAAGTATCCTGCGCGCTCTCGCAGAAAAAAAAAAGAAAAGTATACTGATACAGTAACAGCGATAGACGTAATAGGAAAAAAATAATTACGCACGATTGCAATGTTGCTATAATTTCCGTAACGGTTCGTTTCACGCACATGCGCACATTCCGTGCTCCCAATTGTGCAATTATACAAATTGCGATCTTTGTCCCATGATTATTTCTCACCGACCCAGATGCGAGCAAGTTCGCCGAGCGGATTTTCCGTGGATAATGCCGGAAAGTAAATCGCGCAGTTACCAAGTCTATGTCGATATCGATTTCACGTAAAGTGTTTCTTTTTCTTTTTGGTTTAATTCAACAGCGGTTGCATACGTACAATAGTAATGAGAATATAAATATACGCGCATTTACGTAAGAATCGCAACGTACGATGCCACATCCGCCATGCGTAAGCGCCTTTGGATAAGGATTCATTACGGGGATCTCTGCGTACAGGAAGTTTGAGTATAATCGGGGCCGTGACTCGTCATGGTATTACTCAGATTTCAGTTTTATCTTCAGACTCTTTTTAACACCCCGCTGCTATCCATGAAGGGGCTTTTCTGCAGGATATTTATACGACGTGTACTTAGCGTTAAATGTAGCTACTTAATATTCATGCAACGCTGAATGAGATTTTCGTATTAAACAAGCAAAACTCGTATAAAGACGACTAACTTAATTTTACACAAATTCCCTTTAAAACTATGAAAAAATTGTAATATAGTAATAACATAATTATATACGTCAATTTTATATTTTCAATATGGTATCTTGTATACACGTTTATGCGTATACACACGGAGAGAATTTTCTCTCAAAATTTATCCTGAAAGTTATACGAACGTGGGACAACGTGGCATTTTGAAAAGCTTTATGAGGATTTTTTGTAAATTTTATACATTTTACTAGTAAAATGTATACTGTTAGTAATTAAATATCTAGCGGAAAGTCCTCTATTAGGTTTCTAATATGAGATAGCAGGTTTACAACACCCAAATTCAATCGCAAATCTTTTTTCGCAACGATTATACGATCTAACAATCAATTTTTCCCTAAACAGATTTCGCCGAGAGGTCAATAAACTCATGGTGGAATCAACCATCAACCGATGGTGCCTATTAATTTAACGGAAACCCCGCTCTCCCGTATTAGGATCCTACCTCATAACAGGGGACTTTCCTCTACTAACAGTATACATTTGACTAGTAATTACCTAAATAAAAATGTTATGACAATTCTTTTAAATTTAATTTTTTAGAAAACTTGTTCGAAATGCCGCGTTGTCCCACGATCCGCTTTTCAGGATAAAGTTTAAAAGAAAATTCTCTCCGTGCGCATATACGGAAAATCTATGGTGACCTGGCGCTTTGTTATTTTTCATACCACAGCGCAACCAAATCCTGAATAGTTGATTTTCGGCGGGCACGATTTGGTTGGGTACACTCTGACATACTTTTGATGAACTCTGACCGTGCCTTCTACCCTTTGACACACTTTGCCATATTCAACGGTCTTGATATTGTATTGGAGTTTACTCTAACTGTTTGTGAGATATACTAGCTTATCACAATACCTAGTTGGTGTTTCGATTATGGCGCATATTGGCTTTTCCGTTTCTCCCTCTGGCATCCTGGCATTCTGACATTCCCGTTACGTACCACGCGTTACGACATTGTTTTAACTGCCAGTACGTATTGCACAGTTTTTACTAATATCGAAATATTATCCCGCGATTACGTGAATATTTTTACGTACGTAATTTTTCCAATTTATTTGTATAACACGCAAACCCAATATACACGAGTACAGGATCTCCGCTAGACTCTAGTAAGGTTTCCACACAAATTGTGTAGTAACCGTAACTCAATTAGAAATTATAACGCTGAAGAGGAGGGTATAACTTCTTCCATAGTTTATACTTCGTGCAGCTGCGGGGGCGACAGAAAATGTCAAGTAGGGTGACAAAGCGTCGTCTGTAATGCCGACCTATTTTGAATAGCAAGCTCGGTTGATGTAACTCGGTACAAAAGGGGCTCATTAGCCGCGTGTAAGTGTACACGATTTTCGTTGATTGCAGCTAATATATTTCTCGGAATCGTGGCGCGAGGACGCCGGATGGAATTTCTTGGGCCGGCAAAAATGCTAGACCTCGCGCCGGTTTCGCCAGAACGGAAAAACGGAAAAAGCGAAAGAAAGCGACCAGATTCGTTCCGAAAATAAATCCCCGCCCAGACGACCTCTCTCCTCTCCCCGCGGCTTAGCGCGAGGCCGCGTTACAAGAACCGCGCGTCGCTTCTTTTTTCTCGCTTGTAAACGCCGCCGGACGTCTGCGTGATTCGAGCTTGCGTCTCTCCTGAATAGAGACGCATCTCTGCTGCGTGAACTCTTGACTGTGCGATACAAGCTTTGCATTTCCGTGGAGTTCAGCGGTGTTTCCATCACTCTTTTATGGAGCATTTTGTATGACGTATACATTACAATACATACATAATTGTTCTGTCAATGGAGAAACACCAAAGTTTTTACCAGAATTTTTCATGATTTTTTTTTACAAAAGAATATTTTTGAAATATTCTTCAAGCTACTTCTGTTAAAATTTTATACCTGATATAATTTAATATGTAAATTTATATTCTGCGATCGACGACGCACGTATAATCGTCTTATCGGCGAAACCTTATAAATCAGGACAGTCGCGACTGTGAGTACACTCTGAACCCATTCGCCGCGGCCTGTCCGCGAATATCGTATTCCCCGGCCCCTTTTAAACGCACGTTCCAAGTCGGCACACTTCCGGCGCAGGATGTACGCTATCTCTTTTCGTTATTGAAACGCATCTTTAATTTCCTCAGTTTAAATCGCGCGAATACTACGGAATTATTTCCCGTTATCTTGTGCTCACGTGTCTTGCAACTCCGTCGTGCGATTCAATGAGCTCACGGAGCGCATGGCACGTGGCTCGCGAATATCGCCTACCGTATTATTCCCAGACTCGTGACGAATCATTTTCTGGAAACGTCAGAATTAGTTGAATATATCATTAGATGTAACGCAAATATATCATTAGATGTAACGCGAGGGGAAAACCGCTGACCAAATTCTTGCACACCAATGCCCACTAATGCCCAGTGGGCATTACTTTATCTTATTATCTTATTTTATCTTATTTATCTTGTTTTATCTTATTTTACCTTATTTGATCTTTATAATGCTCCAAAAATGCCTAGTAATGCCTAGTAATGTCCAGTAATGCCGCAAATCTGTACACCACAATACCCTCAGCGGTTTTCTCCCCAATGTAACGTATTCGAGATTGAACAATACTTTTTATCCACGCTATTCACTCCATTAATACTTTGTTCAATAAATCTCGGAGTTAAGGGAATCCCTCAGCTCTCTTTTACCGACACAGTCGGTAAATATAGTTTTTGCGCTTGTAGTTCTTTTTACTGACTTTTATGCGCAAAATAATACCAGGATAAGTTGCGGGCCGCATAGCAGAACATTTTTACACTTAAAACACCCGTCAGTTCCGAAGTCTAATAAAAAAAAATTGGTATGTGAAATTTTTAATTTGTAGTTTCGTGTTAAATTTGAAAGAGGCTTTATAAAATTGCAAAATTCTTCCACACGATTAAAGCACGCATGATAACAAAGCCAGGGACAGTTGACTTTCTGTAAGAAGAGAAATTAAAAATATCACTATGTGAAGCTGTCACCTAACTTAACCACAATCACTTATAAAAATAACTGAAAATTGCAGTGGTGTACTTATAACTGTAAATCAGCAACTATTCGCTGCTTTCAGTGATAATCCACTGACTTTTAGAGAGCGATAGCACGATGCTCCGTGGGCGAGCGCATGATCGTTCGGGTGATCCTGGAGGCGACGAGGGCATGTGTGACGTGGTCGTGCGACCCAGATCTCTTTCCCCGAGTGCCGCTTAGATGCACCTGCTACCTGTCGCTGCCCGCTTGCCTGCCTACGTTCCGAGACGTATTGACGAGGCACGGCCGCTAATGCTGGCGCGGTTGACCGATTATGGGTTACGATTGGGATTGCACGCTGTTGGAAGCCGCTCGTACATTGCTCGCACATTATCGCAGTTGCCCCACGCGAATCTGTAACGCGAGTGGGCGAAGGTGCGACACACGATACGGCTCGACTGGCGGCCGATGGCATCGACTGTATCGATTCGCCGAAGCGCGCGTACGTATGTGCGAGCGTGCATGCGTGTGCACATACGTCATGCGATAGAACTTCTCATTCATGCCTCCACGAGCGGACACGCGTGTGCGCGAGTGTACGTCGACTACTCGCGCGTGAGAGCAGTCGCGGAGTAATTCAATAAAACTATTTACATTCCTACGAGGACGCTTTTTAAACGTCACGATAAGACGCGATAACGATGACGTGCATATCGAGGATTCGTTACAAATAACGTGATGCATTGCTCAACATCTTGGAATCGGTGTAAACGATGTTCTCTGATCTGCATGGCTTATCTTCAATGTATGCTTTCTTTGCCTTCTAAGCTCGAGATACGACCCTTTTACTTTTTATCACGCCGACGTGAGAATGTTATACTTTACCATTTACAGCGAATTTTATTTCAGACGTGTAGTTGACACCAGCGTAACTGGCTGCTTAATTAACAGTCTGTTAAAAACCCAACGTCTGCTTGAATCGACCAAGGCGTACGATTATATTATCTAAAGCTTAGCTCGTTAATGAAAGCAGATATGCTGAACGTCAGTCAGGATGTTACGGCTCGTGAGAAATTACGACAAATGAGCACACGTTAGCTAATTAATGACGCGACCGGTCCATTTTGAGCTGGGTGTATAAAACCAAGTTGCCTCGAACGATCCCTCCCCCTTCTCGAGCGAGTTGACACTGCATTCCCCACTGTACGCAAGATGGGACTGTCTTCCGTGCGGCGATTGCAGTGGTGATTAAGTGCTCGTGCACGCGACAAAAAATCAACATCCGTGAAGAAGAAGATAGCGTGCTTATCGTGGCATACGCCGGACGAGTCGCCGGCACTCCACTTGCTTTTCGTGTCTCGTCCGGCGTCGCGGACGACGCGCCAACCGTCAAGGGCTGTCGCTTGTACTTTCGACATGGCGTGGCGATTGATCGAAAGTAACAAGTGATCGATTGACCGACTAACTGAATCGAAGGCGACGGGCAGGCGCGATCCAAGTATTTTGTGAAACTCGGTTGCCAGTCGAAAGGACGAACCGACCAACAGTTTTCAGGTCGATAGATTTTCGAGAATGCGGTTGTGGTAGGGTTTGCTCGAGGGGGAAACCGCTGAAGGCATTGTGGTGTACAGTTTGCGGCATTACTGGGCATTACTAGGCATTTTTGGCATTACTGGGCAATACTAGGCATTGCTGGACACTGCTAAGTATTTTTGTATTGCTGGGCATTACTAGGCATATTGCTGGGCATTTTGGGGCATTATAAAGATAAAATAAGATAATAAGAAAAATGTATACCCACTGGGC
>NW_011967242.1:579210-618594 GCF_000949405.1 Vollenhovia emeryi | reverse complement strand
ACTGGGCATTAGTGGACATTGTTGTACAAAATTTTGGTCAGCGGTTTCCTCCTCGGGTTTACTTTGGACGTAACGTTGTCGGTGGCTTGTGCTGATAGGTTCCTTTGGCGTCGTGTGAACAAACGACTTTTTTGGAAGCCCCGAGGGCTCTTTGAAGCCATCGCGCCTAGCATTTCCTGGTAGCGCGATAGTCTTTGGTAGTGTTTCGTCTCTATCCGGCGGGTCGCGCACCTCGGCAGGCGTGAATTTAACAGGCGTAACGCACGCGAATCGCGATGAGGTTTTTAACGATAATCGTCCAGCAATTTGCATAATTGCGATTTAAATTGCTTCCGTTCGAAACTTTTCTGTTATTTCTCTCTTACTGTCCAAGAGCAATCTCTCGAATACGGCATACCTTGCTTGTCGATTTTGCGTAACTCGCGAGCTTTTTGGGAAATATTTTCAAATTTCCCTCGCAATTTGTAAACTGCAGCAATTTTTTCCCGCAAATATCCTCGTTGCCCTTTTTCTCTCGTTACCCCTGGGCTGTGGTAACTTTGAATTGCCTGTTTGGGCAACCTTTTCCCACCTTGCAAACGGTGTTCGCGCGCTATGCAAATTACCCCCTCTCGTTCGATTGGAATGCAGCGATGCTATTTTTGCCGTTCTCTATGATCAACCGGCGGTGTCTCCCTTTTTTCAACGGATTCCGCTGGCATTTCCATGCATCTTTCTTGCGCGCCCAGAGTTTTTAGGACCGCGCGTGACGCCAATGGCGCATCGGGAGCGCAGGAAGAACCGAAAATAAAGTAGACAGGGCGCCGAGCTGCATGAATACCGTGTACTTCGCGGACGCGGAGGTCCCGGCGAGAGAAAGAAATTTTTAGCCGGGCGCATCCGTGTGCAGCCGCGCCGTAATGCAGACTCCTCGTAGGACACGACAGTTTATGCGCTCGCGTTCATCAACGCGCCCTTTCTCACGCACACACAGTCCGTGCAACGCGCCGTAATTTATATTTTATCCGACGTTCAGTCTCGCGTTTTTTCGCGCTACGTCGTTGAGGGCAAGTCGATGGGTAAACCGCTGAGGGCATTGTGGTGTAGAGATTTGCGGGCATTATTGGGCATTACTAGGCATTTTTTGGCATTAGGCCTTGCTGCGGCATTATAAAGGTAAAATAAGATCAAATGGCATATTTCATCAGATTGCCAGTATTAATATAAATAAAATTTCAAGTATCAATCGACCTCGGCTGGCCACATTTATTCAATACGCTTTCACAACGTTTCGACCTTTGGTTTAGGTCCTTATCAAGTGAGATATAAGAGTAAATGTTTTACACACAGATTACGTGAGAAGTATAAACGAATGAAAGTAAAAAGAAAGAACACAAAAATAAGATTAAATAAGATAAAGCAAGATCATAAGATAACAAGAAAATAAGATAACAAGTTGCCTCGAAGAGGCAAACAATTGAGGAGGCCCGGGCCCGATTTGGGCTGTAGCGCCATTGGATGGATGGGAGATAATAAGTTAAAGTAATGACTACTGGGCATTAGTAGGCATTGGTGCACATGATTTTGGTCAGCGGTTTGCCCCTCGGGGCCAGTTTCACAAACGTCGTTAACTGCTAACCAAAGGTTAATCGATTCTCCGTCTCTTCTTAGATAATAAGATAGAAAGAGATAGGAGCTTGACTGAACTCCGGTTAACAGTTAACCAACGTTTGGGAAACTGGCCCTGAGTCGCGGCTTCAACATTTATAGACGACCTCGTGCACCGCGGGCACCTCACGTTTAATTTTTCTAACATTGCCCGCGAGAAACCGAACGATGTGTGAATATTCGAGCGATTTTGAATTGGTCGAGACACACACGCCTACGTATTATGCAAGAATAAGATTTTATGCGTGATTGCCGAGGGGGAAACCGCTGAAGGCACTGTGGCGTACAGATTTGCGGCATTACTGAGCATTACTAGGCATTTTTGGGCATTAGGCCTTGCTAGGACATTATAAAGATAAAATAGGATAAAATAACAAATTAATAAAATTCGCATGGCTGAAATGTGCTAAACACAAGTTTGAAGCCAGGGTGATATTGTTTCGCAATAAATTTAGAATAGAATATTTAGACACTAACACCCTGTCACGGCTCTTAGTCCTTTATTCCTTCAAATTTAAGATATAATAAGATAAAATAAGATAAAGTAACGCCCACTGAGCATTAGTGGGCATTGGTGTACACGATTTTGGTCAGCGGTTTCTCCCTCGGTGATTGCCTTCCGTGTAGAATGATTTAAAAAATAGGAGATCCCGCGTGCATGTAGGTTAAACTATTACGCGAATGTATCTCGCATCTTCTTGGCTGTTAGACCGGATCTACAATAGCTGTAGTAGTCTTAAGTCGTAAGAAATTGATCACAGGCGATTATTCCCCTCACTTCCGACTGTGATTGGTCAGTTTCTTGCGACTCGAGACTTGCTACACCTATTTTACGAGTTTGACCGATTTACTGGACACATTCTCAAAATCGGTCGTTAAGATTCTCTCTCGAGGGGTCTTCTCGTCTTCGTTTTACAACTGGGTTGTCTCAGGCTTTAAAATAACACGAGTCACATCTTTTCAACGATTCAGAGAGGTGGTTCTACGTTAACACATGTGCACGATATTTGACGCCTATTTCTTCGGGCGACGTCGGAAGAACGTTATTTTTTTTCTAATACAACACGAAAGAGCGGTCGACATTGTCGTAAGGAAAAATTTTCGTTCCAAACAAATCTGTCAGAAAGAGCTAAGAATAATTAAACCTCATTACTCATTGAGTTTTCACAAATATTTATTGTGTGTTAAATACGTTTATCTTTCACGCATATTAAACGTCAACTATATACTCAATTCATTAATTATCACTTTGTAATCTTTAAGATTTTAATATCGGCTCCGATTTAAATGAATTAAGATCTTTACGACCATGAATTATTTAGAATGTAAAATTATTTCCACATTATCTTCATATCTGGTTTTCCAATTTCCGGCGTCGACAGGAAAATTATATCGTTGCGACATACGATAAGCCTTTCTACGTTCCTGAGCGCGTAAATCACGTGACCGCAGCAGGTCGGCTCTGGCCCTCTTCAAGAATCGTGCACGACTCAGTTCTCCACAGTTCTCCACGAGACGCGATGTGTGTGAGAGTGCGCGTACGTCGAACGCGAAACACGATCGGGATAATCGCATTAACAATTTCATGGCGGCCTATTCCGTCGACGTCGGCCTCGAGATTATAAAGTTTGCAAGGTCTCGCTCGTGAAACGATAGAATCGCCGCGATTACATATTAACGAAGGCGTTTACATTAGTACAACCGCGCTCTCGTAATCCCAGTCGTTCGAGCCAAGTATCGTTTGACATTTACAGCACAGTGTTTGATTCTTGTGCGGCCCGCGAGTTTGCAAAGTGCTGTCTGATGAATGATCAACGTGAAAACGTAACGCGAAAAGGATGAATTATCGGAAACATTGGCGGATTTTGGAAAAATCAATTTTTGAAAAGTCGAGACAGTGAGTCCGGTAGCGCGCGGTGAGGTATGAAGATCTCCAGATCGATCCGCCCAGTGTGGTGGCAGTGAAGGCACCACGTGGATATGGTGTGCAATCAGACGTCCTGCAATTTCGACTAAATTATCCCAGTCGATTATTCGCGATGTTGAAATACACGAGCAGGACTGGACGACCTCGGGTCGTCGTAAGAAAACGGAAAGGACGTTCGTTGTCCAGAAGCTGGCCTGGCACACCGAGAACCTTGTCGATCGTGTCGTCCGAGGTAAAGAAGCTCATATATCATCCGAAAGTCTGGAAAAGTCCGTTCATTACGCGCGGATTCTATGGCGAAGGTTCATTTTTATAACCCGTTGATATTTACTTTGAAATTCGGAAACAAGAATGTTTGCTCGAAATATGTGTTGATTAACGACAAAATGCTTTCATTTTACATCACTTTTTGATGAAAGACTCCGAACTTAAATTAAGCTGTAAAAACATATTTCTTACACGATTCGTTGACTTTTATGTTTACCGTAAGAATTAATTTTCTCATTTCTGCCAGGTATTATTTCCCTTTAATTCAATTTAGAGTATTACTTATTTTATCTCCGTTATCAATTTATTTGCGTGCAACATACGCTGAATTGCGTAATATAATAAATTATATTTATCTGTAAAGAAAAGAAAAAAATATTAAACGACACGAATTCTGTGTGCGCGTCTCATAAACTGTAATAGTCAATTAAATTAAGTGAAAACATCTGAAAAATGAAAACGCACGCACACATCGCAGGGAGAACATTATCGCGTAGGTACAAAAGTGTGTGAAAGTAAACTCCGAGGGGGAAACCGCTGAGGGCATTGTGGTGTACAGATTTGCGGCATTACTGAGCATTACTAGACAATTTTTGGGCATTAGGTCTTGCTGGGCCATTATAAAGGTAAAATAAGATAATAAGATAAAGTAATGTCCACTGGGCATTAGTGGGCATTGGTGTACAAGATTTTGGTCAGCGGTTTCCCCTTCGTTAACACCCAGATATTTCTTTCGACAGACGCTACACATCCGCTGCTGATAGAGTGCGCGATCGTTTATCTTTCGTAATGATTTTAATCGCCGGTTTTATCTTCTTCCGTTGAGGAAGCAGTCGTTTATTTCGTATCAAGTTTCGATTAAGTACTGATATCTCGATTGGGGCGTCTATTCTTCTTGGTATGATAACCTTGCGTGTGCGGCGATACGAGCGATCGTGCCTACGAACGAGGTCATTAACGCTTGGATCGAAGTCGACGTAAGGAACAACGTGGGAGCAAACCGCGTTGACATCTCGCGATCGTGCGTCCTGTCCGATGCGTTTGTGTACACGTGCACGTAGGCTGCCTACGCGCGCGGGTCGAAGGTCCCACGCAGAGATTGAGCGCACAATGTAGGAGACCGACAAACGGAATGAATGAGAGCGTATAATTGAGAGAGTATTTCTCGTTTAACTGCAGTTAGCCGCCCGCGAAGAATGGACAACACTGATGGGGACAAAAAATGTTTCTGCACCTTAAAATATTATTTCGTCATATAAAAGTCAACAAATCCTGTAGTGTGTTTTTACAACGTATTTTTAGTTTGAATATTTCGCAGAAAAAAATGACCTAAGGCATTTTTTATCCCGTGCTTTGTTTCGGTAATCATCTAATAATCTAACCTAATTGTAAGATGTGTTGATTGTGGCACTATTAATTTTTGCAAACGGTCGCTTAATCGTCTTTACTTAATTTTGCATTAATGTATATATAAATAAGTGATAATTTTATTATTTTGAAATTATCAAAAGATGCACTGCCAGTTCAATTGTAGGAAGAATGCATTTTTTAAAAATATTGTTTTTGCTTATCCTTAAAAAAAAACATCAGTATTATATCTTCAATTTAACGTTTGAATATATTGCTATTATTATGCATTTAATATATCACTAATTTGTACGATATAAAAAATGCGCATATTTTTACTGGACTTTTTAATTAAGAGAGATTGAGTGTACGAAATTTGATGAAAATGTGATGATATTTTTCGGACACGTATGCGCTGAATGCAGCGTAATTAAATGCATCGTAAAACATTTTTGCTCAAATAATTTGCCATTGTTTTGCATTCATACTTAATATGGGATAATTGTTTACAATCCAGTCGTTACGTCAAAAACATTCGTTCGTTTACACATTGCGTCACGATTGCGTTACGCTTTCGATTACGAATATCACGCGTGCTTTTAGAATCAAGCGCGTTATTAAACAAGGAGAGGGTAGGGAGAGGTTGTAATTGTAAAATGCACTATTTGGTTGCAGCCATTGTACGAGAACATCGGCGTCAGTGTTGACATAATGTCGGGAGTAGTTTGCAATTCTTTCAATGATTACAAAGTATAATTAAATTTTTTTTAACCGTTCGGAGAAATGCGCAAGTAATGCGTTATAATACTTTTCGTACGAACAATACAATAAAATACCTATTTTTTGCATTGCGTCGACGTACGCGTCTATGCAAAATGCCGAATCGGAACATCGATCTATCGATCGCCTATGGAAACTGAACTTTCATCCCGAAATTGGCTAAACATTCATTGTGACAATCGAGTCACGAGGGAGCGGTTCCGTGAATGGAACGTATAACCAGCATATCTACCGGAAGTCCGGCCTACGAGTTCCGGCCCGAAGCGCATTCGTCTCATTGTCTCTTTCATCCTTTTTTTTTCGTTGCTGCTCAGTAACGAATGCTGTTGCCTGTCAACCGAAAAAGAGACTGTCGCGAGAGGTAAAAAGCAGCTGGCATTGTCGTAAGCAACTGATAATTGAAAGTTTTAAGTGGCAAAGCTATTCGATGATATAATATCTAATTAATAACAGCGGCTCTTATAACAAACTTACGAAATGCATTAATTAGTGCAGTTATTGGTTTCCTTGCATTTTTCTTCGGGAAATTTGAAAACTGTATACGTCTCACTAGAGATATGTTTAGTAATATAAAGTTTTTCAATTTGGAATTAAAATTATTTGTAAATAATACACCAAAGAGTTCGTTTTCTCCTTCTAATTCCTTTATATATTTTCTATTTGTCAGATATCTGATAATTTTTTATGAGGATGAAGTTATTATGATTATTAATATAAATTTTATGGCATCTGTCACACCTTAAATCATTTTATTATTTTATGTTATGACAGAGAAGTTAGATATTATACGTAGAATAGAATGTATCTAAATTTCATTTGGATGTTTGTGGATGTTTAAGACAATTTATATAATAATTAATTAAGGGTTTTCGTAAAATAAATTTCAGAGTTATAAATCGTTTAATAAAATTATTCTTATCCGACTTATGGATTCAAGATTTTGTTACAGAAATATTTGATTGAAAATAGGCAAAATCGCGAGAAACCATAAATATCTTCGACATTTTTTCTAGACAAAAGATTGACTTCAAGTTGCATCGGAAATTAATTTTGAACAGTTTGTTAAGTAATAGCTGGACATACTATACGTATATAAATTTACATTAGGGCATGGCGATTTTTAATGTACTGCAACAGAGCATAGAAGTAAGGCAGCTGCAGCAGCACTCGGCGCATCCGCGATTATCACCGCGCGTCCGGAGATATCAGGCACCTCGTATCGCATCGAATTTATTTATTATCATCTTCGTATCAATTGCGATTTACACTTTATCAGCTGTCCTAGAAAGTCGTGTATACATATGATTGAGATTAAAGGTAATATTGGCACACTATACCGGGTGTTCCAGGAGGAAAGTTCAATATTCTGGGAGGTGATAGTATCGGTCATTTTAAGCAAAAATATTCATACGAATATACGCCCCATTCCCCACTGTTTCCGAGATAGAGCTACTTGAATGTCTCGCGTATTTACTTTTTTTCTGTACACTTCACCCTTCATCCAACCTCATAAACGTCTGCGGGAATTTACTCTTATACGTCTGTTGACTGTTGTGCTGATAACATTGTAGAAATGTTCAAAATGCCTCGCATATTCACAGATGTCGAATATGCAGATATGCTGTATGTTTACGGTTTCTGTGACGGTAGTTTCTGTGACGCTACTGTTGAAGAATACCGTCGACGCTTTCCTATAACACGCAGAATTCCGAATCGTAAAGTGTTTTTCAAGGTTTTCAATACATTGCGTGAAAGTGGAACGCTTCCCAGTGTTCATGTTTTATCTGAACGAGGACGTCAACAAAATGTGCTCTATCTCGAAAACAGCGAGGAATGGGATGTACACGCACCGGCATAAATGCTGTCCCTATCCTTGTGAGGTGCACGCACACAACTACAGACTCTAGTTGTGTGCGTGCACCTCACAAGGATATAGGGACAGCATTTATGCCGGTGCGTGTACATTCATATCAACATTTTTGCTTAAAATGGTCGATACTATCATCTCCCAGAATATCGATCTTTCCTCCTGGAACACCCTGTATATAAAAATGCAGTATGAGTTATCTCGAGGGGTTAACAAAAATCGAGGGGGAAACCGCTGAGGGCATTGTGGTGTAGATTTACGGCATTACTGGGCATTACTAGGCATTTTTGGGCATTAGGTATTTCCTAATGCTCAAACTAATGCCCAAAAATGCCTAGTAATGCCCAGTAATGCCGTAAATCTACACCACAATGCCCTCAGCGGTTTCCCCCTCGTATTTTACCTCAGGGTTCAGCTATAGAGACGTTTAGTGAAGATTGAAAGATTGTTAAAGATTGGTTAAGACGGTTTGCAATTAAAGTTTTGTCTCAGGAAGATTGAATGATAAAGATATAGACAACAATACTAGCGACACCGAGAGCAACACCTTTGGAATATACAATATTTATTTGTCTCGGTTATAATTGTATTGAACGACCACAGTTAACAAGCGGTATCGAGTTACCCTCGCAAATTGATGGGCAATCATTCCTCGATGATTATCCAAACACTTTGTTGTAAACACGCGCATAATCGCTTACGGACCAAGATCAATAGATTGTACGCGCTGTACATTATTTATAGCTCACTCGTCAACTTATAAACCGACATGTCTTTTGCAGATCGACTACCCGGAAGTTCATGGCGGGGGGAGGATGCATCGACCACCGCACCCCCATCCCATAACCGACCACCGTCAGGTCAACCTGGTCTTCGATGACACGGTAAATATCTCTCTATTTTTTACTTTTTTATGGCAATCTTACAGCCTTGATCACTTGTATGAGAGTTTCTTCCCGTACCCGTCTGAACAAATAATGTTTAATGTCGTTTCAACCCCGTACCGAAGTCGGGGAAACCTTTCTTCGTCGAGGAAACTCCGGTGGCTTCTCATAAATCACTCTTCTCGGTCATTCATGGTTGCGTGTGGCTTCTTTATCGTAAACTGTTATTCCATCTGCTATCTTGGCTCCGTAGATCTTGATGAAAGTGCTGGATCTTCTCGTTTTTATCTAGGTATCGTTATAGAACGTCAAGTCAAAATTATTTGAGTGATTTCCAGGATAAAATATATTCAGTGATTATCTATAAAAAAAATAGTGCGTAAAACGTTTGTGCTAGTTGTTTGCGATTTGAAAAGGCCTGCGGGAGCGTTTCTTGTCTTTTCACTCTATGTTCATCGTGCACGATGCGCAGTTCTCTCGAAGGAATGGTACAATTATCTGTATCGAAATCACTGTCGAAATACAAACTGTGACGATATCAGTCCACCCATATGCAATATGTAGAGAAAAGTCCCCCATTATGCCCCGGCAAAGCCTAATGCCCAAAAAATGCCCAGTAATGCCCGGTAATGCCGCAAATCTGTGCACCACAATGCCCTCAGCGGTCTACCCCTCGGGGGTTTCTGTCAAATTAATAGGCGTCATCAGTTGACTCCGCCATGAATTTATTGCCATGAAATCTGTTCGGTGGAAAATTCATTGTTAAATTGCGTAATCGTTGCGAAAAAAGATTTGCGATCGAATTCGGGTGTTGTAAACCTGCTGTCTCATGTTGGAAACCTGTCTCATAATAGAGGACTGCCCTCTAATTGTAAGTT
Source organism: Vollenhovia emeryi (assembly GCF_000949405.1). Classification (NCBI taxonomy): domain Eukaryota; kingdom Metazoa; phylum Arthropoda; class Insecta; order Hymenoptera; family Formicidae; genus Vollenhovia; species Vollenhovia emeryi. Next base: position 608,997 of record NW_011967242.1, on the reverse strand, counting down.
AAACGCCCTCGGGTAAGTTTGCCAATCAGAATTTGGTTCGATTCGGCGTCGAACGCGTGCGGCAAGTGTGCCTGCGGAGCATCATCCTTCCGGCGGGCAAGAAGCTGAATGGGAGAAGCAATTTGGAAAGTAGTGTGTGGCGCGGGACAAAAGGAAAAGTGAGATACACGGGCACGAACGACATAACGGGTCGTATAAATCATCCGTCGGGTCGGACAGTGGCCTTTGAGCGGTTACTATCCGTTGCTGGATGGATGCTTTGAGCGGACCAGCGGCGGCGGCGCTTCTCCATCCTCGTCTCTTCCTCTCTTTTTCCGCCGTCTCTCGCTCTCTCATTCTCTCCCTCTCGTGCGCCTTTGCGGCTCGATCGACCGTCCGTCGACTCCTTAAGCGTATTTCACACGATCGCCCAACAGTGACTTTCTATAGAGAGGCCTCTTAAGATCAATTCAGGTGTCGTTATTGGCGTCAATTTACGTCATTGTTTGTTTATTGTTCCGCACGGCGATTAACTAATCGCGAAGGTTGATGAATATTAATCGCGGGACCAACGGCGCGTTCTTTCTCGATCAGCTTCTCGAGCGTGTTTTGCAATATTCTTATGACGTTACATCGGCCGCTGACATTCGCGTGGGTATGCAAATCGAAGTAGGCTGCATTACGGAGGGGTATACATATATCAAGCGTTATTGTATTTTTAATCTCGGTTATTTTTGTCACGTCTTAGCATAATCGTTATTTATTGAGTATCTACGTCCAAAGTAATTATCGCCAAGTTAATTAATTTTTTTTTTAACGTTATGGAGAATTTTGTTAGCTGCAGCTTGAATTTTCAAGCTTACGTACGTACGACCGAGTAATTCCATTATTTAATTAAAAACAAGTTAGCGCTTGTCCCACGAGATGTGATTGGTTTTGCGTCAGCTTTATATGGTATACGTGCATATATAATTTGTAAAAAATTGAAACGTGGGAGAGAATTTTATACGTCACGCAGTCTTTACTCTTCCCTCGGGTAAAGTAAACTAATTATTCATCATCATTCATCTCTCGTCAAATCACTTCCAAATACCATCAGGTAACGAATCGGACAGTTATTTAAATCCCCTTTCCCGTACGCAAATTACACTCGATCACCCTTTCCTCCCAGCATGCAGTTGCATGCTATATTATAAGCATTAATAAATAATTATTCAGATTATTAATGCTTATAATATTATGTCACTTTTGTCTTTAATTTTCTTCTGAAACTCTACATGCCTGCCGCCACTATTATGCTGAAGTCAGTTGTGTAACAATGGTTTTATTGTACTATGTTAACAAGGTAGAATGCGTCTTCATATAACGGCTGCCGTAGCCTGCATGTAAATATTGAGATTATAAAGATGCAAATCCGTGCCGTGTTCACGAGTTACTGTGAAATTACGAATACTGATACTGAACATACTAGAGGTACATACGCGCGCGCGTATGTGTGTGTGCGCGCCTGTGCGGTGTAACGAAATTTAATTTAATCCCCATGCAGTACGAACAACAAAATTTCATTAAACTACCATCGTTTCGACTTTACGTGGGAAACGAAATTCAATTTCCCAGTCGGTATATCAAAACAATTTTTAACATATATCCTTCCTTTGATCTCCTTTGATTTATTTCGCGAATTAATTCCGTACAATACCGAAATATATATTTCATTTTACTTCTCGCACACCTTGGACTTTTATTGAAATGTAGGATAGATTTTATATTATGAAAAATCGTTTTGCGATAGTAAACTCCCACGTTGTACGAAAAGAGTAAATTTAAATCTTTGATGAATCTCAAAACCCTAAAGTTGCGACGCCAATTTGGTATCGAATTGCCAAGAATCAGATTTAATTTCTCAGTTTCGATCTCACGTGGAAAATGAAATTTAATTTCTCAGTCGGTATATCAAAACAATTTTTAACATATATCTTTCCTTTGATTTATTTCGCGAATTAATTCCGTACAATACCGAAATATATATTTCATTTTACATCTCGCACATCTTGGACTTCTATCGAAATATAAGATAGATTTTATATTATGAAAAATCAGTTTACGTACAATAGTAAACTCCCACGTTATATGGAAAGAGCGGATTTAAATCTTTGACGATTCTCACAAACCTAAAGTTGCGACGCCAATTTGGTATCGAGTTGCCAAGAATCAGATTTACTCTCGCAGTTTCGATTTGCGGCCGTAATCGAGCACGTTCGCGGGCGAACGATCGAGAGATCCGTCGAATTCCCTCCCCCCAAAAAAAAGAGAAAGAAAAAAAAGAGAAAAAGAAAGGAAATCTCGCGCGTGGAAGCTACAGGTGGGCCGGCGTCCCCCTCCCCCGTCGGCCGACGTGATGCGCCCCCCCGTTGACACGGACCTGAGGAGCCGCTCACGGCTCACGGCGCGGCGGGTCACGTGACTGCGCCGCGATCCGAAGGGAATGCCAGCGGCACGGCGCGGCACGACGCGACGCGGGTGACGGCGGGAGTGCGGGACGGGACGAGAGGCCAGTCCTACGTTCGCCAAGCTGATGACCGGCCGCGACGACGACAACAGACGGATGGACGCGTCACGAGTTTCGTGCTGAGCTTTCGTACAAAGAGGGTCACGTCCGCTTGCGCGCGCGTTGCGGTATTCGCGGCGCGCCAGCGAGAGGGAAAAAACGTCGGGACGAGAAGCGCGCAGGAAAATGCGGACGCGTCCCGCGGCCGCGGACGACTCGTCGGATCTGTCGTGATTGCGCTCCGCCGAGGAGGAGGAGGAGGTAGACGGGAGCCAACGACTACGGGGGTCGCGGATCCCGCTGGCGCGATGGACGCGTTCGGCGTGTATCAAGTGAGTGCCTCTCCTCTCGAGGCTATGCTCAAAATGGCCTTGGCTCTTTCTCTCTCCCTTTCTCTCGCGGGGCGCTCGTGCCCCGCGTCGGGAAAGCGGGTTCTCGGGCAGCGCGGGGCCGCCCCTCGCGATGACATGACAACAGTCGTCGTAGGTGTCTTGTTTGGATGACGAATATATGTGTACGGACGCGCGCGAGGGGCTCGCTTCGATGCACGGGGTCCCTCCGCGTAAATACATGCGTGCGTGATGTCATGTCGCTGCGACCTAACCTAACCGCGAGCTAGAGCCTGTCCCAATCACGCCCATTCCTGGTATTTCTCACCTCGCGCTTGCCAGCGAGCAGCGTCCTCGTCGTCGCTCGACGATGTTTTGTCCCGCACCTGTGCAGGTACAGCATTGCCCATTTTCCGCACATCTTCCTTGCGGAACGTTGTCTAGTTCCGTTGGATGGGTTGTTCAACGTGCGTTGTTGTTATCGCAGTTATTAGGTTGATGCCTCAGAGAAGAGGGTTAGGTTAGGTTAGATTTAATGTTTATCTAGCTTTGTAATTTATACAACTTGTCTAAACATGCTTGTGTAAGGGCCTGCGTCTGCTTGGTCCAAGTTCCAGCATCGTGGACGCAGGCCTCAAATGACGGAAGAACTTGTTATAACATTATCCAAGTCTTATTTCATCTCGGTTCACTTTTACTCAATCACTTTAGTCACAAGTATCTCTTTCTTTTCACTGTATAATCTATAATACTTGTTATACATATATTCGTGTAATCCTTTTCACAATAGAAATAGGAATTTATACTTTGTGGCCTGTGGACACGTTGCATCTTGTGTCAACGTTGTATTGATTTATACAGTTTTCTATACGTACGTAACATTTCGTATTTAAGAGAAGACTAAAGCTTATTAAACTACTTCGGAAAGTTTGATATGAAATGTACCTTGTGTGGTAATACGTAAAGTTGGTAGATTGTGACGATTAAACAAACTGTGTACTTAAATCCTTAAGAATTAAGAAATTATGTTAAATAAGCTGACAAAGTCTTTCCTTTGTAGTTCTCACAGGGCCTCACGGGCAGGCCGGAGCTGTATCAGAAATCAAATAGAAGCAGCCATTCGAGTGACACAAGTTCGGCGTACAGTGGATCCGACACCATGACATCTGTACAAAGCTCGTTGGACGCGGATCCCGATGAAGTGGATCTGTCAGGTCTCGTGGAATCCATCGTCGACAGCGACGAGGAGGAGGATCTGGCAGAGAGCATGGATGTGAGTATCGTGGCTTTATCCTGCCGTTCCCTAGAGATGCGTCAGGCGTGACTCTAATTTCTGCTCTTGTGTTAATGTTTTAGAGCTTGACGGTGCGCGATCCCGTACGAGAATGTTTAGAGAAGGATCCGGTGGATAGAACGGAGGACGACATAGAGACGCTTTTAGAGTTCACGCAACAATTGAAAGCTTTCACAAACATGACTTTGGCTGTCAGAAGAGCGCTGTGCGCTGTAATGGTATTCGCGGTGGTCGATCGCGCCGGTATGGTGGTCTTGAATGACGGCGAGGAACTCGACAGTTGGAGCGTTCTGATCAACGGCGCGGTTGAGATCGAGCACACCAGTGGCGAGATTGAACAACTTGGTCTCGGCGATAGCTTTGGTATCTTGCCTACTATGGAGAGGCTGTTACATCGCGGAGTTATGAGAACAAAGTTCGTAGCGTGTTTCTTCCTTACTTTTGTACGGGCAGCGATGCCTAAGTCGAGTATAGGAAAGCAACAATGTGGTTTTCTATCTGCAGGTGCGACGATTGCCAATTTGTTTGCGTCACGCAAGCAGATTACTTTCGGATTCAGCATCAGGGAGAAGAGAATACGAGAAGACACGAAGAGAACGGAAGGGTGATTCTAGTGACTGAATTGCGAGGAGCTCTGGACGGCGCAGCCCGAAGAGGTCACGTGGTGATCCGGGGAACGCCAGAGCGTTTGATGTTACAGCTCATCGAAGAAAACAGTATTACGGATCCTACTTATGTGGAAGATTTCTTATTGACTCATCGAACGTTTATCGATAGTCCGTTGTTAGTCGCGAGCCAATTGCTGGAGTGGTTCGATCAAGCGCAAGTGCGAGATCGTGTCGCTCGCGTCGTGCTCTTATGGGTGAACAATCATTTTACCGATTTCGAGACTGATCCAGCGATGATGGAATTTTTAGAAGCATTTGAGACTGGACTGGAAAGAGAGAAAATGCTGGGACAACAGAGGTAAATTCTCTCGTTTCTCTCTGTTTTATTTTTTTCACGGAATTAAGAAATAAACCTTGTAATCGGTTGTTTGACTCCAGGTTGTTAAATATTGCGTGTGCGGCGAAAGCGAGAACGCGGAACGTAACGTTAGCCAGGCCAAACAGGGACGAAGTCCTAAATTTTAGCATTTTAGGAGGATTTGAGAGAGGGTTTGGCATATTTATCTCGAAAGTTGACAAGAGATCTAAGGCTGAAGATGTCGGTTTAAAGAGAGGCGACCAGATTTTAGAAGTGAACGGCCAAAGTTTCGAGCATGTAAATCATACGAAAGCTCTCGATATTCTGAGAGCTTCTACGCATCTCAGTATAACTGTAAAATCTAATTTGCTTGGTGCGTTTAATTTATAAACCAGAAATAATTATTTGTATACATAAAAATGTTTTCTTTACCTTTAATTATTTAATCTTTTATAGCCTTTAAAGAAATGCTTCAAATGCCAGACAATTCCCCAAGACCCCGTGGTAGAGCAAATAAGCCGGAAATACCGAGGCTTCCGTCGGATCCACGAGTTAGACTATCGACGCACGTGGATCCCATGACTCCTGTGAATCCTTTAAATCCCATGATTGGCGGAGTGCCGTTATTAATTCCGGACAACAATGTATCGCCGTGCAAAGATGCTAAAAAGGAGCACAAAGGATTTATGACTCTTGGACCTAAACGGCGATTACAGAAAGCACTTATGAAAATGAACATACTGCCAAAGAACACGATCAAGTGAGTGCATATTGCAGTAATAATTATTAAATCTATATGGATCCTTACTGACGCAAGATACTTTTTAATTTTAACAGCGACGGTGTACATGTGGACGACCCTCTTGCGCCACCGCATACACCACCGGGAACAGGGCTCACGCAAACTACTACTAATCTATACCATTCGAAAAGTAATCCAGATCTTACGTCGCTTTATTGTTACGACGACTTGAGGGCAAACGATTATCCTGAACATGTGCTCAAAGTATATAAAGCTGATCAAACCTGCAAATATCTCCTTATTCACAAAGAGACGACAGCGCATGAGGTAAATTTATACTCTGTTAAAATTAAGTAACTGAAGAAAAATATATAACCACGCATTAACCTTTTGTAGGTGGTGATGCTTGCACTTCAAGAATTTGGCATAACAGAAAGCAGTTCAAATTTCTCACTGGCCGAAGTGAGCGTCGGCGAAGGTGGTATGATTAAGCAGCGTAGATTGCCAGATCAATTGCAGAATCTTGCGGAACGAATCGGATTGAGCTCTCGATACTACTTGAAAACTAACGGAATCTCCGAGACTTTAGTAGCCGACGATCAAGCTCCGGAACTCATTCGAGAGTCCCAAGTGCACTTTTTGCAACTGAATGCTGTGGAAGTAGCAATACAACTGACTCTACAAGACTTCAGTATATTCAGGTAATTCGATACTTGGTGAAATCTGCCTATCGCGAATTGCATCTGCAGTTCGATCGCTTTGATCGATGGTTTTATAATAACGACTTTTGTGTATTTCGTTGCAGACAAATCGAATCCACCGAGTATGTGGATGACCTGTTTGAATTGAAGAGTAGGTACGGTGTACCTATGCTCAGTCAGTTTGCGGAACTAGTCAACAGAGAGATGTTCTGGGTTGTAACAGAGGTTTGTTCCGAACATAATCTCGTCCGGCGCAGTAAGATTATAAAGCAATTTATTAAGATAGCGCGTAAGTATTTTTGGGATCTTGTCCTTTACTTTTCTTCTTGGGCATTCTATATCAACGATATTTTTCTGCGCAGGCCAATGCAAGGAGTGCAAAAATTTCAATTCCATGTTCGCAATTGTATCCGGTTTAGGCCATGGCTCAGTATCGAGATTAAGAGCTTCGTGGGAAAAACTGCCAACCAAATATCAAAGATTATTCAGCGATCTACAAGAATTGATGGATCCCAGCCGTAATATGAGTAAATACCGGCAGTTGGTGGCGTCTGAACAAACGCAACCACCGATAGTGAGTCATTCTTCTTTATAACAAAATTATCCTTCATTCACATTTGTATTTACCTTTGCAGTTTATGATATACTATCTTTTTCTGTCATTTAAACTTGTACTGTGATAACCATAAGTTATTACTAGCGAGTTAAATAATTATTTATTTTAGATACCTTTCTATCCGGTCGTGAAGAAGGACTTGACCTTTATACATCTTGGTAATGATTCGAGAGTAGAGAGTCTGGTGAATTTCGAAAAACTCAGAATGATCGCGAAGGAAGTGAGAACGTTAACAAACATGTGTTCCTCACCCTATGATTTACTCACTATGCTGGAGAGGGGCGGACAACCACCAAGCTCCGCGATGGTAGCTCTGAACCAAATGACTACTGGCAATCAAGGTTATTTTCTCATATTGTTTCGTATCGTCTTCGGCTTGGTTTCGGGATACAGTATTTATATGTGCGTTATCGCGATTTATAGGCGGCCAAACTGCGACGGTGAAACGACGAAAGAAATCGACGGCCGCACCAAACCCGAAGAAAATGTTTGAGGAAGCACAGATGGTCCGAAGAGTGAAGGCCTATCTCGCGAATATGAAAGTGATCACCGACGAGGAACGGTTGCATCAACTTTCCGTGGATTGCGAGCCACATGCGGGAGCCGTTGCAGTTGCAGCCGCGGTACCATTGGGTGGTAGTCGGGGAAGGAGGCATCCGTCGCCTACTCTGTCGACTACCAGTAGCGCCAGTAGCACCAGCGAAGGCAGAAAGAGTATACAAGGTTGGCGAATCTCTACGGCTGCGCTATAAGTAATATTTCCAAAGAGTTTTAGTAATTTGTGCGAATTATTCTCAGGTACAAAATTTGGTGCCGCGTCGCCGCAAGCAGTTAGGAAGATGTTGGCTCTGTCTGATCCTCACAAGACACGACCGTATCAACCTAAGCACTGTCCACCGCCGCTACCTGTACCGGGATTGGCACTACATTCGAGCGGTTTGGAGCCTAGTCCAGGCGCACCTAGAAGAGTAGGATCCGGCAGCAGGGTACCGATGCACGAACGATCCCACAGCGATACTCCTGCCAGCCTACCGCCGCCTGTCGATCTCAGCGCGGAGAGCAGTAGTGTAACTAGTTTGAGCAATCTCCAGCCGCTGAGGAAAACCTTGACAAGCGGTGAGTACAGTCTGTTTTTTCTTCTTTACGAAATGGTTTGAAGCGAGATGCTGTCCAGTGATACGTTCTTTTCTAGGTTTCTGTAAAGACATATTTGGACGAATTATTCCGTCTAAATAGATCTCGAAATCAATCGTATTTTGCGGTACTTTTTTTAATAGCTCTTTGTTCCATAACTTTCTAGACCATATTGACGGACTGTTAGATTGTTAATCGATTATAAATATGGACTCTGTAGACACGCATCTCGCGAAGCACCATCACGCACTTTCATTGCTCGTTACATACACTGGTCAGGTCTCGCAACAAGGAGTCTCATTATTATGCACGCTGCACAGCCGTTTACGCAATTCATAAATGTTCCATGTTATTTAGTTGATCCATATATACACGACACTCACACACGCATCTTGTATGCCGATTACTATAGCGCGAGCTTTTCTTTTCGATCAGACATCACGACGTCACGCCTCGAACTCTTTAACTCCAGAACGAACTGCGGCTTCGACTCGGAGCTCTCATACCATGGGACATACGGAGTCGTACTTTAATAAGACTTACAGCGCTGTTTTTACGCAGTCCAAGTAGACAGACTCGTCAATAAATTCTGACAGTTTTAATTCGTAAATGCCGCCGGGAAAGATTAAGTAAATTGCACAGCCGTAGTTTAATTTGAACGTTTAACCGAGCACAACCTGATTTCAGAACGTCGTATAGAGGATCAATAAATATCATTGGTTACTACAACTTTAATGCGGCGTATAGTTGCGTATATAAGATACACTTGTTGATTACGCTCTGCTAATGACAGGATATAGAAGCTTGTAGACGGTAAGAAAGAGATGCTAGAAAGACGTGCAATTGGAGTGTGGCGAGGTGATGAAGGTTTACGTTAGGTTCTCGCGCCGGCTCTCTTTGTGAGACAGTTTGCTCTGGAACGAAAAAAGAAAAGATACGGATTACGAATGAGGCGGACGAAGCGTCGCGTGTAGACAGTAGGGTCGTTTAGCGATCGCGTCAGGGCGTAATCTCTCGGTTAGAACGTGTGTAGTGATAGAAGTGTCTTGGGAACCTGTGCGTAGGTTCGGTGACGAGCAGTGACAGTGGTCATAGCACTCAGCTGGACAGCCACAGCGGGAGCAGCGTGGAAGCGGGCGGCAGCCCACCGCCACCGCAAAGACGGCACTCCGCTCTGCAAGGTACGTAATGAAAAACACGAGAGTGAAACGAGAGAACGGATTATGGCCAAGTGTGCTCGTGTGCTGTTCCTCTTGCCCGATCCGTAGAGACACACACACACACACACACACACACGCACACATACACGCGCGCGCGCACACACATACACACACACACACACACACACACACACACACACACACACCGTAGTAGAGTGGTAGAAACATGGTAGTTTCTTCCGCGGTGTCCGATGCCGCCTCCGGAAATCGGCCGGACCGGAAATGAAATTTCTCTTAACGCGCTCACGACGAGAGCTGGATATCATTTCTACGATATGTGGGATTACAGTTTAAACACCCATTCGCCATGTTTGTTTTTACATTATTTTACATTGGCTTTAGTTTTTGCATCATCTGTTTTTATCTGTTGCCAGACGATTACTCGTCTGTCGTTTTGTACCGAGTGATAGTACTGTTGATAGTATTTAGAATCAAAAGCAGCGTATAATTTTGGTGTGTCTAGATTTTGACGTTACAGACGTGTGAGAGTGATGTTTGCGTTCGATGCAGTGGCGTTGAGAATTAAACCGATCGAAATTTCAACGTGAATATTGAATACTCGCAGCCGCGTACTTGAGTTTACAAATTACTTGCAATAAATATTATTTGATTATTTGTCGAGTGCTACTAAAATATGTAGGGGTTTCCGTTCACACGTTATCTCATTATTTCGCACAATAGTTGGGTCGCTGGCAAAATTTGATCGTTGAGAGACGTATGTCCCATGGCCACCACGTATCTTCAAGCGAATTACCGTAGATATCAGACAAATGCACAAAGAGTATTAAACGTTACTGGACATTGCGTGCCGTATGTTTTCGTATCGATACTCGCGTCGTCGAGCGCTGCGTAAATAGCATATAACAACTATGCTTTCAATCGCTTCTCAAGGTTCCGCCGCTTTCAAGATTCGCTTTACAGCTTACCACTCGCTTCATCACGCAGGCGGTATCTCATGCGTTACTCGTCGTTAATCGTGCGCTTTTGGTAACGCACTTGCATCGCATAAAGGCGATTCCGTTCCGAGGAATCTCTTCGCGTCCCCAGTAAACGGCACAAGTTTGTAGATTCTGTAAAAAGAAAGAAAAATATGTCGTATGTGGCCTCTGTATGGTGCAGGGTCTGTTATAAGAGGCGGAGCACCCCCGTTTCCTCACGCGGTAGCAGTGTTACCTCCGCTTCCTGCCAATCAGAATCACAACCACAATCATCATCACCACCATCACCACCACCAACATTATCACGATCATCATCATCATCATCAACCCCCAACTCCTCAAGGTGAGTTCGCGACTGTCTGCCTGTTTCGTTTGTCTGGTCTGCATCGACTCATTATTGCATTGATCTTGCTGTCCCTTGCCTCGAAGGAGGGGTCTATTTTCAGGATGCAAACAGTATATGGCTCATGCATGCGAAGCGATATGCCCAAGTATTGCGAATGGTAGAAAGTAATCCTGCTGGTCTTCAGCGTCTACATACCGCTTGAGCTTTATCTGAACGGAGATCGCCTTCCTCTGAGGAAAAGCGAAAAGTGTTTGGTCTCCGATGCGTGACGTGCGTGCAACTATTCATTATCGAACGAGTTGGTTCGCACGCTGGTGACAAATGTAGCACTACCGTTCGTTTCTGACATGACCTAGAAACGCAACGCGTTTACATCGAGCTTGCTCCACTTGCGTATTTGCGTATACCCCAGTATTAGCGGAGATAATTGACCGTTTCTTTTCAGGGTATTGACTATGTAAAATATCTGTGCTTCTTTTCTCCTGGGCAGGTTGGCGGGTGGTGAATGTCTTTTGCGATTTAAACTCGTTTACCTCTCGTGGATCTCCGGCTGTAAGCGAGCGCGACTATCTTTTATCTCTCAACAATTAGCCGAATGCTGTAACTTTTTTTTAACGCTACTTCTTAAGGGTGGGAAATACGAAAGGGAAACTTGAATAAAGTTGTGGACATATTAAATATTTTGACAAAAGAAATAGTGACAACAATGAACGTTGCAAAAGCGCAAATTATAAATGCGTGGGGAATGAAGTAAACATGGAGCCCCATAAAAACAAGAATTTAATTCTTATTTTGTTGTATTTTTATATTTTGATTATCATTTATTTTGCAAGGTTACTCGGTATCTTATATACAAAATACTCAGGATGTCTTCGTTAATAACTTGGCTAATTAAGTTTCTATGTAACGAAAAAACGGGCACAAGTTTGCTCGTTACTCGCGGCATTCTCGCTCATTTACAAATGCTGCATCCGCGGTGGCAGGCGAATCGCTTTGTTGACGAGGTGGTGGATGTTGAGAGGGTGAGAAAGGGCGAAACGAAAGAGAAAGAGAGATCGAAAGAGTCGAGGGTTTTCAGGTACTACGGGATTAGGAGTAAACATGGGCCTAGGGATGCCAGCCCCGTTGCCACCGCCCGGAGCGGGGACGACGACGATAATGACGATGGGTGCTATGGCGGGCAACATGACATCGTCGATGCGATCAGGCATGAGTAGCACACCGCAATGCCGTCAACCACCGGCGTACAAAGTCGTGCAGCAGATGGCGAGATTGCACAGACTCGGTCGTGCTAACAGCCACGAAGGGGTCACCTATCGGGGCACCGATCACGAAGATGGTACTACATCTAGCCAAATCGCTCTACCGTTCACACACGGTTCACACTCACCCTCACACATACACACATACACATCTCTTCGGTTTACGCTCGTTGAGGCGAGCGCATCGTTTTTACGTTCTTGTTGTCAGCATTCACGCACGGCGAGGAGCGGTGATTTGTTGGCGAAAGCCAGCTCCGTCAGCTCACTATTGTCACTCGGAACAGCTTCCGTCAAAATTCTACTCTCACGACCACCAATTCGCAATGTTTTTGTTCATTTTTCTCCTTGGAAATTTTTCATCGTGCGTGCTGTGAAAGATGATTATTATCTCTGTGCATTTCCAACTTTTGTCTCTTTCTCCTCATACATGGTACTTGTTTAGAGATGTTTGCGAACTTCTCCAAAACTTTTTCTGAATTTTTTCTATTTCTAAAAAAGATTTAACGTGACATAATTGACACACGAAATTTTGAACGTAGCAGTGGACGCAATTATGAACACAATCTTGACCGCAATATTGAACATAATTCTAAACAGAATGGCAACATTGGCGTTCATTGACGGACATTATTAGTAGTGTTTATTAGTATACAGTGTAAATAAATACTACATTTACTTGTAAAATGAACGATGCCTGTATAATATATTTGTAAAGTTTATGTTTAATCAATGTGATTTTGTAGCACACTCATGGTCACATAATTTCGCGATGCGAAATCATATTTGTTTGCATTATGTCAATATTTATGTTAGATCATTGCATAATGCACTAGCTTGCCCATCATCATTGAATTTTGCATTGAAACATAATACATTAAATTTTGTTTATTTTTTTTGCGTGATGCCAAGGCATGATTTGCTGCTTGTCCATGTCGCACGTTTTTCTCTTTCAGTTTTATTTGCATCAATTATTATGAATTTCTCTTGAACTGATATATCTTAAAATAATTAGACTTAGAAACGCAGTACGTTATGTTTACGAGCGTCGCATTAACGAGAGACTCTAATACAGAAAGATATAGAAAATAAATATAAATTGTCTTATATGCAATTTATATTTGGGAATTAAGACATTATTGCGATGAATATTACCACATGCCTCGGCGGTCGAATTCGTGAGCGCCCGCCTAGCGAGTAGGGCGGTCCAGGTACAAACCCTGGCTGAGGTAATATTTTTCATAATAAATTTAAAATAAGAATTATTTTGACACTAACATCCTGTCACGGCTGTTCTAGTCTCTATTCCCTCGAGTTTGTGTTTATCACACGAGAGCCGTATAAACTTGATTAATTTGTTCAATTTATAGTTATTTTCTACATCATATACAGGGTGTCCCATAGCTTTTTATCAATATTATCTTGGAAAGGTAGAACGGATTGAAGTAAAGAAAAAGTCCCATACCGTATTGCAATATTTGCAATAATTATTTAGATATTGAATATTAAAGTCGGGCAAATAAGAACGCGGGAAGTGCTGAGGCTGTTCGAACGGCCCATTGTGTCTAGCATTGGTTGGACACCTTGTATACACGTATATCGTACAGCATGGAACGTCTACAGTTTTTAATATTTAGCAAAACTTTTGCGTTATTGATCGCTGTAATATTGTATTGTAATATTTTTATGATATAAAACTGTTGCTCCGATTTGAACCGATATTAAATCGTGCAAGACTGCACACGTTAAATCGGATTGATCCAATTAGAGTCTCTCGTGCTCCAATCATTACATTCGACACTTGTACGTGTCATTTATTAAAACGCATCTTAAATTGTTGCAGATGACGAAGACGCCCAAGTGTCGGCGGTTTAAGTGGTCCACGAGTTTCACCGAGTGTCGATTACCATTTAGTTAATTTCGTCATACAGTTTGTTTTACACGGTCAAAGGAGAAATCGTTTCCGGATAATACCATGCGCGTGCCGTTGGCAACGAAAAGAGAATGCAGGGAAGATGGACGACACTCGCACACTTTCTTCCTATTACGATAAACGTCATTTTGCATTCGTAACGGTAGCATCCTAATTCGATGGCTTTTGGCCGTCAACATGTCGTGACACTCTCTTGAGGCGTGGGCCAATTTCTCGGTTTGGCGGAACCTACTTAGACTTTGCTGCAAGAAAAGGCGTTTATTCTTATTTAAGCGGAACGCTCGTCTTCCAAGGGTCCCCGCGACGAACCTGAAGGAATCAGCGAGAATCTCAAGCGTTAAGATATTTGTACAACGTATCGTGGAAAGCGACAAGTAACTGGTGAATGTCGGTAAGCGGGAGAAGACGGTAGGGGAGAGTATTTTTCTTTTATTAGGCTAAAGGAACACTTCTCGAGTAAGCTTATGGGCTTTCACGGGATTGCGAGAAGCGAGTTAAATATGAGAAGGAGAGAAAACGATCGTAATATTCTATATAAATGTGTAATAAAACCAAGTCCAAAGATGTTATATATATATACATACTATATATATATACATATATATATATACTGCGTGTCGCCAGAGAAAGTACGAATATGACGGCGTGTCCTGTAATATATACTTGATAGGTAATTTAGTGTCTCATAATAGTGTAAGTTGGTGTAAATAGCATAGTGTTATAGTATTTAGGAACGAAGAGCAAAGGGACTACGAGAAATGAGACAAAGATTCATTGTTTAAAATAATGCGGCTAGCTCTTGTGTTTTTAACGCAATAGCTTCGCCAGCGTTGCATATTTAAAAGTTAAAAGAATTAAATTCGTTTCTTTATTGGTAAAAAAAAATGGAAATGTCTCATAATCGTTTTAGGTTTCGTTTACGCGTTACTCGAAACGATTTATTCCATTTTAAGCGCCTTCCTTTTAAAAGATTTCTATTGCCAATCTGGCTCTGGTACAGACGATTCAAATTTTACAAGGAAAAAGTTGGTGTACTTTTACGCTTTTGCTGAATTTTAATGACGTAATCAAGTACAAAAAAAAACGAATTTTTCGAAGACTACGATCGAGATAATTTTTTTTGCACCAGCGCAATCTTTTTAAGCATGGTCGTTCACACGTTACGAAACTATACTTTGATTCATTAATTTTTACGAAATGCATAACGAATTTTAATTTGCAAATAAATTATTGTTCTGATTATTATTTTTCTAATCTCAAATCTTTAGTTTGATACTTTATCGTCGATGTTATCATCGGGTTTATATTCGTTATTTTATGAATATCGAGGTACTTGTTCAGTTTTACGAGTGTAATCCGCAACGTACGAAAGAAATTTCTTGAGATCGTATCTCTCGTAGAATTCGAGGACAAAGACAAAAAGAAGAAATAAAATAAAAATTTTCGCTACTTTACATGTCGGTACGAGAGAAGCAGTTGGCTTTATTATAGTAGATTTATCCATGTATATTATATAAACACACAGAGATACAAATGTGTGTGCGAACACACACATACACATATACATGTACACATATGCTCTTGTCTTACTTGAGACTCGAGTCCTTTTACAAGTATTATAAAGAAATTGTAATTCACGTGCACGATATGTATCGACGCGTTAGCAAAGAGGGCCTAATTACCTGGGCACCGTTTTTGCGATTGCCAAGTATGCGGAAATCGAAAAAACGCACGAAAGAGTATAAGAGAGAATGCGAAAGAGTGTGAATGTGTATGTGAGAAAGGAAAATAAAAAGAGTGAGTATCAAGAGTCAACACAGTGCTTTTTGGATACTCGGATCTCTACCATTAATTACATTCCAAACTTTGCCTTGCCGTGTTTATACTTGTCAACAGTTGCTTTCCTCTTCCGATTATCCTCCTCAAAAAAGGGGGAGGGAGAGGAGAGAGAGAGAGGGGGGAAGCACAAAGTCCTCGTTTAACAAACTGCTGTCAAATATTATTGTTGCTAATGTTGACTTATTTTCTTCCTAGTTATTTTCTTCCTTTCATTAAAAGACCAATCTTAAAATCCACAAAGACTGTGTTACTCTTCGATGTAGTGTCCGGTGATCTCGAAGGATCGGGAAGGAGTAGATCTTTCCATCTCGGTCTTTTGGGACAGGAATATATTTACACACACCTTCATATTCATATATTATATCTCTTTGTACATATCCTAACAACTTTTAAATATTAATATTCAACGTTCTCGAAAAATTTTTAAACGTATATACCGGTAATTAACATTCTTCGTAATGCAGCGTCAAAAACTAAATTCTTTTCTTTTCTTCAGGTCTGACGCGACAAATCCATTTTTATCTTTGTTCTTTCTCTCGTCATATCTTGCATTTTAGGCGCACTAGGCTCTATGTCATTCCACGTGCATTTATAATTCTCGAGAAGAATCGGTGAATTTTTATCAAGAATTCTGAACGTTGAGAATAGTTTCGCTTATTATAATTGATATACATGTTTTGAACAATTTTTTTATGCGAGAAATTTTTATACACAGTCGTATGAGATACTATTTATAGAATTCCACGTTGTGAGTTGGTACGCAGAATTCTCGGTGGAAATTCCAAATTTCATATTGTTCCAGTAAAATCGTGTAATCTTTTGGTAGCGACTTAAATTTAGCCTCGAAGTAAAGGAGCCTTGGACGTCTTACAGTTAACTCTTGCTCTTTTCTTTTAACGAAACTCGATAGGAAACTATACAATGCGAACACGCGAGAATGTTTACTGTTCGGGAAATGGAAGTTGAGACGGGCCGCATTTTCTTCCGCTCACCGTCTCTTTCTTTATTTTATTTATACCATGCCTCGTTCTGTTGTTTTAATTATTTATAACCCCGAGATATATTCGTCTATTAACGCGGACAGGAAGCAACAGAAAAAATCTTTTGTATTTAATTTGTTTAATAAAACTTGAATCATAGTACAATGTCTCCTAATTTTTTTCAATTTCGTTCGTTGCAATCCTATTCCACGCATCGAGATCCATCTCCCACGCTTATTTATTAACGTTTTACAATAGTACAAAGACCAATAGGTAAACTTTTTCAAGATATACTTGTACATTTCTATTTCGCCAGATACAACAAAAAATTAGTAGAGAAGAGAACATTTAGAAACAAGTTATTCTGTCTGTCGATACAGTGCGAAAAGATAATAGTCTAAGAGTCACCATGAAAAGAAGATTATTGTGTCTAACAGAAGCGCACCAATCTTATCATCTTTGAGTCATTCCTTCAAACGTTCTTGAAATGCTTATATTATGTTTTTTTCTATTGCAACTTGAAGATATTCTTAAAGCGAAGATTAGCAGTCTTGTTTTTTTTTCTAATATATCTTTTAGAGAGAAAAAAAGTGTCTGTATGACTCTACGCGTGTATCACGATTTTACTTGGAGAACCGAGTGTCTTTAAGTTCCGAGTTTATTTTTGTATTAACAAGTATCGCTGCGTATATACGGTATTTTTTCAGTAGCGAGAGAGGAGGTACATCGAATTTTTGAATTAATTACCCTTCGGTATTTATTCGTTAGGAAGCGAAGAGCCTCTTCCGAAGGCTTTACAAAGGACCACGAAGCTCGTTAATTTCTCCAATCGTGGGAACATGTTTCTTAGAATTCTCGCGCGTTCGAAGAGCGGAGCGCAAGGGTCTCGCGATGAGCGCTGAGTGGAAACGGTACCGTGCGTAGCGGGTGATCCGTTGGAACGAAATCGATAGGTGATACTACTGCTACTATTTTGTACGACACGATGTTTTGTATAATCTGTCTACCGTACGTGTAGAGAGGCGGAGAGAAAAGTCTACCGATCACTATATAATTAAATGGTGAAACATTATACCGAAATGCATATTTAAGATTACCATTTGTAGACTTGCGCGCATAGGTGTTACAGTCCCATTAATGTAAAATCCCTCCCAGCAAAACAATATATCAACAATTAAAGGATTGGTAAGGAGTCGCCCGGGGAATTTATTTACCACCCCTTTGCACTAACGTTGCGACATGGTATAACTCGTCGAAGCTACACTATCGCACACTGATTTCCAGGGTTGGGTAGCGTCTAGTTAAAAAGATCAAAGTTAAGTTAAAAAGTAAAATAATTTCAACTTAACTTAGTTACATTATAAACTGTTAACTTTTAATTTAATTTAGTAATATTTTGTCGGCAACTTTTAACTTTTAATTTACCTCTCTCAAAATTAGCCCATGCCATAAACAAAGGCGTCGCGAGACGCCGCGTGCCTGTCTACATTGGCAATTCCTGTGTTCAAAAATTCACTCCCAGCACTGAAAATTTCAAGTATACGTTACATGCACTATAGATCTTCAGCGCTGGCACTGAATTTCGGAACAAAGCCATTATGTGGTACTTTTACTTATTTATGTAAATATAATATTATTTACTATTATATATAATATTATTTACAGCGTTTTTCATTGGGAAAACTGGTGCAGCACCAACGCTGTGCTAGGTTTCTATAAAAACTGTACTGGTGCAATAATAGTTCAGGTTCAGTGGAACACACATATTACACATATGTATACACCATATACACTGTCACGTTACGATAACCTTATAAAATCGTATGCTTATAAACCAAAATTGTGACTTTTGCAATTAAAGTTTATATATTGCAAAATGGAGACAAATAACGCATTGTTATTTCAAATAAATAATAAAGTTTTTTCTTTTGATATTGGATGTATGGAAAAAAATGATGTTAGATCAGTAAAAGGTAAAAATATGTCTTTTGTGGAAATATTTTACTGAAAATATAATGAAATTTTTGTGAAATGTATATTTGAAATTTTCTCTCAATTAATCCTATTGCATTATAATTTTATTATATATAATAATATACATCCATTTTATTGGTATTATCCATTTTTATAACTTGTTAAAAATTAATTATTTTACAATGTTCGTATTAATTTTTAGTTCTTAAAATTTTCGAGATTTTTAAACGTGAAAATGTTATAACAGAAAAACTAAAAACAATATCGTTGTTATAAAGTTAAATAGAAAAATGTTAATATCATACCTTAACGTAATATCACACCTTAAGCATACACACAACTTCAATTTCAATTTGTACTGGTCTTCCACCGTCTTTAAAGATGGTGGAGAAAAAGTTGCATTCAGTGCAAGTTTTTTGCACTAGTTTTGTCAGTAGAATTAAACACTGAAAATGTATGAACTGATTTTCACAGTGGAACAAGAAACTTGCACTCAGTGTGCGCCAGTGTTGCACTAGTTTTCCCAGTGGAAAACGCTATTTGATTCTCGAACTCGCATGAATTTGTTTGCATGTGAAACGAAGCATATTCCGTGTAGTGTGATTGGTTGTCCAAACGCTGGTCGTGAAATTCAAAGCAATTTACGTGATCGCGAGTCTCTAAGATTTTGTGTAAAAGCAAATTTAACTTTTTAATTTCTTTTCATTATTAACTTAACTTTTGATTCAATTAATTTCATTATGGGCTAACTTGTATCTTAGCTAAGTTAAATTTTCAAAGCTGTTAACTTTAATTTAACTAATATAGTTAAAAAAATAACTTACCCAACCCTGCTGATTTTACATTACCGCACGTACAACTTTTCTCTCATTGGCTCGACCAAATCAACGTGCGTCTCTCGGTCAAATATAAATTACGACTCGATCGGTTCTTTGCGATCCAGAAAAATATCGTGACTCGAAATGCAAGGAATGCATGCTGCCTTACGTTCGTGCGGCCGCCACATGGCAGCGGTTGACGAGCACCTGTTGCTTTAGACAGGAACCAACTGACAGTCAGGGGTTAGTCGACTCACTACGCGTAAAATTGCGACTTTGGTGAACGCTGTAGGACGTTTCTTTTTCTCTAATATGCGTAACTCGTATTTTATGCATATAATTCGGCTAGCTTTTTTATTCGAAACCCAACTTTCTACCGCGATCGCGCTGCTCAAAGTTTTACTTAGTTTATGACGAACTCGGAAATTAAAACAACAAACTTCACAAAACAAAAATGCCCGTTTACGAAAGTTAAGTTTAAAAAAAATTTGTATTATAGATTTCTTTTTAATTACACGCGCGTGGGGAAAGCTTTTCGACTACGACGCTCGCAATTTTAACGAGTGTCCCTTGATTAATCTTTCGTCAGACACATTGTATACTTGGCGCTCAGCGAACAAAGCTAATAACGAAATGCGTTAAAATATAAATGAGGTGACCGAGTTTTAGAAATTTACACAAAGGCGAGACTGCAGAGTCGCACGTAAGAAGCGTCGTCGAGGGCAACGTCTACGGAAAACCGATAAACACATCCGAGGAGGGTTGCTCTCGTGGCGAGACCGAGCTTGCCTCTCTCGCGATCCACGGCCGATCTCGATCCACGGGGGCATATCATAGATCCTCGCTCGTATCCCTTCCCCCGCGTATTTCGCAGCAGCACCTCCACCTCCTACCATGGTTTCGCCATTTCCCTCTCTCTGCGGCGAGCCGATGCACGATGCAGGGGAGAAAGAAACGCCGCCTTCCGACCGGCACGTAGTTGTTCGAAAACCGCTCTTACCTGCGCCGTGTGTGCGCGCTCGGTTCATCGTATTCCGCGCGCGCGCGCGGCACCGAGAGATCCGGGATCGAACCGCGCCTCGCGTTTTCCGGGCCCGCCGGGGGATGCCCCGACGCCGATTTTCGCGGCTCCGCTTCTCGCGGGCATGCGCGCGGCCGATCGATCGATCGATCGCGTAGATCGTCGCGAGTGCTTCGCGAATTCGCCGTGGGATTAGTTTTACGGACGACGTGATAACAGTGCACGTAGAACGGAGGGAATTGTGCGGGAAAGCCTGACTGTCATTCAAAGTCCAAGTCGGGCACGTTCGGCTGCCGCGAGTTGGCGCGCGCGCGCGAAAGTGCCAGCGAACGTTCGGGCCGATACATGTCCCCGACGTGCGCGCGATTCCGCTCGAGATTAGCGAGATATCGCGAAAGGCGCGTGCACGTTCGTTACGCCGCCTCGCTCGTACCCCCTCGCGCTTTGTGCCGGGAATTATCGAATGCCCGTGAGTGACGCGAGTGTGCCATAATCGAATCCCATCTCGGGCCATCCCAGCGCCGGGACGTAATCTCGACTTAATCTGCCCGAGTGATTCGACAGGACGAGGTAGCTCTCATCCGACCGGTCCGGCGGTATCTGGCATCCACCGCGCCGTCCTCGGTAATCTTCCGTCATTGAGACTCTCCGTCTTCATCTATTTTCCTCGTTATTGAGGACTATCCTCCGTTGCTCAAGAGGCTCCGGAGCGAGTCGCGTAGAAAAGACTCTCGAGAATCAACGTCGTAAACGTATGATCGAGCGAGGTCCCGGGAGTATCTTGGAGGCTGAAGCCTCGCTCCGGTCTCCACCTGTGATCCGACAGGAAGAGCTTTCTCGTGCCCGGACATCTCTCCTTTGACATCCTCCGCCGGTGGCGATTCCCGCGACTGCAGAGGGAGGACGCTTTTAAAACGCTTCGGATTTTCAGCTTCCGCCTCGAGATTATCGCCGTCCGCAGCGATCGTTGCGAACGAAAGTCCTTTCACGTTCTCCCCGAAGGTCGTCGTCGTGCAGCGAGGCGGAAGAGATCATTTCCAATTCCTCGCGCGAACTTCCTTCGTTTGTGCGGACGCTCGATCCGAGGCCTTCAGACGCGCCCGTTGTTCGCGCGACGGACCGCGGAGAGACACGTTTCACGGAGGATCACTACGGTTTTCGCAAGTGAGGTGGGCGCGTCGCAAACCTCGCCCGGAGAGTCTCCCGAAGTATCTCGGCGTGAATATAGGGGCCTGGACCGTCCACTCGCCTCCGATCTCCGCGAACGGGTCGACAGAGCGAGGTGCCACGACGCTCCACGCCGATACCAGTCCGGTATCCTCTTCAACGTCGAGCGGACGCGAAATGAAATAAGTCCAGCCGTCACTTTCGATGCTCTTGGAAGCGAAGAAATTCGCGAGGAGACGCGCTCGGCTTTTATTTTCAGGACACTTGGACGTCGTGCGTTATCGCGCATCGACGGTCGCATCTTGGTAATCGTTTCGTCGAAGCGAGGATCTCCTCGCTCATCGAAGGTCATCGCGAAGTGAAGCGGGAGAGAGAGAGCGAGAGAGAGCGAGAGAGGGGCAGAAGGCCTCGCTCCCCCGCGTGTGAACTTTCGTCGATTGTCGGCTCGGGGGATCAGCTTCCGACGTGATTCATCGAGGTCGCCGGTTGAGCGGGTCAGGGACGAGGAAGGTGTATCGGCTCGCACTCGCCCGGCTTCAGGTCGACGCACGTCGGTGCGCGGCAACCTGGATTTCCGCGCCATTTACCGCGGCATCGAGGCTTCGGGCACGCTCGGACGCGTCGCGCTATCTTCGTCGTCGTCGCGGCGATAACGTTTCGCATCGATAACGAGGCTGTCATCGGTCGCCTGAACTCGCCGAGCGTCCCGTTGATCGCGGGACCAAATCGATCGGGACAGTGCGCCGATCCCGAAGAAAGCGAGAGTGCGGAGGGGGTCGCGCATTTTCGTCGGACGCGACAGCCGTTCGCATCGAACGAGTCCGCGAATTGTCCGTGCAAGAGGAAAGATAAACGAGTTATCGCGAGTAAGAGCCACGTATTTCGTCGACTCGTATTCAATCGCGTCGCCGCGCGCCTCCAGCAGTTACGTAAGGACAAAGGATCTCTTCGCGGCTCCTTTCTGCCCGGAAGAAGCGCATTTGTGCGCGGGGGTAATTAAGAGATCATTAATAAAGCGTAATGCAATAACGGCGCAGGCTCGCTCGCGAAGAGAATGAAGCAGCGGCGAACCGCTTCCGAAGACACCTCTATTATCTATCGAACAGCGATAACGTCGCGCACGCCGACTGACAGGTCATTGTCAATTACCTGCACGAGCGCGCTTATTAAGGCGCTCGGGGGTTCGTTAAAACGGTATCCCGCCGATTAGACTCGCCGTGGAACAAGCCGTGGTCTGAGCCCCGATACCTCTTCGCCGAGCGTCTCCGCTTCAGCCTCTCTTTGTGCCGCGCGCACCGAGATATACTCTTTCCGTCACGCTCGTCGCCGGCCGCCGAGTCAAAAGGACGACGCTGAAGGCGGATGAAATATCGAGCCGAGGAAATACCGAGGCGACACGCAAGACCGATGCGATACGCGTCCGTTCTTTCAGCGTTCTTTCGGTGAATGGTGATCGCGTCCTCCCAAAGGAAGATCTCTTCCTTGGGAGAAGGAAACGAAGCGGAAAGAGAGACGCGTTGAACGCGAGCGAAAGGAGGCTCGCTCTCGTCGAGGGAGATTTATCGTCTCGCGATTCGACGTCTCCGACGAGAAAACCGCCGCGCAGCCCAGGTAAGTCAGCAAGCGGATTTCGCACGCTCGCGAACCCGACGTTCCCGCGCGCCGATTTTTCCCTCGACTCGTTCAATATTTTCCACCCTCGCGTTACTTTTAAGATCGAGCGATCAAACCCCAGTCGGAAATGATTCGTCGTCAATATGACGCTTCTGCAAGGGGTAGCTACTAGTTGCTAAAATGTTGACCCACCGATTACATGATTTCAGCTGATTACAAATAATTTCATCTAATTACAAATAACTTTCTGATGCACTTAAAAATATGTGACGTAAATAAAAACACGCTTAAAAATATGTGACGTAAATAAAAACAAGTTGAGAAAATGTTCAAATTTCATGTTATTGTCTAACAAGTGACGAAACTTGAAAATGAAGACAAAACGATTACATAGGGATTTCGTAAGAATTTTATAATTATTTCGGAGACATTGTCTCATAAATATATTAAGTGGCTACTCCCTTGCGGTTTCGACGTCGATCGACGAGTCATTTCTCGCTGGCAACGTCCCCTCGCGATCTTAACGCCGGCGATAAATGTGTTCAATTATTAAAAAGCCAGTAATCTCTTTCGCGTAGCGCGATACTTGCTCTTATCTGCGTTTTCTTCGCTTCTCAGAATCTCTTGGATCGCTTGTTTGTTACAAGCGATCGGCGATGTCGCGTGTTGCAATAACTGCGGAATATGGAGAGAGTCTTCTCTTAACCCTTTGACGTATACATTTTTCCTTTCAGCCCATTTTTCCGACACTTAATTCTTAGCGGTTTTTTGCGTCACTGGTGGCGATTCTGGTGGCAGAATTACAAAATGCGAACGTATCGATGCCAGAACTTGGTCCAAGTTCTAGTGGACGCAGGCCTTAGCGCCCGTTTTTTTTTTCAACGTCGTTTACCTTTGATCTTGGTTTAATTCATCCTTCGTCTCTTTGCAACTGTCCCCTCGGAAAGAGACAAAAGATGATTCAAACTAACAATCAAAGTTAAACGACGCTGGTGAAAACGAGCGTAAGGGGGCACCCGTAGATTAAGCGCGGTGGCTCGTTTAACCGCGCGCGATACGTCCAGGCGGTGAAAACGAGCGGCGCGGCGCATTGTGTGCCATTTGCAGTTGCAAGGTCTAGCTTGCGGAATCGCTCGTGCAGCCAGGCGGGTAAACGCGCTCGCTCGTTACGGCCGCGAGGCGAGTACGGCGAGTATACGGCGAGTACTGCAGACGTAATGGCCCGTTCGTAAAACGGCCCAACTTTCGTATTCGCTCGTTATTTCCGCATCAGTCGGCCGGATAATCTCCGTGGATGGCGTCCGCCATAAATATCCTACGCGCCCGGCTAATCGTAAATCGCCAGACACGCTATTTTCGCGCGACGAAAATCATGTCCGTCATCGCGCGGCCACTTTCTCCCCGGTAACCAACCGAGCGATGAGCCGGCTTTCGTACGCGCGCACGCGCACGCACTTTTCAGGCTCTACGCCCAGAAAAAAGATTTAGTTTGGTTAAACAAATGAGATACGTTGGAATCATACTTCTTTGAATCCACTAAATATTCACGTCTGCTAAAACATTCGCTAGATTTGAAGAAGTGGATAGGAATTCTCTTAGAAATTCCAGTCTCGATCAAACTTTGGTTAAGGTGGAGAAATCATTTCTTCGAAATGAAACGAAAGTCTAATGAGGTCCAAATTCAAACGAACTTTTTTCTGGGTGTATCGATCTCCGTGTTCCCCCATTGGTTCCGCTTTTTTCTTCGTATTCTCTGAGAACTCTGCGGATTCCCATGTGAAACGCTCCTGCCTATTTCGATATTGCGTAAATCGTCAACTATTAGCGTGGGCGAAATGTATTCCCGGTACATTGGAAAGCATAGAAAGTGCGATACTATCGGATCTGTCGGGCTGAATGTTCCCTCGACCTAAACGCGCCGTGTAACGATCGCCTAGGCGCATCGCGACCGCGGGGTCCTCGCGAATAGAGACCCTGTAATCAGAGACTGGCCACAAGAGTTCGTCAAATTCTACGATCGTAGAAGCGAGTGAGATAGCCTATGTTTCTCTCTCACTCGCGGGAATTTGACCAACTCTTAAGGCCAGTCTCTGATTGCAGGGTCTCTACTCGCGCAAGGTTTCAGGCGACGTTGGCGTCGCGACGCGACCGCTAATCGCGATGATTATGCCAATCCGATAATCATGCTGGAGAAAGTACCAGCGAGTACAATGAACGGGGCAATTATCGTTGCGCTGTAACAGCAGTAATGCGGTGTCAGCGGCAACGCCACGTGTATGATTACATAAAAAGTAATTAATGCCCGTTACGCGGATGCCTGAGCCCGGCTGAGCGAGTTATCAGCGCCGGCCGATCTTGTTCATCTCTTTATTAATCGTTAACGCCGTGTTTACTCGCACAATACTGTTTCCAGACCGAGATTCACGCCGTGGGCGTATCTCTACCTGCAGCGATTTCATCATTAACGGCACTTTTCGTCGCCTCGTTTACCGAAACGTTACTCCTCGCGGGCAGGCGATGCGTAACGTTAACAGCATCGCGAGAAACGCGATGTCTGGAGCGCGATGTGTGAACCAGCTACTGCGCTCTAGCTCCGTTATCGTCGTGCGTTCCAAGTTCGTTATACCTGTCGAGATTCAGCGGCTTAATCTGAAATTAGAACCGAGTAACTTTGGCGTTACTAATAAATTGCAAATTCGTCAAAGTACAGATTACAATTTCGCCAATACTCGATACGTAAGCGCGTACTGTTTGGAAGAAAGGACTTTCCGCAATAAGGTCGCGTTCTCGGCTGTTGAACTCGCTCGCACGTTCTACGAACGAATCATTTATTACATCAGGAAACTGCGCTATCGATGTTGAAATCTTGAGAGATTAATAAGACCTTTTTCTGCTCCTTTTTATCTCTGTCTCTTTACTCGTAATTTATAACGCGAGGTATCCTTGAACATTTTTTTCCAATTGACGAAATGAAGTTTCAGCTTCAGTAATCTTTCAGCGAATTCAATTGCTTGCATTAGTGCGCACTGAGGCTTGTTTACAGTCAGTTCTTGTCAATATTTAAGGATCGTCTTAAATACCTCTTGAAACACTTTTTAGCCTTTTTAATAAACAATTTGTGTAGCTTCTTGTCGCCAGTGGTAATCAACCAGGGGGAATTTAAAAAAAAATCGACCAAACTGGCAAAATTGATGTTTATTTTAGTCACGATTACAACTGAGAAAAAGATCCGATTAAATTGTTTGTCCGATGAAGAATATAATTGTTTTTTAAATCAAATTTGGTAACTGCATTTTATCGGACAAATTCCATCGGATATATCCTTAGTGTAATCGGAAAATTAACCGTCGGAAATGCTATTTAATTGATTTATCCCAACATTTTTCACAGTGTATGAGCGCACTGGAGTATTCAAACGCTGAATATTCCGTTCTCGTTAACCAGCGACATCTTAGTATATCATTTTAATATATGAATATTATTTACTGGGTCGGAACGAGATCGAGTTTCTCTCGTGTCTGACCAGTGACAGGACGCAATCACGTGTGAGGCAAACCGCGACGCGGCGACGGCGACAGTGACGATATTAATTCGCGCCGCAAGTTACTTAATTTTTTTTTATCGCGCTTTTATGGAGACCGAGCGGTCCATTCGCGTCTCGCCGATATTCTCTCTGGATTGTCGCGATGAGAAATGGGGATTAGGCGCGACCACCCGTTAGACAAACGGGACGACCGTGGCACGAAGCAAGAAATTGCTCGCGGCACCTGTCGATCGTCCGCTCGTCTTCCCTCCGAGCGCACTTCTCTCTCGCTTGATAGTTTACTCTTCCTCTCGTCTTTGCGCCTCGTTCCCTCGTCGTACTCGCTTTTATCCTCCCGCGTGTTGTCTGTTACTCTAACGGTGCGCTTTTGTCAGCGCTCTTTACCTTCTCCTCCTGCCTTCTCGTTCCTCTTTTTATTCATCGTCTTCCCCGCACTTGGTGATACACACTTTTTGTCTCGCGATCCTTTCCTCTCGTCTGTTCAGCTCGGGCTCTTATCTTCCTGATTTCGTACATTTATTTTTCCGACACGTACGTTTGTACCGCTGAATCCTTTTCAATCTTACGCTCGTTTACTGATTTTATATACCGCTGTTAGTTCCTTCCGCTCGTGCTCCCTGCACGCTCGTTACGTCTGTTTTTTATCCTCCCGTAATGTTCCTCGCTCTAACGCGGTTTAATTTCTTCCACGTTTTTTTCTCTCTTACGTTGCACTTTCTAATCTTTTTCCGCCTGCAACCTGCTCGCCACTGTGATTTCTGCAACTACGTGTTAGCGCCATTTCGCAATATCGTCATCTTTCCGTTCATTCTAATGTGGGTTACGGTTGGTCAATATCGAGCGATAGCGAGGGCATTGGCGATTAGGATTACGACCCACCAGCCCATTCTTTACCGTACCATTTCCATAATCATAAACGTCAGTTTTGTAATACACGTTTGCGCATCACTTACGCATCTGTTTGGCGATACGACGACACGAAACACGCATCCCTAACACGGCATTATCATTTTCATTGACGTAACTAAGTCTACGTTAGATCGCGTATAATAGCTCGTTAAACTCTAAAGATTTGTTATTGTCGGCGATTGTATTGGATGACGGGGTACCAAGAACCACGCTTTTACGACCCAATAAAAGTTGAGTCAAGTCAGCGAAAACAAAAACGTCAGCGAAACGAAATACAAATGCCAAGATAGACAACAAATGAGAAATTATCTTCTGAATAAGGTTACAAGGTTCACACACACACACACATACAGGTCGGGATCCGACGCTATCTAAATGTCTGTTTGTTTGGATCACGAATAAATTTGATACTTCAAGTTCCAACTATCCGCAGATTCGAATTTAATGTTTCGAGGTACTCGAATGGGACGAAAGCGTAGAAGGCGAATACAAGTATACAGCAAGTTCTTAATATTATTTTCAAGAATGTCGTTTTGGGGCATAGAGTTTTTCGGTTATTTTCTTTCTAATCAGACCCGTCACTGATTATCCACTAATGCATCTATACACGGTGTTGTGTGGTACCCGCCTCACCTCTTATTTGCGGATGGAGCGAATTGGATTGAGTCGAGGGGTCTTCTACCATTTTGCAATTTTCGTGATAGTTGATAGTTGTTAATTGTCGCTGTCTTAGCCCGGTCTACCTGGGTCTACCGCCCGGTTTGGGGGCGCGGCGAGATGCGGCCGTCCTGCGATCGGAGATGCTTAGGCGTGCGAGAAGTTGTTTATGAAAAGTATTTATTTCATAATTCGTAAATTTAAATGGAGTTCTTTTTGGACTTTCTGTGCTGTCTAGGGTGTTAGTTGTTCAAGTGGCAGATCCCAGATAACCAAATCTGTCAGAACAGATTTCGTCAAATGTCCACTACAAATTTTGAAGGCAGAAAGACTGCCGACTGCATACAGAAGCTGATATATTCGATATGTTGCCAGCATGTCAGCAGAAATACAACAAAATCTGTTCACATAACTGGACCTGCTCGGTTTCTGTCGACAATCTCTTGACAGCGTATATTTTACAGACACTCTGCTGCCAAAACAAAAGCCAGATGCAGGCACAGATGGCTATGGTTTTGGTGTGGATATCTGATAAATCTGCTGCCAATCTCCTAACACTTTGCTGACTAGGTCCAGTCGAATTCAATTACCGTTAGAATCAATTCTCACGCGACTCTCGACAAGGTGAAAGACGGAGGAAGAGAAATGACTTCCTAGCTCACCCCGTGGACCAGCGAGCCTTTTCATTTTCGATCGACGGATTGCGCGCACGAGTCGATTACGCAACAGGTGTTGGAAACTGTACCGCGCGCGTTGTTGTCGATCACGTAGCGCGTGGGTTTGTTAGTAATGATGGTAATATCGCGGGGATTAATAGCGAACGTGCGTATATTGGAAGCTGAGGTACGTGCACCTATCGTAGTGAATTATGACGTCAGACGTGAAGAAATCCACGCAAATTATTCTTGTGCACTTTATGTCCGTATATAAATAATTTTTCGTCCACGAAACCAGTTTGGCCATATGAAACAGGTTTACACGTCAGAGATTCTGTCACTTTGATATATTACGTGGGCTGTCACAATGCCGATTGTATCTTTTATAAGTTTTGTCAGATAATTCTCCTGGCAACTGCAATTCTTTTCTATTCCTTTTTATTATTTTCGTTAAAGTAAGGCAGAGTTGTGTACTACTTAAGACAAGGGGGTAACCACTTAATGTAATCATGGGACAGTGTCTCCGAAATCATTATGAAATACTTACGAAATTCCCATGTAATCGTTTTGCCTTCATTTTCAAGTTTCTTCGCTTGTTATAGC
>NW_011967242.1:507955-577968 GCF_000949405.1 Vollenhovia emeryi | reverse complement strand
GAGAAGTGAAGCACACCGCGCTTCGAGAAAACCAATCGGCATCGCGGAAAAGAGGCTCGACTGTTCGATATTAACGACATTCGCGCTGGTAATCTCTTTTTTAGAAAGGGATTCTAGTATGTACGCAAATAACCGTTAGAAATTGTAGTTTGATGTTTCAGGTATCTATTATTACATATTTAACATTTTCCTAGTAACAAATTAATTTGTTATAAGTCTTTTTGCAACATGCGGCAAAAGGTACGATTTAGGCATACGGTTGCCTAAAATTCTTGAAATAGTCGAATTTATGAGTGAAAATAACAAAAAGTTGAATAAAAAGTATAAGATTGATATAAGAAAGTATTAGCTAATACGTATTTTATTAATTCAGTTGTACCTGCATCTTTTAAATGTTGTTAGCTTATTTCTCATTGATTTCATATTGTTAGTACTAAATGTTGCTTATATTAAGTAATAATATGAAATATTGATGAGAATGATGAGGTACGCATTTAGCAACTCTCCCCTACTTTATATATTGAGCGAGTTACATGATTTCTTTGTGTCAAGATTCTATCAGTACTGCTTATTTACATCTCTTCTATTAAAGAAGAAAAGATGTAGAATAATTCATTGTAATTTTTATTACAATTGCTATATAGTTTACATAAATAGAAGTTTTTATAGAGTAATACAAGAAAAGTTAGTCGTTTCGTACTTTGTTCCAGGTCTATCCATTGTCGGTAATACTGCGCTATCGTTGACGGCCGATGGCAACGAAATTCGTTATTCTCTTAAAAATATGCTAATTATTTTTATATTTTAGATAAAATATCATTGTTCATAATATTGTACAACATTGCGACGATTCACAAATATTCCAAGGTGAAGACCTGAAATAAAAGCTGCTCGATGTACTAACTGCTGGACTTTACTTTTCTTCAGTATACAAGAGCTTTAAATCGAAACTGCGTATATTATAGGCCTCACTCAGTCGATAATTATTACAATATTCGATTGTTATTTTCATTAAATTCCATTGCAACGCCAAACATAAATAGCACAAATAGATAGAAATATGTTGCTAACATGAGAAGCGTTTCAATTGATGTTTCTTTAACAAAATTATATCAAAATCGTTATACCGCGGGTTCAAAAACACTCGATAACTTAAAGTTTGGAAAAAAATGCATTCTTATGTTCCAGAGTGCAATTAAATAATATGATAAAAAAACATACACGGTATTACAAAATTGTAATATCGTGTATGTTTTAATGTATTTTTAAATATAATTTTTAATATATTTAATCTTAATAAAGTCCCATTCATGAATGTGAAAGATTAAATATACAATTATTACTATGAAAAATATAAATTCGAAACATCACCGAGATATTTATTGCTGGATGTCATAGAAACACAATAAATAAAATATCGTTTCTCGAAATTGTCCTTCAGAGCAAGTGGATTTAAAATGTGTCGACAAATTTGTTCGTAAAAGCAGCTTGGATAATCCTGAAACGTTCCGCGTGCGTTCACGGTACGTCAGTTTGTCTTACAATTCGTAGTCGCTTTACACAGCTATACGAAGCGCGTGATTCTCTCGCGGATGACAATCTTCTCCCGGAGGAAACCGCCGTTTTATGACGGCCATTCGAGCTTGTATCCTATTGTCCGCCAACGACAATTTATCGCCGATGTTCGTCCCCGCTTTATGACTCGTCGGTTTTCTGCGAGAGTTCTTTCACTCTCATTCCAGATATATCAGCCCGTATTGATTATGCCAGTAGTAGTCTAAGCGACGTGTTAGTATCGATCGGCGATAGAGGTGTGGGCGGGACGCGCACGTTCCAGTTTTCTCGACCCGAATTGCTCCATTTTTTTCAACGCCCGTTTGAATTTTGCATCCAATTTTTGCGGTCTAGACCGCCGCGACCGTGACTGCGATCTATCGATCCAGCCGCAAAAAGTGTCGCGTTTTCGCGTTGGGATATTAGAGAGATTTAAAAGGATTAAAATATTGTCACGTTGAACACATGTGACTGAAACAACACAAAGTATAAGATATACAAAATTATTATTACTATATTAAATAAATACTTGGTATATTAAACAAAAGCCAAGACTCCGTGGATATAAATCAAAACTAATAAAAAAGGCTAGAGTCAAGCGCAGGTGGTCGCACGCAAGTAACACGTTTAGACAAGTTTATAAATACAACATAATATAATATTAGATTCGTACGTTTCGCCCCTTTTCTGGGGCATCTTCAGCGCAGATAAAAAAATATAATAATATAACCTTAGTCAATTAAATCAAAATGCAGTTAAGAGAAAAACATGTTTAGCACGTTGGTGCGTGTAAAGTAATAGGCGATGTCAATTTGTAAATGGAGATTTCTCTTGGGAAGGAAAGCCTCGAATGAGCGGAATTAATTTCAGATTCGATTCTTACAGTGCGAGCAATTACACAGTGAAAAATGTTAATGTTAACATTTTTCACACGTTCCTAAAAGTCCACTCTAAATTTTAAGTTAAAATAACATTCGTTGCGCGTGTTACTTTTTGGCAAATAATACATGTTAAAATTGTGTGGGCCGTTTGGGACATGTGATATCTGTTCAATTTAACACAAATTTTTCAACTGTGTAGGCGTTTTTGACATTAAGTTCGAGAAACGGAGATTACGCAATTGTATAAAAAATATTGCCATTCTGACATTTTATAAGCCAATTTTGTAATTCAGTTGTGTGTACATACACAAATCGTTCACTGGATATCGTCGTAATAACACATATGACGCAATAAGAGATAACAATTTATCTACAGCGATAAGTCAGCTTTCATCAAGATAATACAATATCTTTATTCACCTTGCCTTTAATAGAGATGTGTACAGAAAAGATGTACATGTGCATTTTGACATTTTGCTTACTTTACGTAAAACGCGTGTAGTGGAAAGTCCCCTATTATGAAAAATAGGCTCTTAATATAAGACAGCGGAGTTCCCGTTAAATTAACAGGCATCGTCCGTTGGTTCCATCGTGAATCCATTGCCCGCGGAGTGAAATCCGTTTAGTGGCAAATTCGTCGTTGGCTCGTGTAATCGTTGCGGAAAAGGATTTGCGATTGAATTTGGACGTCGAGAACCTGCTATCTCATATTACAATCCTATCTCATAACAGCGAACTTTCGTATATATGTAGTTGAAGAAGTTGCAGAGTGCGTCAGATATAATTGTTACTCGTGAGACAAAATTTTTGCCGCGGCAATCCGAATGTGTTGGCGTGTGCTGGGATTTTTTTGTCTCAAGTGCACACTTTAATTAACTTGCCGCGAGAATCGCAGAGCACAGGCGGGCAAAGAGTGGCTCCTCCGAAATGAAGCCGCGTCGCCGGGCAGGAGGGCGGTATCGGCCGGCCGCGGGCCGCGCGGCGCAACCCTTCCTAGCGTCCGCGGCCGCGCCGCAGGGGGGGAAGGCTCGAAAAAGGGAGCGCAGTCGCGCGCGGCGAACGAGCACCCCCGCACGCGGCGCGTCGGCCGCCCCGTCGTCAGTTTCGGCCGGTCGACGGCGGCCGAAAGTCGCGCTTGCGGATGGACAAGAGGGAGAGCACGAGGGGGCGGCCCGCGGCCTGGACGAAGAGGAGCACGAGCGAGGGGAGAAGAGGAAGGCGCTGTCGCGCTCGGAAAGGCTGTCCGTCAGTGTCGTACGTTGTTTCCGCGGAACCGGACGGAACCGGACGGAACCGAGAGCGGAACTCCGCGAGATCCCCCAGCGTCACTGGGCCCGCGGCCCAAACCGGCACCAGACGCGCATTTTCGTGCTCAGTACGCGCGCCGCGCTCGCCCCGTGCGCTCTCGTGTCCGCGTGCCCGGCGGAACCGTCAGTGTTCATCCCCCGCCCGTCGCGCCGAATCGCGCCGAATCGCGCCGAATCGAGAGGAATTGACCGTCCGCTCTCTGTGAAATTCCCTTTTCCACGTCTCTACGTTCTCTATATCGATAATCGCCAGCGACGTCCGCTTCAGACTCCGGTCGACCGTATTTTACTCGGAAATTACGTTTGTCGTACAGCTCCTGGATATTCCGTTGAGATAATCAAATTTAAATTTATGGTTTTTCATCAATTCCTTTCGATTCGCCTGGCTTCTCGCGGAAAATTCATCGGGCGATAATTGAATAGGCATAAAATAATCTCTCCGTGACAATCAATTCGTGATTGCTCGCACGTGTATCACTTTTATCGCAAATAACAAAAGAAATAAGTTCGACAAAGTTATCTTATCGAGGCACGTTTGCTTGCGGAACAAAAGTTTCTTTAAAGTTAGTGATTTAGTACCGACAGCGCCGACAAAGTTGGTTATTAATGTAAACCATTTGCGTTAAGAAATACAATTACGCAACGACATTTTGTGGAACGCGAAATGACCGTTTCGCGCGACACGTGTGGGAAATTATCCGTTCTTTTTCCAGACCGTCGGCGCGAGGAGCGAAAATTCCGATAGCCGTCGCGCCTATCGATTGGGCGACTAATCGAATCTAATTATATCTATTTTTAAATTTGACGAATTTTCGTACACATTACGCGAGCTAGTGTCCAAGTGGTTTCCTCTCGAGTAATTGTAAGTAAAGATAAGATACCCAGAATTTACGGCAAAGGAACGCGGTAAAGTCAATATTTTACGTGTCTGAGAAGAAAAAATTGCCGTCGGACGCGCCGGCCCGAGCCGCCTAATGGAGGCCTCGAGGCTTCTTCTGGAAACCACCGGGATTTTTCTAGAAAATTCGCAAGTCCTCTGTTAGACGGCGGAGCGGCGCATCCGGCGGATTTGACACGCGAGACTTTTAGCCGGCGAAGCGGCGCGAGCGGGGTGGTCTCGGCACGTGTGACACGCAGACACGTGGTGGACGAACGTTGGGAGCCGTAACGCCACTCAAAGTCCACGTTGCTTCGTACGCTCCACGTACTTGTCGCCGCTCCGCCAGAGACTTCGCCGCTTGACCACTCGCGAGGCGAGACAGAATTTAAATTCAACCGCCTCGACGCGTTTTGTTATTCCCCTCTCCGCGAGTACTTTCCGAACGCGATCTGCCTGTAGCTCGCGTACGTCTCCCTCCGTTTCGCCGTCCTCTCTATTTACATAATTCAGTTTTACTCCAAATCGGTGTCACACGTTCGAAATTGTACATATATTTCCAGCGGAATCGCCGCGCTCTAATTGTAAGATCTACCTTTTTATTTCTCTGACTCGAGTTAGACATCGATATTGATATGCAGCGAGGGGGAAATCGCCGAGGGCATTGTGGTGTACAGATCTGCGGCATTACTGGGCATTACTAGGCATTTTTTGGGCATTAGTTTGGGCATTATAAAGATAAAATAAAGATTAAGTTATGCCCACTGGGCATTAGTGGGCATTGGTGTACAAGATTTTGGTCAGCGGTTTCCCCCTTGATGTACAGTTAAAACTTGAAGCAGGATAAGCTGTAAAAGCCCGTGTCCACGATGCTAGAACTCGATCCAAGTTCTAGCTTCGAGAAATGTGTAGCCAATCGGCTTGCAGCTTTTACGAAACAGCTGCCAGCCCAGCATCGCGGACACAGGCCTTAATTTTTTAAATCTAACACGGAGAATATAAATCTTGACGAAATTATAACCGTCTCCCGATTCCGAGTAACAAGCTATTATATTACGCGCGAACTATGTACCGTATTACCGCCACGGGAAACGAAATGGAAAGTTCTCCGCGGAAAACCAGTTTCTTCGGAATGAGTAATGGATAATAAGGTAATAAGATCCCTCTTGTACCACCAGGTGTTTTGGTTCGACGTCATAGCGGAAAGAGTTTACCGACCCGATGGGAAACTCGTTTTAAATCGATTCGATTGACAGTCGCATTTTATGTGGAGTATCGTTCGCCCGGATGCTATTTGTTATCCCGGGGAAAAAGAACGGACATTCCGCAATTGTATATATAAACCACGGCTTGGAAACGGCCTTGCCGGCATTGTTGCAGCCGGCGCGATCGAATGGTATCAGTCTAATAGTTACGTAATCGGTTTTTAACATTGCGACACCGCTGACGTATGCAAGCGCTGTCACGTTCACCGTACTTTTATTTCGCTCCGACGATTTGGTCACCAACGATCCGTTTCTCAACAATTGGAGGCTACTTTTTGCACACTCCTCACACTTTTATAAGCCGATAAACGCCGTCATTGCAGCAGTTTCTTCTAAAATATCCTCTTTCAGCCTGCGATAAAAGTGAGTTAAAACTGAGGGGTAAACCGCTCATTGGCATTGTGGTGTACAGATTCGCGGCATTACTGGGCATTACTAGGCATTTTTGGGCATTAGCTTGGGCACAAGGCTTTGCTGGGACATTATAAAGACTAGAGAAAGTAAAATAAGATAAAGCAAGATAAATAAAATAATGTAATGCCCACTGGGCCTTAGTGGGCATTGGTGTACATGATTTTGGCCAGCGGTTTACTCCTCGGTTGCAAACCGAGGGAGAAACCGCTGAGGGCATTGTGGTGTACAGATTTGCGGCATTACTGGGCATTACTAGGCATTTTTTTGGGCATTAGTTTGGGCATTAGGCCTTGCTGGGACATTATAAAGATAAAATAAAATAAGATAAAACAAGATAAATAAAATAAAGTAATGCCCACTGGGCATTGGTGGGCGTTGGTGTACAAGGTTTTGGTCAGCGGTTTACCCCTCGGTTAAAATGTTACAATATTGGGACTTGATATTCGTATGTAACACTTGAATTTCGGCTCGGCAAGATTGTACAGTACACTTTTTTTATCCCGAATAAAAAGACAATTACCGCTTACACGGCATCAAGGCTCTCTCGTGCATGCTTCGCGAATCTGTAACGTTACGTAAGAAATGGTCGGTCATGCCAAAAATGGTCGTCGCGAGACCTTGCTCGTTCTTTCCCCTCTTCTCCCGCTTTATACTCATTTCCCTCGCCTAGCGTGTATCACTCGACTGAGACGACGTTGCGTTAAAGTAGGCCGCCCTTCCCGCGAACGATCGTGCCGTTTTCACAAATAATCGGCGGCTTCTCGGTAAGACATCGCGCGTTGTATATAAAACAACATTACTTTATAAGATCGTTAAACCGAGCCTTGAGATTACGACGATCCGCAAGGTGAATTGGCGTCGCCGGTTCTGGCGGGTCTTGGCACTGGAAGAATTCACAGATGTGCAGTGTGTAATCGTGGATCATCCAATGCCATCACTTGCTGGATACCGGATCATCGAAGGACCATCGACCCTCGACCTTCAACGGCGCGTCGGACTCCTGGACTCCTGTCCATTGCTCCGTCAGGATTTGTCGAAACACTTACCGACCAATGTCGCTAGAACGAATCGACGATACCGCCTGGAAGTCTATATCGGAAATGCACGGCGAAAGATGTAATTTGGTTTTCAAGCGGTTCATGCGATTCGAGAGTGGGGTAACATTATGGAGATCGCCGTCGCGGCACGAAGCGTTGCCTGGCTTGGATTTCGTGAATCGAATCGTTCCCTCGATGATCGCGCAAGTCCCGGCGGTGAGCGAAGCGACCGGCGATCTGTAATGAATATCACCAAACGGCATGGATCATTAGTTGGACTCTCTCGAGCGTGTCCTACGCCTGCCCAGTGAAAGTAGATGCACTCCGTTGGAGCCGTTGCTGTTGCAGCTGCTTCCGTTGCCGTAGTTATTATACTCCCGCTGCCGATGCGCCCGATTAAGAACGAACGATACGGCGAACGGTAATCCTTTCCCATCAGCGAGGCAGTGACGACCAATAAATTGCTCGAGGATGGCGAAGCGCTTTCCCGCAGAAGTGGATTATCGGCGACCCGTATTAAACCACTCCGGTGGTCCGGCATTGCTATTCCGATCGCTATTGTTTCTAGGATTCTCCAAGCCCGCGGGAGCACGAATCGATTCGCGAGTAGAAAAGCAATTCTGACCCTTTGTCCACCTGGGCTCGCTGCTTTTCAAAGAATCGTGCCTTCAACTGCGCGAAATGTCAGGAATTAGTTTACATAGCTTGGAGGCAAAGTTATCACGCCACGGCGGAACTGTATCAAGATATTCTGCGTGATTGTATCGATCGTGGCGTTAAAATAGGACTCTCGTAGAATGATATATAGCGACGATAATACGATAAAATCGCGCCGTAGGAAGATTATATATTATTTTTTCTGCAAAAACAGCGTCGATATCTATGGATAAGATCGCACTGTATTTCCCTTCCGAATTGCGGAGAAATAAAGTAACGAAATAAAACCTATTCTTACACATGTCTATACCTCTGTGTGTGTCCTTGAGTCTCTTTGGCAAATTTTCGCTCGTTGAACAAGCGTAACGTTTTTATTTAACTATCTCACGCATTGTCTATATATATACACGATAAAAACGGCGTGTACAAATATTCAGATTTAAAGATTTGGTCGTAATATAAAGCACGTATAATGCACGCACGTAGATTGTGTGTAAATTCAAGTCCAGTAATTCTTTACATACCGAAGAGTAACCGTTACGTATTCGCATAGAATCGTGATTTACATCAAATCAGATTCCATATTGAAGAGCCGGGGCCCGATTCTCGGGCATTCGCATGATAAACGTATGCGCGAATTCTGCTCTTATACGGAACAGTTTGTGAGTCGATTGGCTAAAAGCCGTGCGAACAGCCGATCGACTTGCATTTACATTTGTCTCTCGAGTGAATTCAAGAATCGAGCAGCCGGTTCGAGATTTGCCGAACAGCTTGTCATTTAAATCCGTCGCGTAATGACGTCAGACGAAGCCACGACCCTCCGAGTTTGCCCGCGGAACGCCCCGGGTGTAGGGTTGAAGTTATCGAGGTCGAGGTGTCGGATGTTGCCTCGCGTGAACGGAACCGTCCCGGGTGTTCGTTTAAAGGAAGAAAGAAGCGGTTTATCGTGACGTTACGTGCGGTCTCGCCCACATTTTCTCGTAGCCGCGCACCTGCCGCAGATAAGCCTATCGCGACAGGTCGTGAATGCGGGGTGCGTTGTGGCGAACACGCTGGCGCTTCCTTCCCGAAACCCTAGGCTTCTGCTCCGCGCACGAATCTACAACTACGGACAATGATGTGTCGAGGGTAAACGAGGTAGAGACCTGTGCGGTATTTTTACACTTCCGTGACGAAGAATTCCTATTGTTGTAGCAGGAATTAGAACATATTCATTCTTAACTTTTAGCAACTTTTTATCGACCCGGCAAAAATTGCACACGTCATAGGTCATAGGTTTCCCGGTGTACGATAGTTTTTCAGGGTTGTGAGGGAGGGAATATTATTTTCCGCGTGAAAAATCGCGACGGAAAAAAGTCTAATGCCGCTTCCGTTAATTTTCAACCGCGACGAGACGCGGCAGCGATGGGCGGCGCTTATTTCATCGTTTAAAATGCGAAGTATGCGCCCCGCTCGCGAGCCTCACAGCGGAAGGATGCAACGGCGCAATACATCGCATCGGAAGGTCTCCCCGCGTGGAGTCCTCCGATGACAATCGATCCATCACTCGCGGGTAGCGCAGGAGCGACGTCAGCGTAAGGAGATCGCGCAAGCTCGCCGAGGGCGAGGTGGTTGGGTAACGCGGATCGCCATGGTTTCGAAATAACGCGGACGGGCCTCGGCGACTTGGCGCGGCCGGAGGGGCCGCAGCGTTGCGAAGAAACGCGGCGCTAATGCCACGTTAAGGCCGAATTACAGGGCACGCGGGTGGAATGCCGGCGCGCGTTACGACGAGCCCGGTAGCGCGGTAGCGTCGACGATGAAATCGGAAGTCGGTGCCGTGCCGGGGTATTTATCGACCCCGTTGCCATGCCAGCCCCACGTGTACACAAGACCACCACCCGGCCGTCATTATGGATCACGGTAGTCCGGTCGACCCCGGTCCCGGCCCCGACCCAAGACCCCCGGCCCCTGGCCCCCCTGGCCCGCGCACACCTGCGCCCGCAACCCGCGTGCGTGCGTGCGTGCACGCGCGAAATCAGATTGCCGTGGCCCCCGAGGTAAGAAAAGCGACGATTAATCGCGTCGCTCGCGGAAAGTTCGCCACCGCCGCCGCCATCGATGCTTTCCCGCGAGCTATCGACTCGCTCAGAGTCGGCACGCCAGAATACTCGCAATAATCGGCGATACCTTTGCCACCAAAATGTCCGCTAATTAAGAAATTTGTGGGTGAAAGAGGGGAAGCTCATGCACGTTCCGCATCCACGAGTTCGGGAGTCGAAGGGGGCGACATATCGAGCCATATGGAACCAATTTTCGGCATTGAGGAAGGTCGTAAATTATTAATCAACACATTTATTTATGTTCTTCTTTAGTCTTACCTCGGAAACAAGCATATGCGCGAGGGTATCAATTAATCGCAAATTAAAATCGTGCTCCGTCTTGGCTGGACTACTAGCTTATTTTATATTCGAACAACCAGGATTGGGAAAGTTACTTTATAAAAGTATCCAGTTACAGTTGCAGTGTTTTTGCTAAAAATGTAACTAGTTGCAGGTACAAGTTATCAATTCTGAAAAGTAACGCAGTTACAGTACTCGGAAAGTAACGAATCGTTACTTTGCACTTTCTTGCGATGAAAATAAAGATATTTGCATTTGAATTGTAAAGCGTCGACAAAGGCATTTATGCATTAATGTAATGCAAGGCCATCATCTGTGGAGGTTTAAAATATATATCAAGTTACTATTAATGAGTTAAGTTGGAGTTACAGATGGAGAGAAAGTAACGAAGTTAAGTTAGTTACCAAAAAAACTGTAACTTCGTTACAAGTAGCGAGTTACTTTCCTGGCAATATAACCGTATATGAGAGAGGCAGTAAAATTTCCAGCAGATATACTAAACTATAAGAAAGCATTAGCATTTGACGGCGATCGATTTCATTGGCTACAAAGCGATCGCGTTAATGCTATACGACCTCGGCTAGGCGGCATCCTAGGCGGAAATGGGAAGTGACGTCAGCAGGTAGAATCGGTGTTTACTGCGGAGGTAATTTGAATCGACGAGCAAACGAGAGAA
Organism: Vollenhovia emeryi; assembly: GCF_000949405.1. NCBI lineage: Eukaryota > Metazoa > Arthropoda > Insecta > Hymenoptera > Formicidae > Vollenhovia > Vollenhovia emeryi. The sequence goes on along the minus strand of NW_011967242.1, from coordinate 566,919 downwards.
GAGTGACAGCGACTGAGAGATGCAGCGAATGTGGCGAGGGTGTAGGGGAGAACAATACCTATTCAAAGATTCGAACTAATCTCCGCTGCAGTGGCGTAGTCAAAAATTCATTTCGGCGCTTCTAGATTTTTTGGTATCGATAATCAAGTTGCGGAGACAACGAACGATTTTAATACTTTTCTTTATTACATACAAATGTGCAGGCGTAATCGGAAAATAATAAAATATTTCCTTGTATTTCTGTTTGCATTATAGTTTTATTGAATAAGTATCAAAAATTTGTTTCGTTAATATTATTATCTCCTTGATTTCTTCCGGTAAAATTTTATGCTCGATTTTGTGGATATCACATTTTAATATCAAAAAGAATAAAATTTGTTGACGTCATTACTTTTGCAGAGAAGATAAAACTATTTTTTTCCTAACAAAACATATCCAAATAATTATATTATATAATTCTTGATTAGATAGCGCTTATATTTGGCGTATTTTTTACCCTTTTTACAAATGTACAGGCATAATCGTAAAATATTCTTTTACATTATGTACATACATGTGTGTATGCACGTATTTTAACAATGGAAGGTAAAGTTGCGGGCATTAGAGGTGCAAATGTATTCTTGCCTCGTTACAACCCTCTCTTTCTTTTTTTCATTCCATAACTACGTCCTGACGGTATATCTGCTCGTAGCTACTGTGAAATTGTTATTTATTCGACTTTTTCTGTCAACAGACTGCGAATGTCGAAGGCGTCATTGTTTTTTAACTTAGCCGACGCACTCGGTTTTATTTTGGAATAAAAAATAGATTATTTTATTCTGTACAAATATTGTTTTCAATGCCACTTTTGCGCAATACGTTTTATTTTTAAATCTTTCAAAGTGAAAACAAACAACGAGAGCTTTATCTTATAAACGTACTTTGACAACAGTAAGGAGACTATAATGCCGGATGGTAACAAGATATCGATGACGTCATGAAGACTGATGTTAACAGACATTAATGCCGAGGCCGCGATAACTATTGAAATTTGAATATCGATAGTATGGATTGAATACGTTAGTAGCTGTAGCACGTTTGACTCCGTTATTGCAGAAATATACGCAATTCTCAGTACAGCTTAGCTAAAATTGATCTATATTTTGACTATCAGATCGTTGCCAAGTTAGCAGAAATGAAAAAGTAAGCAGTGACGATACTTATACGTTCATCGGCTCGTCTCTTACGTTTTACGTTATAATATATAGCGTCAATGTATCAAAGTGCTTCAGGCTGTACGAGAAAGTTCGATTAACTCGATAGCACGTATCTTTTCCCGATATAGCAACGTGGTTGTCTAGAAATTGGAAACATTTCTATTGAGCGCCTGAAAAGAAACTATTTCATTTATCTTTCATCCGCCACGGATATTTGTCGTAAATGTAGCCGACGAGCACAGCGAAGGTGCGAAATACTGGATGGATGTAAAGCAGGGGGTCAACGAGTGGAGCAGGTGGGTCCACTCGCACCTGATGCTTGTATGCCGCTTCCGCCCAGTTGTACTCCAACCGTAAATTTACGATTCCGCGTGTCTGAGGCGTGACCGATTGCACGGAGTATATTCATTTATAAAACCCACAGAATTCAGTTGCAATTAAACATAACTGTTGTAATTGCATGCCGCTAATTACTCGAATTAGATAGATTTTAAGTGTAACGGCTGTGCGACGCTGTTACCAAGTGCAGCTCAATCATAAATCAGCTGCTCGGTCTGTGTAACGCGACAATAACCACTCGGCATCGTCGTGTAATGTACAAACAATATTTAGATATATCATATGTAATGAAACACATATAATGTCCTGGAATTTGTGTATGATAATAAAAATAGAAAGTTGAACTAATGAGAAATGTACGTTTTATAATCAAATTTGCTTAAAGATTCTTTCAAATTGTTCAAGAGAGCTAGAAAATTTTGTTGCAACCAAGTGTTGTAATTATATAGATAGGCGCGAGTCCTTTCAAGGTGTTCAAGAGAGCTAGAAAATTTAGTTGCAACGAGGTTTCGTAATTATATAGATAGGTTCGAGAGAGGTAGAAAATTTTGTTGCAACGAGGTTTCGTAATTATGTAGATAAACGCAAGTCCTTTTAAATTGTCCTTTTAAATTGCCCTTTTAAATTGTTTAAGAGAGCTAGAAGATTTTGTTGCAATTAGATTTTGTAATTATGTGAATAGGCGCAAGCCCTTTTAAATTGCCCTTCTAAATTGTTCAAGAGAGCTAGAAAATGTAGTTGCAACGAGATTTTGTAATGATACAGATAGGCGCAAGTCCGACGATCGATCGCGAATTAAAAGATGCATGTCTCCCAGCGATTCGGCCCGCCGGCTCGAAGCGGCGAATCACGAAAGAACCCGCGATCGCACGAAGGAGCGATACGCGTGGGACGACGTATTACGTGTGGTTCGACGATGGTTTGTAATCGCAAACGCCGTCGCAGGAAATGTTTCGGATGTCGTGCTCGGCGTAGCTGCTAACTCGCTCGCGGAATTATTAATCACTCTCTGGCGTGCATTACGGTATCGCCGTTCTATTGTTCGCTACGAGCGAATGACGGAAGCGAAGGAGATGTACTACGAGAGGTACTCGAGGAACGCGGGAGAGACGTTCGACGATCGGGCAACGTAAGAGGAGGTATGTAACGATGATGAAAATGTACGAGGAAAAGTTACGTGAGGCTATAAAGCGAACGAAGGGACCGTTGAATAGGAACAACTGTAGATTCCACGAAGGCAGATCGAGAAGGGCAGACAGAGGAGCGAACATGGAAGCAAGAGCTGAATGAAGTAAGTGCGCACGCGGCCGTGCTTCCGGTTTCTCCTCTTCTGCTCCGTCCTCTCTTCTCTTCCATCTCCCTTTCTGCAGCGACCGTTCCTTTCTCTTCTCGCTGCATTCACGTTAAAGCGCGTGTGCCTCTTGTACGCGCACTCTGATAAATTATTATTTCGCTGTCTTGCGCCGAGTTGCATTCCTTAAAGCTGCGGTTAGGACTAATATCAGATAATAGGCAGATACGAGAAATTTATATTCTATACAGATTTCTAATGTACACATGATATCATCTACTTTTTCTCAAGTATGGATACCAACGGTTAAAGGCAAATAGGTAATAAAATCTTATTCCTTGCTCTCTAAAAGTCAATCGGTGGATTATCACTGAAAACAGTAGATACTCACTGATATAATCCAGTACTTACAACTGTTTTCAGTGATAAACCACTGATAGACTTTTACAGAGTGTTCGATTTAATAAAATTTGTGTACTTGTTGCTTAATTCTCAAGATATTTAATGTCGGCATAAATTGCTAAAGAAGATAGATTTTGCCGCAAGAATGCTCTTCCAAATTCAAGCAAGTCAACGAAGACAAGGCTGTAGAGGAAATGTGCAATTTCTACGATATCCTCGGTAAATTTAAGTATACGTTGCGCTCAGGAATGCCAAAGTATTTAGATTTACCTTGGAATGCCATTTCATTAAGCGAGTTATTTGCGTGCGACTTGTCTATTGCTGGAAAAGTATGTTACCAATCTCGCTTTGGAAATTCGTCGGCCGATTTCCGCGCGACTGTAATGATCTCGTGTAGTGGCTCCGTATGCACTTGACACGCATGGTCTCGAGCCGCTTGAGCTTTTCAAGTTCGAGCGTAATCCCGAATCGGAGCACAACGACTCCTGGAAAACGCGTTGATCGAGTCGATCTGTTATCTGTAGGTTATTTCGGCCACGCTGAAATTCAGCTCCGCGAGAGCCATCTTTCATTTATCTGCCCTCCTTTATTTCACTTGACCCTTCTAAATTTGGTAAGCGACACCGCAAACTCTTCTTTCTCGAAACGACCAGTTGAATTTTAGCCAGTACAAACCGAATTCGTTTTTTTAAATGGCTTTTTTAAATATTTCTATAGGGGGAAACGTCGGGAGCAAAACAAGCGTGTTTAGCAGAGTGCAAGTTGCGGCAACAAAATAATTTTATTTATAACAAATTACTACAAATTGAAGTCATTGCTTATATTTGCGGGATAAACATTTAAATTGATAACATAACGTATACAGTGCGGCGCGCAAGGGCAATATTTATGTTTTACTTCGCTTACGTGTTTGCGTTTGGGAAATGATTAATAGTCAGAAATAAAACATCGCGCGATTAATATTTGGTTATAAATGAGCTTATTTTCACGCATATACGCGCGCCTTAATACACGCGAATAAATGTATGAGGATAGTAGCGCGCGAGCCTAGGGTCCGGCCTACGAATCGATATGCCTTTGCCAAGAAAACGTCACGAAAAAGTCCATCAATCATTGCGTACACAGGCGTAATGTAGGTGAGCGTGTACAGCTCACACGTACACGCGCTCGCTCTTTCTGACGGATATTCGATACAAGATACAGAGCGCGGCAATTTATTTATGCTTGATACAACGGAAATCAATGGAGTTAATCGAGCCTGTTGACCAAAAGCTATTTTCAGCGATTTCCCCGGATTTTCACGAGTCCAATTATAATGGAAACGTTCTTTGTGGAGTTAATGTAGCACAGTATATCCACGTCACGAAGTGTATATTGGAAAATGCAAAAGTTTCTATTAATGCACACAAATAGAAAAAAATTACTTACCCGGTGAGACATGATTCGTACGACACGATGTCGAGTCGCTTCAAATTGACGTCGATTCGACATCAAGTTGACGGTGTCTATGTCGATTCGTCATTGGTTCGACATCGACGAGTCATTTCTCGCTGGGTGAGTAAGGGTGTAAATCAGTCGAAGGTAAAATTAAATTGCGGAAAAAGATATTTAATAACGCCGTTTCCTCTGGGGTAAGAAACTGTGAGATGCACCAGAGAACGTTGCCTTACTGTCATTGTCTACATTTTCTAGAGTGTCTGTTATATTTAACGCAGCAAAACGAAGCTCTCAATTAGTTATGGGAATGCAATTTGCGTTAGTGTCAGGATACGTGACGTAAACTCGGCGTTACAAAATTTCTAGACACTGACGAAAGGGAGGAACCTAAAACCTAAAACCCTCCGAGGCGTCGGTGGGCCCTCGCAAGCTCGCAAGCTCGTACGCACGCCATACGTCCAATAAACGTATGAGCAAAAAGAGTTTCGAGCTTGTCGTGTTTCCAAGAACATTTTGCTCGATCGATGCAGCCTGCCATTACTGCTGGTGGATAGGCTGTGCTGTTACGCTCGCTTCCTCTCTTGCATACGTGTATCATCTACGTATTCACATCGCTCACGGTATGGTAATAATGCTTGTTTTATTATTCTAATGCGCTTTGACCGATGGAAAAAAAGATTTTCATCCCTTCTGATTGCGCCATGAAATATGACAATGACGGTTGTTTGATGTTTCGCTGAGTTAGCTCGCGATGCATTATAGTGCCAACGGTAATGTTGCTTGCCAAATTTCACATCTTCCGATATCTGTGTACGAACAATGATCTCGAGAGGAAATATGTGTAACTAAATATATTTAGTTTCAACGTGTTGCGTTGAAGGAAGAGAAACCTTACTTGAACGAAGCAATTTTATATAATTCAATCAAGAAACATATATTCATATTATTTCAGAATAATTTTCTTGAATGGAAAGGAAACGGCATATTGGATAGAAAATAACATATATTTTTAAATCGAAGATTTAAATGACTTTATTGTCAAAATAATTATATGTATTCTTGAAGTGACAATTATAGTACTTAAATAAGGCTGTAATATTGTTGGAATGTAAGATTATTAAATGCTTCTAAGAAGACTATAGATTGTTGAGTACATAAGAGTCGATCTGACACTTATTTCTTTTCTGTGTAGATGTAATTTTTTTCTATTTACCTCTGTTTCTGCCTAATATATTCTCAGAATACCGAGTCTCGACGGCTTCCAACGTTCAAGTAATTGGAGCATGTCCTCGTCAATTATTATAAATATCTTCCACCAAAATCATATACCTACATATATTTTATTCCGGAAAGCAGGATGGTGGAAAAAAACGATATTTATATGAAAAAAGGTCGCTTGGTAATATTATATGATTAGGTACCTGACGATGTAGTCATTTGTCCATTCGCGCAAGTACTGGCGAAGAAACGGTAACTCCGCGTTCCTCGGTCAACGTTAATTTGTAATCCAGGACAAGTTGACGGTAAAGGGGTGGTTGGTCGTAGTGGCGCCGACCGTTGCTTGGAAAGAATACCTACCACATTATTGCCACATAGTTCTTCTACCACTATGAAAATTAGCACAAACGCTGGAAGCGATCGATCCGTTTAATGCAGATGTCTACGTACACGCGTAGTTCAAATATTCCTGGGAACTAATCCGACTCTAGTTTATTTCTTCTATACAAGCGTACAAAGTGAGCACGATATTCTCCAATACCAACTTCTCCAATACCACTTGTACCTGCATTACTTTCGGTTTTGCTCGGGCAGGTAGTTAAAATTGATTTCGTCTATTAATCAGTTTACCAGTTGGCATTAATTCCTATTTATATTTCACGGTAATATCCCACTACATAAAACATTCTCACTCTAAATCGTTTTCACTTCACATTCAAATTAAATATTTATACGCTTTTTGTATTATAATTTAATCATGAGCACATTACACTAATAAATTTTATAAAAATTTGTTTCTAAACTCTTGTGATAAATTATCTAATATTAAAAGAAGACGTGATATTCTATTTTGCAATAGTTCTTATGGTTTTATTTTACAACGCAATAAGGCTTAAACATTTGTTTCTTTTGAAACAGAATATACGTGTGTATACTAGATTTTCTTGGGTCTTTAATGGTTGGGATATACAGAAAGGGGATCGCAATTCAGATACTAAATCTTATTTCGCATTCAAATTCTCAATCGCGATTGTTATTAACATCAAGACGGAACTTGGTTCCGTCAGAATCTGTTCAATGCTGTCTTTTTACCCTCGATGGTAGAAACCACCGCCCAAAGCAGCTTGTAGAAGCCAACTCCTGTTCCTACATATACGAGTAAACTATTGATCCGTGAGTAGTCACGCGATTCTGTCGTAGAACGCCACTCAAGCCTTTCCTGTGCCTTTTTCCTCCCTAGTCTCCTTTCTCACTCTTCTCTCTCTCTCTCTCTCTCTCTCTCTCTCTCTCTCTCTCTCTCTCTCTGTATCCTTGAATGCTCGTCAGAAATCTTTACGTTTTCGCCGTCCTTAAAAATAGTTTCGTCATTTCCTGAAAAATCGTAGAGTCACCCAAGTCTTCGATCGTCAAGTTCTGTGCTACTAAATATTTGTACACAGTGGTCAACATTCATCTGTTTGGTGTAAATTTTGTTGATAATTTTCAACACCGTAATGCAACGGAGGCACAGACCGATAATTGAAATAACATTAGATCTTAAACATGCAGACCGAATTGTGAGAAGGTTATTTCAGCGTATATTATGCGAGGCTTACAAGTTATACAAAGACAAAGGGATTCGCTAGCCACGAAATCGTCCGGTCGCCTATTCAATTAAGGCTCTCAAACAGGAAGCGTCGAGGTGTGGACAGGACGCAATAGCAAAGCAGGAATAACCTTACCCTTTTATTTCATTCACGCATCAACCTCCTCCCTCCCTCTCCCCCTCATTGTCACGAAGCCTCACCCGACCCGACGCCACCATGTTAGCATCGCTGACGAACAGCAACGACCACCTTCGCCGACTCCGTCGACTTCGCCAACGCCATCATCACCTTCTCGTCCTACCTCCACCCTTAACTCACCCCATTTCCCTCGCTTTATCACCTGCCATCACCGGCCAGCTCGCGCAGTATATACCTACCTACCTACGGCGGCGCGCCTCGGTTAGGTCTTATCGGTAATGGTCCTATTTTTGGAATCTCCGCCCATTCTTTGCGTGACCCACCTCCGCAGCAACTTCCCCTCTTCGTAGCCCATGGTTTACAACCCCTCGAACGAGGGGTTTAGTCGGATCTCCCTGAGTGGCGGCGCGTGAGGAGACACCGCGGGATGTCCCTTTTCGTGAATTAAAGAGACCGGTGGGGTCGCTGGAACAAGTCCACGTGGCGATCCTACGTAAGATTTCCGATTCCTGCAGGTCACTTCTACTACATTGGCCGGTATCGAATTACGACGCATACCTCCGGCGACTTTTTATCCTTCAGGAAGGTACCAGAAGAATTGGACGCGCTCGGTCTCTTCGATTCCCGCCAAGGGAAAAGAAATTTGAATTAACGTTGCTCGAATCTTCGAGGCGGAGGGTCGGTTGGCGTGACTCGGTTCACGGATCGATAAACAGACCGGAGGTTCCCGACTAACCAGTCTCGGGTCACGAGAATATTATTAAGCGCGCCGCGCCGGTGCTTTTCCGACGGGCCGAGCAAATCCGACTCTTATTGGTAATTTCGTTTTACATCCCAAGAAGATCGTTAAGACACGATGTTTTAAGCTATTTGTAAATTAATTTCTTTTGCTCAATTTATCTCCAAGTCTCGATACGGTACTTGGGATATCGCGATGGTCATCGTTAGCATCGTAAAATAAATTCTTTTAGCAGCGTCCAAAGTTGATACTGTCGAATGAAACGGAAATCGTGGAAAAAGGGAAGCAAAGAGATTTCCTATGAGAGATATGTGAATTTTCAATAGTAATTAGCGTGGCGTATTTGTAAATCACATATTTCGAACAGAAAATTAATATAAAATTTGCTAAACTTGGTATATAAAATTGTTTCCTTTCCATTCATGAAAATTATTCTTAAATAATAAACATATATTTTTCCCCATTGAATTATGTAAAATTGTTTCATTCAAGTAAGTTTTCCTTCCTTTAACGCAAATATAATCTCATTTCAAGATTTTCACGTTGAAGCTAAACATATTTTCAAAAGAACCCTTGGGAAAATTTACTTTAAATAAAATTAAAGTTTTCAAAAGTAATCTTTCAAATCCAAGAGTTTACTTAAAGAGGTTAAAAGTTTAGGTAGCCAATCCTGTCGTAGGTTCCGCTAGAGGGCCGCGCGGCATAACACTTTCTCGTAAGGAGAAAACCGTACGCGGTTTTATAAATTGTACCACATACTCTTCACAGTTCTTAAAGTTTTCTAGTAAATTCTTAAAGTAAGTTTTAAGTTTACCTTAAATAAAAGTTTAAAGTGTCGAAATTTAATTTTCACATTTCTTATTTTTCTAAAGTAAAATTTTAACGCTTTCAAAGGTATAATATATTTTCCCCAAGGGAAAAATATTCTTTTTTTTCCTGTAGATTCTTCAATTCGATAGCGTTCTCTCGAATTACAATTAGCGCGGTCTTTGAGGATAACATCAATCACTATCGGGGCACGATCGTTTTAATCGCGAGCGCATATCGAGGAAGTGAAAACAAGGGGACGTTCGATCATTTCGATTGCAAGGAAAGTAGGGACGTATAAAGGTGAAAATATGCACACGGCGTATGCTTAGGCGCCATATGTCGCGCGGTCATTCATGTCCACGTATGTCCCACGTAACTTTTTCTACGTATGCATTACACGTGGATGTACGCGTCGAGCCTTTGAACTGATCTACGTACGTAAACTACCTCCCGATATCGGCTAGGTGGGTATAAACGCGATATCGTGGCTAGGTGGGGTTGCTCGTAAGGTAGATATTAAGAGGAATATCCTTTTGCTCGGCGCTGCTATAACGTCAGGTAAATTGGAAAAATGGCGTCTTCCACCGAGTAGAGTACCCCATTAGCCTTAACAAAAGCAACAAGGAGATACAAAATAACTCACTATTTGTACCTTTCATCGAGATGCTCCTTGCAAATCCTATTTATATTCCGTATAAGCTTGTTTATATTTTTTTCACATAAGTTTAGCGCGCACAATGGAATTATTATGTTCCGCTTATCTTCGCGTTATCTTTCATTCTACTTTCAAATTAAAAAGAAATAACATAATACGCCTAATATGGGACAGCGCTGGCTTTAATTGTTATGCGTCGCCGCGCGCAGTTACTACACGCGGAGAAAACGGCGAGGGAAGAGTGCGAAAGAGGGTCGGACAAGAGGGTGCAACTAACCGCTATGTAATAGTCGGCTTTATTTTCCTCTCCCTGAACAAAACTTGCTCCAACTTGCACCACGTCGTTTTAAGGGGGAATTGAAATATACGCGGGGTCGAACGATTTCATTAGTTGATCGATGGATCCATGATTCTTCCATGAACAAGTAAAAGGAAACTTCATTGACGAAGGAATTCACGGTGCGTGACATTCGCTTACTCTGGCTAATAACAGGCGAGAGGTCTTTCACCCATTGAATCGATTTAAATTCGCCACCGATGCACAATTTCATGTTCATAATTTTATGTTATTAGTAGAAATTTAATTAAAGTTAAATTAGAATTTAAATTTAACTTTTATCAAGCAAGAATGCACGCATTAACACTGCAATAGTTTTTGTGATTAGTTTTTCTTTTTTAACAAACTTTTATCGAGCAAGGATGCGCACATTAACGCTGCGAGTTCGCAATAGTTTCTTGCGATTAGTTTTTTTTAGATAATTGCAGTATGGCAGTAACATTTAACATCTGAATATAGTTGTGAGTTAAGTGCTTTCTTTAGTGAAACATATGTCTTTATTGCGACTATCAGAGCAGCACTAGTAAATTGCAACTTATACTCAATAGTACTGCGGAACCGCCAACTTTCTTTTCAATTATTAATTATCATAAATTATCACAACGTTACGTCTTTGCAATGTTACGTCGGTAAACTATGCGGATATTTTCCAATCTATCGATGTAGCAATATCTCCATCGGCGATCGGCATGCACTCTTTTTTGCCTGCATAAAATGAAATTATCCTAGTTATACGGTTTTCTTTTATACTTCCAGGAAAAGAAATTGTACCATTGAATTTATTTGTTCGCAATGCGGTCGAGCCATAGAAAATGATAAGAGTAGGTATGGAATTCGCACGGAAACTGTTCTGAGAAATTTGCAAATTGTCATGCGACAGATCTTCTTTTTAATTTCCGCATGTTTCTAAAAATACGCTCGATGAGTGTATTAACAGTAAGCGGTTTAATAATTAATAATTAAATTGACGAATTAAATGTCCAGAAAATGAAAATATCCATTTTTTATTTTGATTATAAACATATTGTTTTATTTATTGAGAAAAAGTTATTTGTTTTGCACTTTTGAAAATTTTTTCTCTTACAAAATACGGTTTGTGTTTTTCGTAGAAAATTACATTGGTGTAGATATTTTTTGCTGGCGATTAGTAATTTAATCAAACGAATATGTGCAATAATCAAAGTAATTTTTCTTCAGAAACAATTTATATTACGTATACACGATTGCGATTTCGACAGCAAGAAAGCATAAATCCACCGATCGTACGAACGATGAAAGAAAATTCCATCCGCAATGCGGTCGACAACGGGCACCTGCGAAATTATGCCTGACGAATCGATGGTTTTTTTGAAGTAGCTTACTTGAAAAGTCACGCGATACAACGTTGTGGTCCTCGTGCTTTGAAAGGCTCTTGCGGTTTAATTCAATGGCCGGTACGATGACCGCCACTTTCAAAATTATTTCATACATTTATTCATTATTCGTGTTATATCAAAACATTAAATGGTTAAAGAATATTCTTGAAAGCATTTCAGCGCGTATTTTTAGTAGTGCGCGCGTATTATCATATGAAAATAGTACTATACACAAATGATCATATACTAAGTTTTATTAATTTTATATTCATTTTCTGTTGAAGTTAACTGTTGCCGTACACGTATGTACAATATAAAAAAGTACCTACAAGTGAAAGAATTATAAAATAAAATCGAGCTATTTGTTTTTTTATTTCTTCAGACAGATAAAATATTATAAAAACAAAAAAAAAAGATGTGTGTATAGATATAACAAATACAAAAGATATAATAGATAAATAAAAATACTGTAATAGATAAAAGTGAAAAACGACTTTCCTTTATGATCTTTTTACGTTTTAAAGAAAGTTATAAATGGTGGATTATTTCTCTGGCATATGTGGGTATGCATAAAATTGCACGATAGCCATCGATATTATTTCTATTAAATACTGACAGTTTACCATGACTTCTTTCGGTCGAAATCGGATCGGTAACCGAGGTTTGGTACGAAGACGAGGACGTCGTCGTTGGTTTCGGTAGTTGGTAGCCGCAGTGCTGGCGCAGCGCCCTGACCTCAAAACAGCGGCATGGATCGATAGAAAACTTCCTTCCTACGCTTTGCGCCACGTTCGCCATGCAGACTTAGCGGACTTCGTGGTAGGCTGAAGGAAGTGCAAGAAGATGAATATTGCGCGGTGAAACTTGAGACGCGCTAGTTGACCGACGAAGATTAGTGCGATGAAGAGAGTGGAAGGACTATCTAGGAAAGTCCATTATTTGCGTAACATTACTAATCTTTGAATCTCATCGTTGACGCACATAATTTCGCAAATGATTCCGAATCAGTCCCTTTTTTTCCTTGGTCGCTGAAGATAAAACAAATTAGCAGAAGGACAGTTAATAAATTTAAAAGCTACAGAAAAGAATGTCACGTTTTAATGATGTATGCTCTTTTTCAGTTGCCAGTCCGTCAAGTTTGTCACACGTGGCATAATACACTATTATGCCAAGTCATTTAATTAAGCACATTAAGTTAATAGAATTAATTAATTATTTCAAGATTCTAGCGACGTTGTCATTTTCGCTACTTTTTTTAACTGTTAACTGTTAATTTAACCTTCAGTACAATATTGGTTTTACGTGTACGGAACGGTGAAGCAATATTCGATCAGATTGCCAGCGCGCGATTGACATTGCGGTAATCAACCTTTGATGCGAATCGATGCTTATTCGGACAAGGTCGCGAAGCTCTCTTCAAGGATCATCGACCTCCCTCGTCCTCTCTCTCTCTCTTGTTCTCGACTCTCTCACGGTCTTTCGATCCTTTCGCGCTCGTAGCCGAAGAGACTCGAAGCGTAACCACGTGCGCTGGCAAGCGAGGCGTGATTCTCTTCTGCTCCTCTGCAACGACGATGCCGAGGTGTCTGCTATTTAAACGCATGCATGTCGTTTCTACGTGCTTTCTATGCGTTTCTTTTCGTGTACACCAAGGGCCCATGTCCCGGAAGAAACACCGAGAAGACGCACGGCGATGGCGGTGCACCTCGTCGAGCCGTTTTATTACAGCGTGCACACCCGACAATGAGACGACACCCTTGTTTACGAGGTGCCGATGCCACACCGTGTTCATGTTTTCTCGTGTATTTCCTCGTTTGAAGCCAGTGCAGCCCGTCAACGTTCTCGCTTTTTTGTTACGGAAAGTTTTTCTTATTCTTCTTTTGCGACTTGCATTACAGATTATAATTGTCTTGCGTTTAATAAATCAATGAATTAATTTAACCATATAGCGAATCCATTGTTTCTGTGTTTTGTCCGACAAATCAAGTTGGCGCGCAGTTCCAAGGTTCGGAAATCGAAGTGCGACATTCGGAAACATCACTCTGGGAAAAAAATTACCACAATTAGTAATCCAATTATTTGGATTATTCGCAACTCTAATCTTTTACGAACTTTACCCCGCGTAATTAAAAATCGCAATTAGCTATTCTATCTTTAGCCAACATTTTAAAGTAATACTAATCAATTCTCTCAATTAGTTCTGTCGATATTCAGTAACGCAAAGATAATTTTCACTTAACAGGCACTAATCGAAACGTTAAGTTGCTTCACTAAAAAAAAGCGATAAAAATTTGACACAATAATAAAATAAAACACAAAATGGACTGCTAACTGTCTTTTTTCTCAGAGCACTTGAACGTTCAGTAGTCGAATTGGTGAGACGCCCGCTTAGAGTATAGTTCAGGTTCAAACACTGGCTGAGGTGATATTTTTCGTAATAAAATTTCCGCCAGTGTGTTGAAATAATAGTATTTGTTCGGTTACTTTGCGCTGGCCAAGAAAATATCGCTCGTAATTAATCAACCAATGATAACCAATGGTCAGGATTCACAATTATGCTGATTGTCGAACTTAATAAATTTTCGCGAGCAATGCAAGAGAATTACAAATGCTAAGATATGCATGGCCGCACAAGCGGTGTAAGGTAGCACAAATATTATCGGTAACTCCATCCGCGTTACTCATCCACCTTCTATAACGGATATTATTCCATTGCTAAGGATGTTTTCGCACAAACTTGCTGCGAAATACGGCTGATCGATATTTTTGCGTGTCCACATACGCGACAGGCGAGCGGTGACAACGACGAAATATATTAAGGCGCGCGTATAGCCGAGAGATACGACTTCCTCCTGGTTTATGAGGTGTCGATACTGTGTCCCGTGTAAACGCATATAAAGCGGGTTTACTTTGCCCGCACACGTACACGTACGATCCTTGTACGATCGAAGAGTCGCACGGACACCGAGGTGGAAAAAGTAAGATATATAGAAGGACGAAAAGACACATGTACATGTACACACACACATACACACACACACACACACGCGCGCACGTGTCGTGCTTATCGCTCGCTTATTGCGAGAGACTTTACGACACGACGGTGCTCGCAGATTTTTCGTCTTTCCTAACTCTTGCGCTTCTCGGCTGCAATATCATGGACTACGCTAGAAGGCTTAATATCCGCGAGTCAAAGTTTCCTCTCGCAATCAGTAAACTTTTAATCGAAAACAATTATTTAATGCCAGTAATTGATTAACCAATGTAGAAAATTGCTTGACGATGCTTGGCTGGCAAATTCCAATTAAAGAAATTAAAGAAATTTATTGCGAAAATTATTACCTCAGCCAAGGTTTGAACCTGGACCTGCCTATACTGTAGGCGTCTCACCAATTCGATCACCGAGGCATGTGGTAATATTTATCGCAATAAACAGTACTACTGACAACATCTTCGCGTTTATTTTTCTGCTAGAATTGCGCGCCGATTCGGGTTGTCGGCTGTACACAAAACTAACGAAACACGATTTTAAGTATAGCAGAAAAATAAACGCCAAGGTTTCATCAGTGATACTGTTTATTGCGATAAATATTATCACATGCCTCAGTGGTCGAATTGGTGAGACACCCGCCTAGAGAGAAGGGAAGTCCAGGTTCCAAACCCTGGCTGAGGTAATATTTTTCGCAAGGAATTTCTTTAATTAGAATTCGCCAGCCAAGCGTCGTCAAGCAATTTTCTACTTTTAATCCAAGTTTTATGGTCTCTCGCAAAGGGTATTTGTTCTTGATCAGGTAATTCAGGATTGTCTAATAAGTACAATAGGAAAATATATTTGCGTAAAAAGTTTTAATATATTTCACACCTTGGGACAATCGTTGGGAAACGACATTGGTCGGTCAATTTGGCAAATATTAGATATTCATTGTGAGAACAATCATAAGAATGTACTGCTTCAGTAATGGAATTTTAGAAAGTGCCCGCACGAATAATATTCGATCAATTTGGAATTGCGTACACGGGAAAAAATGATGTATTAACAAAATCACTGTAGTTGAAAGAAAATCGTTGAAACATCAGTAGAGAAAAGTCTCCTATTATGAGATAGGCTCCCAGTATGAGATAGCGGAGTTTCTGCTAGATCAATAGCCATCATGAATTTATTGCCCTTGGAGTGAAATCTGTTTAGTGGAAAATTGATTATTAGATCGTGTAATCGTTGCGAGAAAAGATTTGTGATCGAATTTGGACGTTGAGAACCTACTATCTCATAATCGAGAACTGTCCTGTCTATTAACGAATGAAAAGCATCAGACAGTTGCCTTAATAATCTGGATATTTGGTTCAATGCTTAAAATTACAATCTGAGTGAATTATTTATGTCTGTGGCAGCTCGTGACGTCAGCGTTTAATTCAAGCAACTTCATTTTTGTTTAATTCAACAGCAATTTTTTTCCGTGTATACGACACACACATGTATTGCAAATATGAAAGAATAGCGTGTTAATTGAAAACCAGCTTCTTAACGACTCTCCAAAATCCGTAGACAAATAGCTAAACAAGTTCATCGCAAATGTCGTTTATTTTAAGCCTGAACAAGCGTCGTGCTGCATAGTCAGCTCGTTGGCATTTTAACGAATTGTCAACGGTTACCCTTTTGCATTCTACGATCGGGGCTGTTCGTGGTTGCTATGAGGGTTCGTTGGCATTTAAATGATGGAAGATACGGCGGCGTATACGAAACTGACAAAAGACTTTGCTTAAGGTAGGCTATTATATCGCGTATTTGAGGATACGTCTAAATATTAATATTAATTTTTCCTTGACATTTTCCATCTTTTCCTTTTTTCCCCGTTTTTCGCGCTTTTTACGTTTCTCTTCGTACAAAGAAATAAACTTCTTTGAGTTTTGTAAAATTGATGTCACGCAGTTACGTAACAACGTATCTGAAGTGAATTTAAATTTTCAACTCTCGGGTTTATCTTGTATGAGTTGGATTAGGTTTTCCCGAAGAAACCTTTCTCAAATCTCCGCATGCGGTAAGAAATATATTTGCTTCTGTTGTCATTGTTTATATAAAGTCCTCTATTATGAGATAGGCTTTTAAGTTTGGTATAGTTATACAGTAGGCTTCTGCGAAAAATATAGGCCATCTTTTAATCTGAATAGCCAACTGTTGCCTCCTGAAATCATTACAACTGGAAAGTAAAATCTCAAATCCGGAAATCAATAAATTTTAATATCTAAACCCATGAAAAGATCGTGACCAAGTTTGACAATGTTATTTTATAGAATTCTGCGAAAAAGTAAGCTAAATTTGCACAATAAGTCATTTTCAAAGACTTTTTTCTCAGTGTACAAAGTGTATAATGTGATTAAATATTTTTTAATTTTTTTTTCGCCAGAGCAGAGCAGCAGCGACTTCAGTCCGAGAACTGTACAACGCAAATGTAATTAAATATTTGGTTGTACATCGCGAGAAAAAAATATATCATACCTTTTATCACAAAAATTGCGTACAAAACTATTTTTTAATTAAAGCGAAACGTGTAAGCCGATATAAAATCTATGATAGATATTCTTCCTTTCCCTTTTACGTACGGTACTGTAATTATGATAAAATTGCGTGATGTACTGCTCCGAAGAAACTCATCACAAATACATTAAATTAAAACATGTACCGGTACTCGTCCTTTTGTATACTAACTTTTACGTGCGTCCTCATGACATTGCACTCCGACAAGATCAGGATGAAGAGTAGGTCGGACCGGGTTAATGTCGAGACGTCTAGGTCAAGGAGTGGTCACTGGTCTCGATCGCCCGTTTATCTCGACAGTTGCGGCCTACTTGGAACTACCGGTAATGTTAATGTCGTCATTTTTCAGCGATAGCCATAACGATGCTTTTCTCGATTTTGTCATTCTCGCCCCAAGCAACCGGAAAGAGCCCGCGGCATATAATATTTCGATAAAGCGATTAACCTTTGATGAAAAGCGGCCAATTTAATCCCCGTCGTGTCGGAGATCGAAAGAACTGCGTGACCGCTATTAAAGCCGGGTGACCCTATGGTCTTTACCTTATCTGATGGTCAACGCGATAGTTTCGTTTCGATTCGCGGGTAAACGTAGAAAATAAATGCAAACCGTGCATTTGCATGGTCTTCTTTAACAAAATCAACCGACTCGCGTGCTACGGACGTGTGGGCGTTCTCGGAAGCCGGCTGCAGACGAGCACGCTAATGCAAGTCTTGCGATTCCATGAAAATATTCCCGTCTGTTCCTACTAACTTGCCTTACATTTTCTAGGGGTATCTAATCCGTGATAAGCTTTCGCATCGCTTATGCGCTCGATATTATGAGTTCGTTTGTCAAAAAGGAAACCCGTGTCGAAATTTTGACCCTACGTTGAACCTTTCATTCTACTACATAGTAGGACCTAAAGACAATTAAATTTACTTCTACTTAAAAACTGATGGCGTCGGAAATTTCTGCTTTTGCCAATTTAGCTTTAAAGTAGGTCCTTTTAAGTAGGGGCTAATTAGTAAATGTTTAGAATTAAAGATTCAAGGGAGGAGTAAAAAATATACTGTCATCCAAGTAGGTTATCGCTGGTCTATGTAGGTGTATAGATCAGCTAAGTAGGTGTAAATTATTCTTAAACGTCTCAAAGTAATACCCAAATTTCGACTCGGGAAGAGGATAAAAAAAAACAAGACGAAAGAAACTTGTCACGTGAATCGAGACTACTGTTAAACTGAAAAAAGTCCTAATTGTCAGAGGTGAAAAAGCGAACATTACAAGCGTTGTAAAATTGATTTCTATCAACAGCTGTTTTTATTCGTCTACTTTTTGTCGAACGAGGAGGGGTCGAGGGTGGAAAGGAATATGAAACGAATGCTAATGCGGATCTACCGCTGTACGACGTTTACGTGCGGCCAAGGGTAAAAGATAAGTGAGTGTAAAAGAGGGATGGCAGTTGCAACGATATGGCTCGTCAAGATCGCCTGTTACGATTAGACCCGCGGCCATCGTGTGCTGGCACATTTAACGTCCACCACATTATTATTACTGCTTATTATTTGTCCATCGTCCAGTGCAGTGGACGGTGCACTAGCGTCGGATACGACAATGACAGGGGTGGCGTTCGATGGCGTTGTTTACACTGGGGAACGCTGCGTGACACCAGCGGCATCAGCAAACCTTAATTATTCTTCCTCTTGCAAAAGCGTCCTTTCCCATCGATTGCAGGACCCATCGATGCTAACGATCGTTTTGCGCGATGGCAGCTGTGTCTAACAGTGAATTCGGTTGCTTGCGCTATTATATCTGATAAAAAGTGTCATTTTTCCGTCACATTTCGTCGGTAACTGCCCGAGTCGAAATTTTGCTACTATTTTGACCAGTGAACTCTATACATACTGGAATGAGCGATCTATTGTTCTGGCTGTTGCCGAGAGAGAGGTGCGTTTGGGTGAATCCTTGTCTCCTTCTAGTACTACCTGATTGGATAGTCGCACATAAATAACGAGAAGAAGGGCGTCATTTATATGCGATTATCCAATCAGGTAGTACTAGAAGGAGACAAGGATTCACCCAACGCACCTCTCTCTCGGCAACAGCCAGAACTAGAGATCACTCATTCCAGTATGTATAGAGTTCACTGATTTTGACACTTTTAAGGATAATTTACACCTACTTAGCTCATCATACGCCTACATAGACCAGCAATAACCTACTTTGATGACATATTTTTTACTCCTCCCTTGAATCTTCAATTCTAAAAATTTACTTTAGCTCCTACTTAAAAGAACCTACTTTAATGCTAAATTGGCAAAAGTAGAGATTTCCGACCTATCGGTTTTAAAATAGGAGTAAATTTTGCACTTGCAGTTCGACCTCTTTTACTATCTTAGGTCCTGCTATACATATAATAGAATTAAAGGTTCAACATAGGGCCAAAATTTCGACTCGGGTATCCATAATTTAATCGGAAAACGTAATCCGGGAAAATTAAACACCGGAAACACAATTTAATTGTTATTAATCATTTATCGATTTTAATATGTGAATTCACTGACGACAATGATTCCACCGAAATGAAACTGTGTTACGTCCGAAAAGAAACTGGCGCGCGGGACAAGGTGGAAAACGGTATATGAATTCACATTTTAGATTACTATTATTAGGCTACCAACATCGTGCTCGGAGCTAAAGGCGCTCTCGCTTGTTTGACTATTTAATTGGTTTATCCGAATAGAAATTTTTCTCAGTGTACAAGAGCAAGCGACCGAATTCGCTATAGGCAAACACGAAGCGAAAGTATCGTGTGTTTTTGGTGGCCTTTTAGTAATTCTACTCTTCTTGTTAGTTTCTTCCCAAGTGAAATAAGTTGTTGAGGGGGCAGAAGAAAAGGCGACGTCGCGCGTCGTCACAGTGAATCGCTATCGCGGCTCGTAATACCCCGACTTCTTACGGCAACGGAAGTCACGTGACGTTGACGATGACTCGGGAGACGCTTCGCCGGCGCGGAAATCGAAGGAGGAGGATTCCTTCCCGTGACGCAGTCGATTTTACAACGCGCCGCGCCGGTTAGAATGCTCGCTCGTAGATTAAACAGCGCTAATGATCCGTATCGCGATCCCGTTAGGACTGACTCGCCTCCTCCAGCGTGCACCGCCGTCTTTCGCTTCCGCTTCTGGCTTCACGCGCGCCGGCACCGTGTGGCCGGGAGAATCCTCTCGCTACGGGAAAAAGCTCTATAAATCCTTTCATACGCACAGCCAGTACCGTTGATAACCGATGGCTCTGTTTTACTTCACGTTCCTGCGCTGGGAAGTTTCACTCCTCAATTAACTCGATCGTCATGGGAACTGGAGTAACCAGTACCAATTTACAGTTGGAAATTGCAAAGCTACCGGGGTAGCATTCCAAGCTTAAAGTGGGTAAAAAAGATCTGAAGGAGGGCATTTTCTCGAAACTGATGTCGTTTAATCTTCGAGTCGACGTTTACCGACGTCAGGGAATTCGGCTGGCGAGGAAGTACAAGGGGGAAGATTACGAGACATGAGACGTAACAGAATTACGGCGAATGCAATCATATTGCAGCGCAAAGTAATATGGCGCGATGTGCCATTAGGATAAGGCGCGGAACAGGCAAAGATAGTCCGGCAGTCGCTAACGATTAATTATGCGCCTAATTGCGCGACGCATTAAAACGCTCGCAGAAAAGAGATAATAATAATGCAATTACAAATTATGCGGGGAAAGCAATTACGTTCGGCGCGCAACGACGTTCGTTACAGCGTTAACAACCGATGTAGTAACGCGATAGACGCGATAGACGCGATAGACCGCCATCCGCGCCCACGGCGGGGGACGACGCTGTCCTAGAGTGTCGGAGCGTCGCTCCCGGCCGTTCTGCGATTAATTGCAAATAATTAGCGGATACTTCCGCGGCGAGTGAGATAACGGTACAAGGACGTACGCGCCGCGTATCGTCCATTGTTCGCGCGCGTTACCCAGACGCATTGTTGCGGTGCATCTCGCCGATCCGCCTCGCCTACGCCCGTCCCCTCCTCGATCCTCCTCGTTCAAGACGCTTTTCGTGACTCGCGAAATCACGCGATTCTGCATGCGCGCTCTTCTAGCGCCGCTGAAATCGCGTCTGCCGCCACCGCCGAGATCCACGAAGGCGTCTTCAAGAATGATTCACGTCGCGGGAAACTCTCTGCCGGTATCATATCCGATACAGTCGGTTCTTCTCGCGAGCCGTAGCATTTTACTCTTGGCTTTATTGTTTCCCCGGTGCCGGATCGCCAGACAATGCGCCGTGATTCGCACGCTTTGACGACGGCGCGGCGTCGCGGTATTCCCGGCGCCGCGGTAATGACCCCGCGCGTCGTAATTGTTTTAAATGCCAACGGGGTAATAGCGTTTACGCGAAAGTGTCATGTGTGAAACGAGTGGAAGAGCGTGACCTTTTTCAGTTGGATTTTCACACTCGACGGAGAAGAGAAAACGAGAATTTGGCAACGTAAATTAACTCGCTCTCATCTGAACCCGATAACGAGTTAAATGACGAGCTGCAACATAATTAAATAAATTACTGATAATGAATAAACTTAATAATGAATTTTTTTAATACGTATTTGCTCTTCGACATTTAAATTGATTATGATTTCTCGTTGCATTGTCATTTAAATCTTATAACAAGTCAAATAATGTGATAACAAGAAGTGTAACATAATTAAATAAATTATTGTATAATATAATGAATATAAACTTAATAATGATTTTTCTAAAATACACATTTACTCTTCGACATTTAAATTGATTAAGATTTCTCGTTGTATTGTCCATTCAATGTAAATAAATACCTCTCTATTGTTTTTAATTTCACATTATTATCAAGATCTTCTATAAAGTGTTAGTTTAAAAATATCTTCATATTTATGAGCGAGAGCATTGTGACACTACTATTACAGCAGAATTGCTGGCAATTATCTTTGATGGTTTCAATTACTTTAATTATCTTTTCATAAAAACTAGATTTGTCTCGGCACTCGTCATGCTTGGAGACATTTAAACGCATAACTGTTATGAGTCTTTCTTCGTCGAATGATTCATATTCCGCTGCAGAATGCTTCGTATATCAAGCTCACCTTGTTTCTGTTATAGTTGGTTTACCATAGTTTCTCTGAGAAAACTTCTGATTTAGTTTCGCCGTATATATCATTTTATGATATATATCATTTTTATGATGCTTAACTGTTTCATAAAAGCAGAAGAAACTAGCAACGGATGTAATACATCATGACGAGAGAAAAGCGTATTTGTTAAGCTCAGTGACTGTGACGGTGCTGCTTCGCCATTTTATTGGCGCTGTCAATTAATAATTCATACGTCGTAACATTATCTTTCGATCGAGAAAGAGCGTTGTTAATCAATGAAAAATTTTACAATATATTTTTTATTATCCATTAGTTTTGCGAAACTCTGTTGCTATACTGAGGTTTACTCATCTTTATTAATACCTTTTTACTACCATCCATTTGCGTCCACGTTGTAAAAAACTTACATGTAAAATTACAATTATTGTAGTGGGTAATATTGGGACCATCTATCAAAGATGTATTAGACCTTGTAGGTAAAATTATTACCTTACATAATAAGTAAACTGCTTGCTTTTAATTGTGTAAATTTTACACTTTTTTGTGATTTTTCATCACGTATAAACAGTATTTACACAACAAAGAGTAAAAAGATTTTTGGTAAAAGTAAATAATTTTATATATTTCCGTTAATACAATTCCATTAATACAATAATGGTGTAATCGCTGCACTTATCATGTATGCAATTTACATACTTTTTTGCAGTGCAGTTATCTTATATTGTTGGTAAAAATAAAAGAATTGTAAATTTAATTGCAATTAGACTTAGAATTTTGTCGTGTGCCTTCAGGTACCTTGAAGAAATGGGACTGGTAGAACGAGAAGCCGAGATGCAAGAACTGAATGCTCCTAGACCTGGAAGATCGAGAGATCTCTTCGGAGTGCAATTGGAGGTAAGATTCACGTGGGAAATTTATTCATTTAGTCGAAACGTGTAAAGGGGATCACACAATGAGTTTCGCGAAACTCAAATATTTTCCAAGATTTCTAAGAACTATGTTAACGCGGGGAGGTCTCGAAAGTCAGAACAATCGAGACGGAGGAGCGAGCGTAACTCAATGCGCGCGATCTCCGGTATCCTTGTTAAGCGTACATTCGATCTAGGATTAGCTATCCATTCACCTGAGACCGCACTGGTTGACTTCAATGGTCACTTTTGCCCGCGATTGTAGTGTAGGCCAGTGAGAGGCCCGACCCAGAAAACCCGTATCGGTTCTGGTACAACGGTCAGCCACCTGAAACCGAAACGGCCAAGGAAAGTTCGTTCGTTGCACTCTCCTCCCTGTCGCGCTGATCAATCCGATCACACTGTCACACCTTTCTCCGCGTCTTTCTTGGCGGATGGATTGTACGAGGTGCTGCTAAAGTCAGAAGTCGACCGCCATTACTTGCTCTCGAGAACTTGTGCCTTGAGGAGGGATGCTTTCTAATCGTGTCTTCTTACTCTTTGCTTTTCCATGTCTCTTGCCACTTACTTGTCTATATATTTTTACAATGTTAAAATAAATATTAAATTTTTAATAATTCGATAGAAATTAATGGTCAAAAATTGATTCGATAAACTGAAGCGTATATAATTACGAGTACGAATATTAGTCAATGCGAGTCAACGCGAATATTAAATAAATCGAAAGACAGGCGTGAGCGCGCACACATACACACACGCGCGCGCGCGCAAAAGAATGGAAAACTATGACAAGTAGATTAAAAAGATCTTTTTAAAGAAAAATTCGTGATAAAGAAAATTGCGTTTAAGAATATCGCTTCAAGAGCTTGAAACATTGCGCAAATACATTTACAGGAGATAGATTTATAAAGAGCAGAAAGCGAATCTGTAATTACGTAGTAATTAACCAAGTTGTACGATCATTAACGAATGACGTAATAGCTGTACAGTAGAATCAGTCATGCGTCGACATTTCGTGAATTATCGAACAAGTGTACGTTAGTATGACCATTATTTTAACATAATTTGATGACAGCCAAAGATACGGCTTACGCAACTTCTTGACATTCCAGTTGTTTCTTATTGCCAGCATTTAATAAGCATTTAATTAACTTACTTAATCGATGCGCTTATAACAAACTAATACGTACACTAAGAAAATTTTTCATCGGATAAACCAATTAAACAGTGTGTTCGATGGTTAATTTTTCCGATTAAATTGCAGTTACCGATGAAATTTTATCGAAAAACCGATCATATTTTCCATCAGATATACAATTTAATTGAATATATCCGTTTGTTATTATGCGATTAGATTATCCGATTATATTTAGTCGGACATTTTTCTTAGTGTATGACGTATTATACACATACGACGCGAGAAACAAAGCAAAATTGTAAGAAAACTAGATTTTGGAGGACATTGAACGGAGGACACTCAACTCCCGTTTCTCACAGCTATAATTAACACTTGATCGATATTTGTTCGGCAACTCACGGGGCACACCGTCCACCTTGCGAAATTACTCGGAACATTATACCGTCGAGAGTGAAATAAGATCAAGAAAAAAAAGAAGCGGACACATTTCGTAAGTTTTGCGCACGTGCGTATCATCGTGGAACCTAGTTACGGTCTGTGAATCTAGAATTGTTTTCACTTTAGCACTAAGCACGAAGGATCATTGTAAAGGTCAGAGCTCCTCAAAGCACGAGCGAGTTTCTCATATATTCTTCTCGAGTCTAAAGATTCATTTTCGTTAAGAGTGCACTGAGAAAGATTTCCATCGGATAAGCCAATTAAATAGTGTTTTCAATGTATAATTTTTCCGATTAAGTCATATGGATACATCCGATAAAATTTATTCGATGAAATGCAGTTACCAATGAAATTTCATTGAAAAACCGATCACATTTTTCATCGGATATGCAATTAAATTGGATATATCCGTTTGTTATTATGCAACTGGATTATCCGATTATATTTAATCGGACATTTTTCTCAGTGTAGTTTGCTGATTCCTGCACGTAACATTTACGTGGAAACATAGTTTGATTTGACATTACTCGATGTAAATTATCTTGTACTATGTAGTGTGTGCCATATGCTTTTTTATAACGACGTAATAGCGTTCTTGTAGCACAAATTTATGCACGAATCACTTATGCCATAATGTGACATTAAACATCACATGCCCATGTTACGTACTGTTTTCTAATCTTCTGCCTTCGATGCTATGCTTCCATAGTAGATTAATTTCTACGGCGTATAATAAAGATTAATTATGTATTGCTCTCTTTATCAAAATGAAAAGTAGATTTTTGTCAGTTAAATTTTGTTATAGAATGTTTGCCTGTATTGGTAAATTTTACAGAGATCTTACTTCTTGACTTGATAGATCCATCAACTACTTTGCTATAGTAACACAATGTCGGAATTATTTTTGATACTTTGCAACAATAATGTTAACAATAGGCCATGGAAAAATGCGACTTATAGAAAGATAAGTTTTGAAGCAAAAACTCTTTAGTTTTAAGATTCAAAGACAAAATGAAGAAGAGAGTAAGCGAGCGTAGAGTCCTGGAGATATGTCAAACGAATAAACAGATTCAATTACATAAGTTACGTGTCCTTTTAAAGGTGTACAAGGGCAGGCGGCACAGAAATTTCGCTCTCCGCCGTTTCTTTATGCTAGATTTCTCTACGGACCTGCCAGTTAATTCGCTTCATCACGGATAATATTCCGTTTCAAAACCGTCGCACCGTGTGATGTTCCGTCATAACAGAATCGCGGTTGAGAAGATCGTCACACTAATCGAAAGCGAAATTAAGTCTCGCGTTTTACCACTGGTAGAAGAAATCGGCATGAGCGCTTGCTTCAATCGAATCAATTATTAGATTCACATGAATATTAATTTTTAGAAATCAAAATCGTAATAGACTGAAGAGATATAAATTTATACACAATATACATATACAGGGTAGGTCATTTTAATGTATTCACTGAAATGTTTCAAAATCTCTAAGTTCAAGACAAAAATGTTTCGTACAAAAGTTGTTTGGTTTCGAGATGGACACCAAACATTTTTGTCTTAAACTTATAGACTTTGAGATATTTCAGTGGGTACATTAAAATGGCCTACCCTGTATATGAGAATACGCTAAATGTGCTGTATAGATTATATTATCTGAAACAATTATTGTATATTACGTGTTGGAAGGCATGCAGTTGTGCTGTTACAAGAACAACTTCAGTTGCCAAACTTATTACGCCTTTAATGTATGTACATAATTATGTAATTTAACTTTTTTCTTAAATTTTTTTATTGGAAAAATTGAAATTGGCCGAGGCAGAATCTCACACGACATACTCTCATACAAATTGATATTGTACCTACTCTATCTCTTTTTCTTAAGGAACGCGATAATTACAATAAAGTATAAAGCTTCGCAGCATCTCAGGATAAGAATTCTGCGTGTCACTAATTTAACCATATCGCGATGTGGAATCGCTCATAACAATATACAGTTACTTATTATTCGAAATTAAACCGTAAAGATCCTTGAAGTAATCACACAGTCGCGTGTTGCAATGCAATAATTTAAAAAAAGCAAAGTTTTGCATGAAAAGCTGTAGAGGGAAAGAGAGAGCACATTTCTCGTTGTGCTATTTTATATATGTGCTGATTTTTCAGTTTAATATATGTTCAAAGGTTACCGCGAATATCTATACAAGAATATTACGACCGAGCATCATCGTAAAGATTTCTCGCCATGCACAGGCATGCATAAACATTTTATATAATCTGTGCTACCGGCATTTTATAGATTCCATCGAGATTGCCCGTGCGCATGAATGTTGCGGTAAATTATCGATAACAATTTAATTCCGCCTAATTGCGCGGCGTCGCGCAACATTCGCCTAAAAGCGATCATTTCGGTTTGTCGATCTCGATCAGCATGGCGTCCGTAAATAGTAAGCGAAAATGCGCGATTACGATAGGCAGGATAATAGCTTGGTGTACTCATAATCAACATGGTATCGTGGCGATCTTTAATAAGCGGAGTCAGTGCTCCAAGAAGTTGCGTAAAGTTTTATTTCGACAGACGGTCGAGTCCATGCACCGTCGTATATCCGTTTTATGTTGCAACGCGGTGCATCCGTCGGCACTATTTGGAAAATGTAATAGTAATAGAAATGTTTCAATAAAATGACGACAAAGATAAATTCAAGATTTATTATCGAACGAGGCAGTAAATGATACTTGTATACCTTCACTGAGAAAAATGCCCGATTAGATATAAACGGATAGTCCAATTACACAATAACAAACGGATATACCCGATCAAATTGTATATCCGAGGAAAAATATGATTGGCTTTTCGATCAAATTTCATCGGTAACTGCATTTCATCGGATGTATCCATAATTTAATTGGAAAACGTAATCGGAAAAATTAACCATCGGAAACACTATTTAATTGGCTTATCCGATGGAAATTTTCCTCAGTGCTGGAGTTAAAACAAGTGCCAAGGATATTAATTGCACATTTTAAACAATCAAACGTAAATCTTTTTCAAAGTAAAAATAACGCGACGTTTCTAATCCGGTCTCGTTAAAGTTTCCTTTCGGGGCGATTCAAGTCGGCCGAACTTGGCTAATAAAAGTTTGCGCTGACCAAGTCTGATTTGACACCCGCGCTACCACGAGACTGGCAATTCAAGCTGACTTATCGCTGAACTTTGTTCAAACTAAGATAGTCTGGTCTGCAATAACGAAGCTCTGGCAACGGGCGCTTGCACGCGTTCCGGTTCCGGTGGCGTTCGAAAACTTCCGCTGATCGCGTGAACATAATCGACACGTTGCGCTGCTGCGATTTTCGACTGATGGCGAACTGAAGGGTTCTCGGAGGTCCAACTCTCAGAAAATGTCTCGCAAAGAGGGCCGAGTCTCACGACCATCTAGATATATTTTCTCGAGGGCCATTTTTCTCGCAAAATCCCCAGAGAGACTCACATTCTGTCGATTAATTGAAACTAGCGAAACACGGGTCTTAGGGTCGAACAAATGCATCTATGTATCCCCCGTTGGAATAGATTTTTAGTGAAACAAAATTGCTACTGCAAAGAAATTTCTTCCGAATTCTTTCTTCAAATCCGCTATCTGCGTTGACGTACGCACACAATTCGTCATAACGTAATCTGCGCAATTGATTCAATTTAAAGTCTTCAAGATTTAATGCGATTTCATCGTGCATCACGTTCTTGATACACTGACAATGAGAAAAAGTCTTTGAAAATTTATTTGAGGCATATAATGTTAGGTTCAGTGAAATAAATGTTATATGCCTCAAATAAATTTTCAAAGACTTGTTTCTCAGTGTATTTTCTTCGCGTATTTTTTAAATTATACTTTGAATACTATTGTATAAACAAGTGTGCGTAAGTTACAGTAAACTGAAAGGAAATTTCTGGAGATTATTTTTTATTTCTTTCATGAGCGATTGCGATAAAATACGAAAGTATTAATGCGCGAATCGGGCACTACTTTTGTAATGGTATAATAATGTACAAATGTAGCAATTTCCGTTCTGTTTTATATCGCAACGCAAGCGAAACACTTGCCAGAACTTGCTAAAATTTGCTTGGAAAAATTATAATTTTATTATCGTTTTATGTCTTTTTTTTTACACAACGTTACGCGATGCGCGAGATAACTTTTGCATTATTATTGTGCGCATAAAAATGCATTCTGATTTATTTATCGTATAAATACTGCTTGGATCGAATTTACTTATACTGGCTGCGGCGCGATATAATTTAAATTCCGACTTGGAGCACAAACGCTTAACATGCCGCGCGATGTGGTCATAAAACGTTGAATGCCTTTAATTCTTTTGCGGTTGCTGGCACACAGATCCACAGATTCACACGTAGATCTCCGTAGGCATGTAGAATCTTTTTCAACAAAACGTCTTTTCGATGCATTAAAATGAAAATATATGGAAAAATATTGGAAGATTCACGTTAATCAGAATTAAAAACTAAACTGAAACATATATGTAATATTTAAATAGAGATGTCTGGAAGCTGGTCATTAATTAATTAAATAATATTTACAATAAAAACAGATAAGATTCAAAGGAATGTGATTTTAACGTATCTCGTTTGTTTAACCTAACTAAATCTTTTTTTCTGGTTGTACAATTAGCCCATGCTAATTGTCCAACATTAAAAACAATCAACGTACATAAAAACGTATATACTGCGTCAAAAAGGGAAAGGATAAGGAATGTAGAAAGGCATTCTGAAGGTATCTCTTCATTCTTATTTTACCCTAATAATCTCCCGATGGGGATACCGGTTAACAGCGCTGCGCCGACCAAAGGAGCAGCACGACACGCATTCACGAGTGCATCCACGCGAGCTTTCATCTCTTCTGTGGAATTAGCATAATCTGGCAATAATAACTCATATAATCGTAGGAAGTCCAATGCTTTCGGCCAATTATGGAGTACATTCGTATGCGCGATCCTCCGTCGAGCGCAACGAGCTTAGGGGCGAGTCGCCGCGCCGCGGCGAGCGGACCCCGTATCTCCCTGCTTTTATCTATTCAGGTATCTCCTTGCTTACGTGTGCACGCATGGCCCGTGCTTGTGTTACAAGTGCAAGAACGAATTACATATACACGCGCGCGCGAGCGTGTATCTGCACGCGTCGTTGCATATGAGATGTTCGCGCGCGAGCTATAGCGTGCGCGCGTGAAATCGAATGTGCGCGCTTGATGCGAGTATTGTACGATTTATCGCGCTCGTGTGGACGCAGCAGGGAAACTGAAATCGTTACAAGGTATAAATAAAAACATGAGGTTTTTTACGCTGTCCTCTTTCGAAGCATTTATAAAGAACACGTTTCTTTAACCCATTAATTTTGTTTATGCTTGGAATTGATGTTAACGTTTTTAGTAGAAAGTGTAATAAGAAAACTACGCTGCGCAAACCTTATAATTTAATATAGCAGCTATTACGTTTTTTATTTATAAGAGTGCATAAACTTTTACTCCGTGCTCTATTTTTCATTTTTCACTGTCTTTTATCCACTCTACTAAAATTTTCTTTGCTGCTTGAATTCGTAGAAAACACAAAGATTTTGTGAAGAATGTGGAGAACATAAGGTTTTTTGTGTAAAACATTTCATGTACATTTTATCTTCCAATATTTTTCTATATTCCTTTTTTAACTTGTGTTTATAATAAAAATGAATTATTGGAATTATTACGTGTTTCTTATTGGTTAATCAAATACGACAAATTAGATATTTATAAATTGAGTTTTTGGGTGCGTATTGTTTATGTCATATTAAAAAAAATACGTTCTTATTTTAGATTAAAGTCCTCTATTATGAGATAGATAGATTTTTAACACCCAAATTTTTAATCACAAATTTTTTTTTCGCAACGATTGCACAATCTAACAATGAATTTTTAACTAAACAGATTTCGCTCCAAGGGCAATAAATTCACGGTGGAATCAATTGATGATGCCTATTAATTTAACAGAAACCCAGCTATCCCATATTAGGATCCTATCTCATAATAAGAGATTTTACTTTATTAGATTATTTTCAAAAACAAGATTGTATTAGATCAATTGTTTAGTACTACTGTCGATATAGATAAAGCGTAGAATTTGTAGTATACCAACGTACGATTAATTGAAGAAAGAACTGTATTGCCATCAGTTGATACGTTCTCTAATATGTTCTCTTTTATCATACGCGTTCTCGGATGGTAAGAGCAACAGTCGCTTCTTTTACGCCTAGACGGCCTACACGGCAAGTTAAACTATAGGGTAATAGAAGAAAGTATGATAAGTTCTTTTTCGTAGAAAGTCAGTTTGTCTCACGAAGTAATCAGCCGTCGTTTAAATAGTATCGAATTTCTGCAGAAATTGAGATTTTGGTCATTTTTAAAGATACGCTATTTATATCTTCACAATATTTTGATGCAAAGGATAGTTTTTTTCAAATAATCATTTTCTACGTTAATTTGTATTCTTTATTGAACGATGAAGTAACACTGTTATCTATGTGGTGGTCTACCATTGTTAGGTACATGAATGAACGAAATAGTATACCAGTTGAATAAAGTATAAATACCTTATAGCGATTGTTTCTTTTTTATTTTTCATTTCAAGATACGGCATATGTTTAAATATATTTAAGAAAGCGTGTTTAATTACTGCCATCCAACAAGAGATAGCAAATAATTTTTATTTTGTTTCAGGTTACTTCATTACTCTTGGAGGGTGAGCGCCGCAAATTGGCAGTCTTGCAAAGGGAATTGCAAGCAGCTCTCGAAGAAGGTGGAAGCGTAAAGGTGAAGGAGAAGCAGCGACAGGAATTGCTGCACGCTATATCGTAAGTTTTCTCTAATAATATCTTTTAGTGGTACAAATATAGGTATAGCTGGCGCATTGTAGAAATGGAATTGTTGAATTAGCATATATAAAATTGCAAATGTTTTCTTTTAATTTACGGTACACTCTATTGTCTTATATTCAACAATAAGTCTTGAAGGCGCAAGTAAATTAATTTTTAAACAGGTTTATCGTGTTTTATTTGCAAGTAAGATTTTTTGAAAATTATCTTTTGCACATTTTATGTACTGGGATAAGTAATTATTGTGTAGTGAAGGCTTTCGAATAATACATTTACTAAGAGGCAACTAAAATGCGGGATAAACGTGAACTTTATGTTAGAACCGACTCCTATGGGAATGCGAGAGCTTAACTTCTAAAAGATTTAGCGAGGGCAGTCCCGTGACGGAGTAATAATTTTATCGCAGCACTTTTTACTCCCATCAGAAAATGTTTCATCGCGTTACCTTCAGCATTCTGCATAATGCTTAAGCGAACTTAACGAGCGAAATTACGTCTTAACGAAGCTTAACTCATTAATATCAAGGTTTAAACTAACTTTTCAGTTTACAGTATGCAGTATTACAAAGTTTTGTAACTTACGTATTATCTTATCGTCGCGTGAGGTTCAATTATGTAATTTAACCGTAAATACTTTGCGTTTATTTCGTAATGGATCGGCTCGGAAACGAGAACGTAACATAGAGGAAAGTCCTCTGTTATGAGCTAGGATTCTAATGTGAGATACCTAGTACGTTTTCAATGGCCACATTGAATTGTAAATCTTTTTTCGCGACGACTACACGATCTATCAATTTTTCACTAATCAGATTTCACTCCATGGGCACTAAATTCATGGTGGAACCAATATATGATGTCTTAATTTAGTAGAAACTCCGTTATCTTGTATTAGGAGCCTGTCTCTAACTAGGGGACTTTCCCCTAGTTCTCAGGCACCAGTATCGTGCACGTTTTATTTTATTTTGCAAGCGCTTTCGAAATTATCCTCGCCCTTTGCATTGTACGTGGCGAGGATGACGCCTTAAGAAAGAGAGTGGGTCAGCGGGATGCGAGACTTTTTCTTTCACGCGTATGAACACCAAGTTGTTTGCATAGCCCCACCCTCGCGTTTGCGGTATCTCGCTTCGTGTTTGCACACGGTGACCCTCTCGCAGTCGGCTCTTTGATTATGCGGCATTCATCAATTTATGAGGTAATGGATACCTCAACATTTTTTCACTCTTGCCTCTGACACACAAAGGAATATGCATTTAAAGAAGTCAAGTTCAGACGGCCGGCGGAATTAGAAATCAAAAATGTAAGACAAGATGCAATTCTATTAGACAGACTTGAGATACAATTGTTACGGATTCAAATGTAATCAAGTATAATAGAGTTATATGATAATAGTGATAAATGCGGCGCTTCTCAGTAATGATAAGAGCTTCTACATATTCATTATCCCGCGTCTGCTACGACGATTTTGGCTGAGGCATGAGATAGAAATTGTTCTCGAGGGAGAAAGATTTCTGTTCGTAGAACCTAGATACTTTGCGGCGGAAATCGAATGGATAACCTTTGCTTAAATCGATTCTGGCGGCGTGGAAAATCTTTTGAGGAAAAAGTCTAGAGAAAAAGCGAATCTCGATAACGCTTATGTAAATTTATCCGATGAAATATTACTATAGATAATATTACTGCAGTATAATATGTTAGTATATTGTGTGCGAGATATTAAACGAGAAATTATATTTGTAGTAAACTTTGTTTATTGTACGATAAAGTTGCCAGAGGTGGAATGAATCGCGCATCACAGTCGACGCATAATTCAGCTATTTACTTTGCCCTCAAATCCCTAAACAATCTTGTTTCTTTACCATCGTCTCGCGGTGTTTATCTTGCAGTGAGCATTATGCATAATGCGATGAGCAGTATGTCTGCTTGAATAAACCTAATTTACTTTGTTCACAGACATTCAATGATATTAATCTTTTCCTTCGTCCTTTGAAGGTTGAGAATAGGATGTCGCGCATTCATAGTTCCGTTTACCTACGCGTTTTTTCGTCAATTTAAAGTAGACAGAGAAATAATTGAATAAAAAAAACCAGACAAATATCGCCTCAAGAAAGTTTAATAAATTATTAATTGAATCTACGTGTAAATAATAAATCGCTATTTTTTTCATTTGATTGAAAATGCTCTCAACATGCTTTAAAGCTTTCATCATCGTTAAAATATGTGCTTTGTGCATTCGAGAATTTTGGACATTCTACTTTATTGTTAATGTGTCTGAAAATGCCTGTGAATCCATGAAGTATTATTGAATTTTGTTAATATCTCCTTATTTCTCTCGAGCCAGAGTGTTTCGTATACAGTCTACGACGTTAGCAAAGTCTTTGTAGGCAAGATTAGCATGTTATCGCCGTCGCTCGACGTGTTAAAGCGTCCTGCAACCGCTTTCAAAATCAACTTAATCGACAAAAAAGCCCGTGCGATACCTCTCGCTCGCGCAATTAATTCCCTTCTGAAACTTTACTGCGCCGTTAAGCTTGAGAGAATTTCTCGGATAGACGGAGAACTCCCGTTCGCTCTTGCGCTGGTCCGTCATGTGCTAGCGATCACATGCAAGTCCACACGCCAATGCACAGGATCACCCCGCACGAAGAAGCAAGCGGGAAGGACCTAATTTATAAGATTGTTTGCTTTCTCGTAATTGCCAAAGTTGCCTCGTGCGAGAAAGTTTTTTAGTTTATAAATCACCGGGTGCGCGAGTCTTCCGAAAAATGTGCCAGTGGGTCGTGAGGGTGCCATCTTCTTCTCGTTACGGCGATTTAGGCTCGTTGCCAAGGGATCTAGAGACGGTAACTGTCCTTATACTGCACAGTTTCACACAAGAATGGTGCTGGAAGTGATGGATTCTTTTATGCAGATATTTTCTCAACGTTAAGATAATTAAAAGATAATTTTTACTTGCAACGAATTTGGCTCACGGTACATTGTTTACGCTTCAGCTATTGATAACAATTTCCACCGTAATTTTATTCATGACGATGCATTTAAGTGAGCAGCGTATAGGAAGCTTGTATTTTGTATTCGTCTTCATTGTAGACGCTTTTAAATTAATCTTTCCGTTAAATTCTTTGTCTGCAGGAAAATTCAAGGACAACACGAGCAACTCGACAAAGAGTACAGGATTCACGCTGCCGGTGTTCTCCTATGCAACACGAGGGGCTCCGGAAAGGTAAGGACAGCAGACGGCCATTATTCTTTCCTTTTTACTTGTGATTTGTAGAAGACAAATGATCTTCTCGATTATTGCTGCGCGACGAATTATCGTCCGTCCCGAAACTCGAGCACTGTCGTTCGTTGACATTTGACGCCCGGGTTTTCTCTGTTACTCCTTGAATCGGGTCGATAGTTCCTTCAAGATAACGATGTCGCACTAATCGACATTCTCGTCAAAGTATTCTCGTAAATGTTCCACTTCCGTCCAATTTTCCTGGATCGGACGATGTAGGATAGCTTTAACTAATTACGCTTCAACTTAATGACGAAGAGAGGCATCGTCTGAATAAGTAAAAAGAAAATAATCCATCAAAGTAATAAACGATGATTACTGTACTTTTTAAATACAGAATTTTTATCATAAAATTTCTCTCTCTCTCTCTCTCTCTCTCTCTCTTTTTCAATCCAGATAGAATTTGTCGCTTATTATTGTTAATAATTTACACGCATAACATGTGTATATATTTTTACATCTATAACGTTAATATAAAATAAATCGGTTTGATTAATAACCGATATTAGTGTTTCCTCCTCTGTCATTTAACTGAACTTCTTAAACAAAATATCTTTTTATTGGCAATATTATTATAAATCTCAATTGAAGTTGACTGAAAACTCTTTTAACGTCGGCAATTAAGCAAATACTGGTTCGGTTTATTCGTCGTGCTCATTTTGTACAATTTCCGAATCGCGCCGATTAATTCGGAAAGATCTCTGAGATTCTTGCGCAATTATAAAGGATCAACGATCGCAGAAATTACTATGAAAAAAGAGGAGCTCTTGAGCGAACTTTTTCTTCCAAATCCCATTGGTCCTACCTCTTTGTTGCCATGCTCGATATCTGTAACAATCACTTCGCTTCCAGGAGCTCTCAGGAAGCTTTAGTAAGCTCCGGTAAGCTGTTATTAGACTCGGTACATAATAGACTGCCTGCTTCGCCTTCGTTCCGCTTTGCATCGTCGGCCCTTCAAACGACGCTCGTGTCGCTTTATTCCTTTCATTAAATAATCTTAACGCAAGAAATTCATAAGGGGCCACTACAAAGTTGCGAGATGTGCTCTTTTCTTACTTATTCGTGTCAATAATTGGGTTTCGCAATGCATTAACGTTTCTTATTATGCATTCTTATCATCATTATAATTACGTTCTTTCTTGAGAGCATGCTTCGCGGGGACTGTTACGCTAACGACACCGTAGAGATATAATGAACGATAATGTAACAGTATCTACTTACTACATTTTCTAAAAAATGCCCGCTACTACAACACATTTTTTATTATTAAACGCTAGTACGACTCAATTTTAATATTCACCATTTTTTATCAATCTTATAAATATGTTATATAAATATTAAATCAACTAGTCAGTCTTTGAAACAAATATTACAAATTTAATAGTTTATCGAGAGAATAACAGCAGATAATTAAGGTTAACTATTAGCATTTATTTGTATCACTCTGATGAGATGCTTTACATTCTCTCTATTTCGAATAACGTAATTTTATATGTACTTCGAGCAGATAGAAATAGCGCCTTTTTATCGCTGCAGTTCACACACGTTCGTCGTGTTTAGATTTAATTTCTTTCCATTTAAAATGTTTTAAATTTGCTCTTTCTTTCAATGTTATTCTTTCATGAGAAAACATTTGCTGCTTTTTCTTCTCTTTTCGAGAAACTCCAGATATATTGTAAAGTAACAAAATTGGAAGGTATTTTTTTCAAGTTAACTCAATATATATAATTCCGATTAAATAGTCCCGGCTCTGTCAAAATATTTTAAAGAAATATTTTCTAAAACTTACACTATTTTATGTCTAGCAATTTAGATTTTTCAGAATTTATATTCACTCTGAAATATTGATGAACATTATATGTATATAAAACGTTTTTAACATCACAAGAGATACCTGTGGTTCGAAGCGATATTTTTGTGCAAGTTTATCCGATAGTCGGTTTAATATGTTAATGTAATTTCAAGGGCAGTTTTCTACCTCCAAATATCTTTGCAATAAAGCGTACATACATAAGAAGAATATACAAGAAAGAAATTTCGCTGCTACTCTACAACATCTTTACATACGCAAGCCGTAACGTGTTAAAATTGAATCAAAGAAATTGTACAAGTATTTCAAGCGTACAAGTAATTTATAGTTACAACAAAGTAATTCAATTACACTAGAAGAATATGCGGTTATCTAAGTTCAAGTTGATCGAGTACAATTTACAAGAAAACTTTATCAAATTGAGATGAAAACGTTAATAAACATGATATGTATACGAGTTATCTGTAAAATATACCAACGTGCATAAAATTCGCGACTGGTTTATTCGTCAGTAATAAACGTTGTATAGCGGGCAATATTCTGTCGAGTTTAAAGGCGATATGAATGCATCGCCTAAGGAGCGAACGAGTTTGCCAAGAAAATCAGTAAGATAGACGACCCTGCGTTATACAGCGACGCTTCAGCCGTAATATATTCAATTTCTATTCCTTCCTGCATCCGAGCTCGTCTCCTTTTGGTAAACGGAGCCCTGGTTATCGCTGCGAAATAAATCTACTTACCGTCAAACTTTTTAGCCTGTTAATATCAGTTATTTGATTCGCTGCAAGATATCGTACGAATGTCAATTGAATCCAAGTTTTCGATTTATGTGCAGTGTTTTTCAAACTGGCCAATTGCACTTTGTAATAATTATACGCGGAAAAAATGCTGTTGAATGAAAACAAGGAAGTTGCTTGAATCAAACGTGTCGCGGGCTGCCACAAACGTAAATAATTCACTGAATTGCAACTGCCATGGATTTTAATTTTAACCATTCAACTAAATAACCAGATTATTAAGACAACTATCTGATGTTTTTCATTCATTAATACTGTTGTTTCAACAATTTTATTTCAACTAATCATTTCACTAACTTTATTAATCAATTTACCATTGACCTCAAACATGGCGTTTCCCACGCAATTGGGAAAGGGGGGAGGGGGAGGGAAAAGTTAAAAATCGCGTATTCAATAGTTCTGTGTACGGCCGACAACCCTTATCGGCGCGCAGTTCACAAAAGTCGAAAATATACGCGTAGACAACCTCTTTATACCGTTATTGCGACAAATATTATCGTATGCTTCGGTGATCGAATTGGTGAGACGCCCGCCTAGAGTGTAGGGAGGTCCAGGTTCAATCCCTGGCTGAGGTAATATCTTTCGCAATAAATTTTCTGTGTTATTAAAGATGCCAGGTATGGTCAAGGAAACACTGACGTTGTAATTTTATTTCGATTACACTGAACTCGTTGATACAACATCATGCGTTTCCGTGTAGAACTACAAATGTAATCTATAATAAAGGAAAATCTCAATCACTCTTTCTTTGGACGGCACTGAAGATGGGATAATAATGATGGCGTAGGATCAGTTTTTTATCCCTGAATTTGGAATTTTTTAATAAGAAGTCAATGCGACGTGACATTGGATCGCTCTCGATATAATGAACGATCTGATCGAATACCTTGTTATCGAAGGGTAATGTAATGTAGCACAGAAGAACATTTAACTTTCGAGAACATTGGCTCGGTATAAGATAAACCCGTTTCGGGTTTCATCGTCGGATCTATCACGTAATGGATTCAATTTCTTTGGTTCTCTCTGTCGCATACCGTCCTTATTGGTTTTCACGCCTTTTCTCTTTGTCTTCGGGTCGGAGTTGAGCACCATTTTCGTTAAATGAAAGTTTGGTCGGATTATCGCGCCTTCGCAAGAACGAAATATGGCCGTGCCGAGTACTATTGCGAACTCTTGAAACGTTCGAGGATCGTCGATTCTATCTCGAGCTTAGCATCTTCGAGCTGCGAGAGAAACTAAAGCTCCCAAAAGCTGCGGGCTCTGAATCGAAGTATGGCAGAACGGCGCAGGACGTTATAGCATCGAACGATAAGGTCGTATCCAGGTCATCGCAGCTCGAAGTGGGCAACGGCGCTGCGCGCTGAAGTAGATGCTGAAGAATAGGGATTCAGTCTGGAAATAGGAAGGACACGCCGAGAAGATGGGAAGGGCAATGGGAAAGGAGTGGGGGTGGGGAAAAACATGTAAAAAAAAAAATGTGCGCATTGTGGCGGGTGGAGCTGCTGAAGCGAGCGTCGAAGTAGCGAAAGAAAGGAAACCTCGTGGAAAATAAAAATGGTAACCGTGGTACGGTCGATGTAGACACGAATGGGAATGCAACGGAGTGCATTATGCGGCGGAGAAACCGCGTAAAAGCGACGGCTGGACGATGTTGAGAAAGTCGAGAGAGTGATGCTGAACGGGAAGCTGAACAGAGGCGTCAACAGAGTGTCGAGGGCAAATCGAGATGGAAGATACGGGCTACGGTGGTGGAATAGATCGGTTGCGCGATCGAACTAAATAACGACGCTTACCGCATCGGCACGTGACACCCATCCTCGGGTCTCCTTCGCCTTCTTCCCTTCGATTTCCTTCGTGGCCCCTTCACAGTCACCTTATTCCATTCACGTTCGACGAACGAGGACGGGGTGCATTAGCGGTGTCCAATTACAGGGCAGTACGTTCGCCCGCAGGCCAGGCGCATTACCTCGTCGCACATCTAAAGGGAGGTGGCGATACGGTTATCCCGAGTGCGAAAATAATAAACTAATTTGCAAGTCAAGGTCCCCATATATAGATTATTACAGCCCGTCGCCTTGGAGTTATGCAGGAACATGCTGTTCCTGCTTGCGCTCTTAACACATATCCTACGAGATTGCCCTCGTGTATGTACGTTTGCGTAAGATATCGTGCACATCGCGCATGTGATGGAGTATTAATTGAACAATTATCGCTGTTCGTAATAGTGCACTAATTTTCATCATTATATTACATTATTTGCAGATACACATTTTTCATACATTTTCCAAAAATGATTGGAATCTGGTAAATAATATAATTTATATACATATAATAATAATAGTATAGAGTTTTTATTTCTGAAAAATAAGTGCAAGAGACGTGTGTGTCGTGTGATCGATTGTTACTATTGTAATACAATTATATTATTCTATGTTAAAACGATTATTACTGAAAATAAAGGATACGTTGCAACAATATTAAAAAAATATGAAAAAGTGCGCTCTTAATCTAATGGAACGTCAAACTGTGTGATAAAATTGTACTATCGAATGAAAAGATTAATAATTCGATATCGAATCGCTTTGCATCTACTCGTATGACACAGTGCGAGCTGACGCTGATTACTCGACATAGTTTATTAAAATGCGCGGCGAATGTAATGGGAAATCCACTTTTCATGCGCTATTTGTCAGAGAGTGGCACGCATACAATGTAACGAGTGATGTAACAGGTGATTTTATTACAAAATAAGAGTGTTCGTAAGAGCTCTCTTGGCTCTCTGTTTGCTGAAATTTTTGATTGTTTAGCATACTTGATGCCTTGATCCCCGTAAAAATTTTATTTAGTGTCTGATTTTACTACAAAATTGATACACATCATATGTGTGTTTATAAAGATTATTTTTATATTAAATATAAAAATTATATTCTTTTTAATAATATTTTCTGTACAGCATATGAAGTAGGCTAATTTTATAAAAGCCATTTTCCAATGACTTTATATTTTAGTTTAAAAGATTTACGTGTGTGCGTGTACGTTGTACATTCATAACTATACGTTTTTATATTTGCATAATAACGAGTAGAGGAAAGTTCCCTATTATGAAATAGGCGACCAGTATGAAATAGTGGAGTTTCTGCTAAATTAATAGGCGTCATCTGTTGGTTTCACCATAAATTTATTGCCCCTGGAGTGAAATCTGTTTAATGGAAAATTGATTGTTAGATCGTGTAATCGTTGCGAAAAAGATTTGTGATTGAATTTGGACGTTGAAAACCTACTGTCTCACGCCAGAATCCTATTTCATAACAGAGGACTTTCCTCTATATTCTTTTTCACACAATAAAAAATGGCGTTTGTATCCTAAATAAAATGTTATCTTTTAAAAAATACGACATTTGAGGAAAATAGCGCACAATTATTATTTCCTTTAGTCTGCACGGGACTTGTCGAATTTCTTCGCGATATCACGTGAAAATCGATATTTTAGATGGCACTTCGAAGTAACGCTCTTTGTTAGACTGTCTCTGTGTGATCAAACTTTGCATTTCTACCGTTCACGATGTGGAAATTCCCATTCAACATAGCATCGATGACTGTCAGAATCGGTATTTTATTCCGTTTTCGATCAAATTTTCCTCGAACATTTGTCACGCTCTATTTTTCAGCCATCGCGAATTTGAGAAAGAAGTTTCAAACATAGTGTATTGCGATTTATATATTTACAGGCATTCTATATTTTCGATAATAACTGAAAGTGAAGAATGTACACTTAACTATATTTGTAGGAGATATGTTGACAATTACATTTAGATTTTTGCAGCCATATATAATACAAGAAAAGTTAAAAGACTTATCAATTTCTCTAGCTGACAATCTAGGACTTTTCACGGGCCATATTTTAAAATGATATAGTATGTAGCAAAAACAACTATTATTAAAATTGATTTGATTCATACTAAAAAAGATATAAACACAAAAATATTAAAGTACCAAGTTAAGAAAAATGGCCTGTAATTCAATTTGTATGTACGCAAATGTGCGCGCGACTATTAATTGCCATATAATTTTTATCAATTAAACTTAAATGAAAATGAAATATTCTGTGGGGGGAGATTTAGAAATAAAAAGTACAAGATAAATATTAAGAGATGGATATTAGATATATCATAAACATTCGTAGGAATGTTATCATGTAGAAAATATTATGTAGGTCGCGATATGATACTAAACAAATTAACAAATAATTGTACATAACTTTCGTTTTTTTAAATGTACTGATAAGTACACATACGCATGCATACATTGTGCAATTAAAAATAAAGATATACAAATGAAAGGAGGAAAAGAGGAACGTAGAGAGATTGATTAATGGAAATTGAAACTAAATCTTACAATAATATTTCCATCGCTCTTTTAAACGGTTTGTGTGCTTAGAATATTAAGTTTTAAATGTCGCAAACTTTATGGCAACAAAATTATTATAATCATGTATAAGTAAGAAACGGAAAAATAAAATTGTAACGCGCATTGCAATACAGAAAATGGGAAAAATCATCTTCATGCTGTACGACTGTCGCGATAACGAGGAATATAACAATGAGATCGGGAAAGACATCAAGCGAGTTTCGTTTCATTGTGTTCCGTTGAGAAATAGGAGCGTACCGTCGATTGCTGTTGCAGCATTCTCGGAATCATCGGGCGACGAACGATGCCGTAGAAAGACGCCATCGAAAAAGGCCGCGAGAAGAAGTTCTAACGATCAAGATGGCATTTTCTCCGCCTCTATACTTATCTGTGATAATGTTTCTTTTTAATTAAAAATACGTAGCATCTTTCTCAAGCGACAATTTGAATTCATACGTTTTCTTGCTGTTGCTCGCGCAGATTCCATCGTTTGGTACGGAAGCATGAAATGGAAAACGAAAGTCAAAATGCGTTGACGATAATCGTTTGCGTGCAATGGAATCCTCTGTCAATTCGGGATGTACGGAACGTGAAAATGATTTATCTGCGCAGGCCTTTGATACAAAGTCGTGACCTCTAATTGGGTTTGACATACCTTTTAGATGCGCCTATATGGTATGTAGATATTCTGTAGAGCATCATATGAGTTTCATCGCGCAAATAGCTAAGTGCGCTTAAAGTTAAGCGACGTTTGGCCTAAGTTTTGTGACTTTTATATCGGGTATGTTAACAAAATATTAAA
Source organism: Vollenhovia emeryi (assembly GCF_000949405.1). NCBI lineage: Eukaryota > Metazoa > Arthropoda > Insecta > Hymenoptera > Formicidae > Vollenhovia > Vollenhovia emeryi. Next base: position 524,274 of record NW_011967242.1, on the reverse strand, counting down.
TATTTTATCAATAAAATTTCCATTTCCTTTTCTTTCATTCTATGATATTTAAGGCTTGAAATGTGAAATCACAAGTATTTTACGAAAAGTTAAAAAAAATATTTTATAGACTAAATAGAATTTCGAATAAATGTACAATTCGCTTTACGTCATATAATACATTATTGATAGTGGCTGTAAGACTTGAAAGTTCATCAATCAATCTTTATTAATAGAAGAAAAATTAAAAAAAAAGATAAAATAGTCTATTGGTTTATTTTTTCCGACAAGAAAAAATGCTGCGAAATAATGGTATTTCTACAATAAAATGCTGAAAATGCAATATAAATCTATGTTTTTTTAAATGTTTTATGGACTTTCATATTATGTAAAAATATATTGTACCCGTTGTGATTTCAATTACAAACCATTGTGATTTTAAAATTACAACCCGTCTTTTTTGTAACAAAATATTTATAAATTGAAAATTAATTATTAATTTATATTTTAAGGTTACTGTTTGCCCTTTATACATTATGTATTTTATTACAATTCTATTAAAAGTAATTAGATTGCAGAAAGTTAAATATCCTTTTTTTCAATTGTAATGTATAATCATCATGCTTACAAATGTGTTTTTCGAATAGTTTATTCAGTAAAAAATTAGTGTTCTACCTATACATATGAAGTAGTAATAAAAAAAGAGAATAAGTTCTGCATACACGCATTATTTGGTATTTTAAGATTTAGTGATTTTTGGTCAAAACTTTTACATTAAAAAGTGCCAATTATTTTATTTAAAACTACATGCTCATTAAAGGCAAGATTCCTTTGCACGATTATTAAGTTCTGCAGTATAAACAGTAGATTTTTTACTTGCTTGAAATATGAACATTTTTCCGAATTTTTCGCTTTCTTGTTTCTATCGTCATTTTCTTTCTGTGGCGTTTTAATGGGTCGAGTCGACCACGAATTTCGATTAAATTAAAAATCCCGAGCCACCCTCATAACGGATACATTGTAAATCTCCAAGTGGCAAAACGTGGCGCAACGAAAAATGCTTTTGTTATTAATCACACTTACATTATTGGCGTGATTTATTCGTCTCTATTGTCGATGATATAAAACTTTGATATTCTTTTGTTTTTTAAATTTCAATAAAGAAAATTGAATGAAAACATCGAAATATTAAAGTTTGAAAATTTGTTTTTTAGATTTCAAGAAAAACTGTAACGTTATTTATGGTTTATTGTTAATTAAATATTTTGCATACATCGTCAATTACGACTAGTGCATTCATGTTCATACAGTTATTATCGCCGTTAATAATAACTTAATAATATAAATAATTATATTGTAACAACATTTTATGTTGAAAACCTCTCTCTCTCTCTCTCTCTATCTCGTGATGACTTCCTGCAATATGCGACATTGTGTCTTTGTAGTAAATCGCGATGTGCCAAACACAATCGAATCAGTGTAACGATATTAAGCTAATGCCCTGGGAGGAGCAAGTCAGCTTATCGGGTTGATGATTTACCGCGGCTATCGTAGCGCGCGCAAGCAGTTTACACCCTTCGTGGTGGTAGAGCGTAGTGCAGGCGGCGTTTAGGAAATAGGGGCGAGAAGGTTGCCGAGGTGCCGGAGCTAGGTTAACCGAATTCAAAATTATTACGGTCTGGCTTAACTCTCTCGCGTATCCCTTCGCAGTGGAAACCGACTCCGAGTGACGGCGGGAGAAGGTCGGAGATGCAGCGCAACGGAGACGAAATCAGGAACGTGGCGGAACGACGATAAACGGAGAACGGTTATATGAAGGTGAACCGCGAAGCAGGAAGTAATACAGAGGGGTATCGATGACTGAGACCGAAAATTATTGTGGAAAGACGTTCAAATGAAAAGTATACGATTCCGCATCGATATAGTTACGTGCAAAGCGGTCGGTATGACGTACTATAATCCACAAGTTATATCTCTTCTTCCTATACAGGGTATAACTAAACTCTACCAACAAATTTCAAAGAATTTAAAGGACTCAGAGCCGTGACAGGATGGTAGTGTCTAAATATTCTATTCTAAATTTATTGCGAAAAAATATCACCACACGCGGACGTGAAAACGCGTTTCTTACTCTCAATTTAATTATTAAATCGGGGGGAGGGGGGAACGTAATATTGGGGATACATTGTGGAGATGATACTGTGTTTTAAGACTGACAAATCAAGTCGGCGCACAGTTCTCGATTTCGAATACTGTCACGATAGGTGGCACTAGGGAATCAACATTAGACTGTTTATTGCGATGAGTATTGCCATGTGCCTCGGTGGTCGAATTGGTTGAGACGCCCACCTAGCGAAAGGGAGGTCCAGGTTCAAACCCTGGCCGAGGTGATATTTTTTCGCAATAAATTTAGAATAGAATATTTAGACACTACCATCCTGTCACGGCTCTGAGTCCTTTAAATTCTTTGAAATTTGTGTTGAACACATACGAGCCTTACTAATTTATTTAATCTACCAACAAATTTTAAGGGGATATTTCAAGGAAGCATCTGAACGTTTCGAGATAGGGAATCAATGGCTACCGGTAGTTCGTAGTTGTAGGACTTTATTTCTTGATTTGTTGAGTATGCCACCTGATCTATCATAGACTACTTCTTGCGCAGGCATATCAAAAGTTTAGTGTATGAGACACCTGTTAAAGATGACGACGATCTTATTGCTCGTGTTATCGCTGCCTGTAAGGAGGGATGGGCGATACCCCTGGGATGCTAGAGTGGGTACGTCAGTCTATGACGCTATGCACTTTATCACACTGTACACACACTTCGCGCGGCCAACATTTTCACCACTTACTGTAAACCATATATTTTGTGACAATTGAATATACCTTAAACAAGTTATGTTGTCTTACTGACTTTTAATACGACAACATATGTATTTGTTTTCGTTAGTGGGAGGCTTTAATGTTCATGAGTTCCCCGTCTCAAAACATTCAGATGCTTCCTTCGTACACTTTCTTATAATTAGAACCAGTTTTACGTCGGTTAGCAGCTAATTGAACATTAATTGATTCTCCGTCTCTTCTTAGATAATAATATAGAAAAAGATTGAGATGAAGGACGTTTGTAAATCTGGTCTTAAAAATACCTCGATAGAGTCTAGTTACACTCTGTGTAGAAACATATGTACATACATATACTATAAAGACGTACGGTTTTTTATAGAGAAATAATTTGGAATTATAATAAAAACAAATTTTTTTAAGTGGATAGAAATAAAATTATTGTCTGACAATATGAAAGAACAATGTATAATTTTTTGATATCAACACAATTAAAGTTTTTATATAAACGTTTCAATTTTCAGCTAGTTTAATATCTTTTCAAATTATATATTTTTATTGTAGCTTCAAAAGACACAGGTTTTTAATTAAAGTTACTTTAAAAGATTTAATATTACATTACAGTGTTAAATATAATGTATATTTAATATTTGTTAATTGAATATAATGTGTTACCTCACATTCATACTTTTAGCGTCTGAATGTTTTATTTTTGTATATGTGATATTACATTCGTTACGTATAAAATTTGTAGAAGTAGAAAATTCTATTATTCTCGCAACCAGAAACTTGTTATTATAATAAATTTTTTGTGAAATTTGTCCATGTTGTTTTTCGGTATTATTTAACACGAAATAAACAAGGCTAGACGTAGAGAGAGAAAGTAACAATAATATATATTTCATTCGTTTCGCACTCGATCTCGTTTGCGCTGCTCTCGCAAAGACCGCACGAATCACCGTAATTGCCTCGTCTAGTTCAACGTTTGAGCCTGGTTTATGGATCGAGATATCGTATATTGGATTCGAAGTACGAGCTAGGAATCGTATACAAACTCGGTTTACTACCTGCGTGCTGATTGAACTTGTTCGTTGTGACCATGTGCCGCCTGATATTGTCGATCGTGATCCTTCGGCCATCGCTTCGAAACTGACAGACAATTTTCGAAACCCATCATGACATTTACTCGGTAACGAGCCAATTAACGAATATAGCGCGTTTATTCGCAATGGCAACGCTGAGCGTGAAGAGTAAGGATACGTGGCATATTGTCGATATTGTTATTTCTCTCATATGATTTTCCAGCTACGCGCGTAGCTCCTGCATCTAATACAGTCGGTTGCACGCGACGTAATAATGTGTTTCGCTGCGAGTGCCCCGAAATCTAGAGGGACTGAGACTCGGTTGTTTGTCGAATGAAATCGTTTGTGAAATTGCGATTAATAAGCAGAGCCTGCGATTGGATCGATATTGGATCCGTCGCTTTGTTCCTCTTTCTCAACGAATGTTTCCGCAATAGCCCCGCTTAGTAGCTTTGTCAAGCACAGGTAATCGCTCTCTATTATCGTGAATAATATCAATTTTGTAGAGCGGAATGTTTTTTTTTCTCAGCGATACCATTAGATGAAATAATAACTGACATTGTAGCCTGTTATTTCATGTTATTTGATCGTATACGTTCCTTGTTTAACTGTTATATTTTACAAGTTTGTTACAGTACGGATAATCAGGATATTAACAGTATGATTTTAATAATTTAATATGCGAGAGTTATATCGCTGTAAATTGGATTTACAAGGAAATTCAAGAGACATGAAAACATGATATAAATTCGTGGAAATATAAATTGATATATAAATTTTTAAGTGATTTTTTCTTTTCTGAGGAGATCAATCTTTATTATTTTCATAATTCCTAAAATTTGTCACGAATGTATTAAGTAGTAAATCGTAGTGCCTGTGAATCTCTGCAATTCTTTAGCATAGATAAGTGAAGTGAAAACGTTTCTATTTTATTATTCACTAGAGATGACCAAACGCTTCGCGCGCGCAGTTTGTAGTTGAGCATTGTATATTTTTAAGAATTTCTATACATGCAACGAAGTAATTGTATGCGCAACGTCAATTTAAAATAAAAAGTAATTTATCACTCACTGATACGATTCGCAACCGCAGAGTTGTACATCATGTATGTTAAACTGTAAAAATACAAATATATAGACTAATTGCGTCAAATCGAAATTATTGTACTAAATATGCTCCATATTTTATATTTTAAAAAATAGGTATTTATTAAGATAATTATATAAAATACTGAAAAAGTCTTCCTTTTAAATATAAATTCACAAAATTTTATACATTGCTTTTGTCTCTAACACTTATTCGACTCCTCGTTCGAATCATTTGAATAAATAAAATAAAAACAGAACAGATGCTTTATTTTGCACAAGTAACAATTAAATAACATAAAAATGTAAGACACGTGCCTTACGATTTCTCCGCCGTTGCCCGATGCCTCCTCGGCCTCCTCCTCCTCTCAGATTTCCTTGTTGCATTTACACAACACTCACTCGCGAAAATCATCGATCGCGCGAAATTTCCGGCACTCCCGTACGCGATGTGAAATATTATTAACTTCTGCGTTATTGGTTTCCAAGACTTTCTGTCATACAAATTACTCAAACTAACAACTTGCATTTTTGATTCAGAAGAATAGGACAATGGATAAATCACTTTCGAATTGGCGATATAAAACGCAACGCGAGCATCGGAAGCATAATCTGCGGCAAAGAAATAATGTAACGACGTGCAATAAGCGACTTTCTTTACTTCCCGCCCGTTCGAGTTGCGAAGAACGACAGAGCGAAGTCGTACAAATTTCTCTTTTTTCCCGAAAATGGAACAGATTACACGAAATCGACCGATAATTAAAAGCGCGGTGCGTAAACGAGACGTAACCGCGACAAAGTACCACGGTTTACATTCATATTTTAGATGAGTTAATCTCGTGAAATATCTAGGTACACGTTGATAAAGAACCGTCGCCTCAATATACAATTCGTTTCTCTTTGCAAGTTGTAAAAACTTAATGATTAATCAAGGAACGTTACTTGTTACTCATAAAGGTGTACAAATCAATAGTATTTTATCCCTGCATTCATCGCGATCGAGTCTTGGAAATCGATAACGCAAAAGTAATACGACGCACGGAGCGACTCACGCTACTGCTTGCCGGCTCGACGTTCGGCGAGCGAATGATAGCGCGGGCGACCTTCAGGTACACGATGGCACGCAAAAACATCGTACGTCACCGCGCCGAGAGAAAAACAACAACGAACGTTGAGAATTCGTTGTCCCACCTACGAAATTGAAAATGCTATACCTAATATTTCTAATTACTTTGTTCAGTGACTATTACTACGTTTTGCGTATCATTCTGCGGACTTATTGGTATTGATTAAATTAACGATTAATTCTGTTCAATCGAGAAAATGTTTCGAAACGAAAATCGTTGTTACTTAAATTCTAATTACTATTTTACTTCAATAGTTGATGCATACAAATGTATATTTCTAAATTGCAAAACTTCATTCACTATGAATCTAAAAGAGAAGTGAAGCACACCGCGCTTCGACTAAGTGAAGTAAAAAGGATATTTATTTTATTATTCATAGATAAAAAAGAAAATGGTAAACACCGAAAATGGGCTTATTTGAACAAGTGAAAAATTTGAAATTGATTATTTCTCGCTTTTTTACTAAACCACGTTTCAATCTTTCTATTTATACTCCAAATTTTTTGTTAACCATAATTACCACAATTTTCGCAGAAATTGCTGAAATGTTTAAAAAACGCTATTGCAATGTTGAAAAGGTATGTGATTTTATAAGTAACGTATATTGTGAAAAAATTATTTCTCATAATTAAACTTTGACTCTACAATGTGCATTGTTCTACGAGCAATAAAGTTATCGAGGGAAAACGAAAAGCATCTAACAGAGAGATTACATGGAATTCAATAGTTCGACGCGCCAATACATAGTTGTACGTTATACAAGCCGCTTGTACGAGACGTAATAATAAGGTATTTTAACTCTTTACTCTCGCGGACGATTTGCATTACTTCGAATTACAGTTTCAGCGCACGGCACAGCCGCTTTTATTATAAATACAAATTCCAAACTTCGGGGTACAAAATGCATTGTTATTGCAGTGGCAAGATCTCGATAGCATTACGCGAGGAAACACGACAGCGAAGATAATGAGAAGCATAATTGTAATGATAATGAGCGTTTTATGATAAAGAGGGTTTTCTCGCGCAATCTTACTTTCGGTGCATTCTTTTCGCTTCTTTACAAAACACTGAATAAGCAAGGAGAGTAAAGTATGCCTTTCAATTTGCTAATGTGAAATATATTACACGATTCTTTTCCATTAACGTAGCTAGCCAGGAATCTTGAAGAACAAATAAATGAAACAGATTCTCTCTCGCAATTCGACGTTTACATTACTGTATAAGACTGTTAAAACTTTCGATATAATTCGATATGATCTAGCCATCGTCTAAACAAATAAGAAATTGCTCGATGATAGTTTATAACTTGTTCGGATAATTTATTCTTGCTTGGGAAAGATACGAGTGCCTGTCCTCGGTTGGAATATATTAACGAAGATGGAAGAGACGTCCTGCATCGGTGAGTGCATGGAGACGATGGATTTTCTTTCCTCTTTAGTTACTTTCGTCGGTTTTCTTCCACACTAGCAACTCCCTTCTTTAGACGCCGACACCACCCGCATACCGAATAGAATAAAATAGCGATTAATCATGGTCGTACGGATGGTGGTGAAAAATTCTCGAAGAATGGAACCGCGACGTTGATTACATCCTGAAACGATGACGAACGAGTTTCGATCGATTCTTCGGGATTTTGCGGCGGGAAAATTATTGAAGAGTGTTAAAAAGCGCCGAGGAGTTTGAGCAGTTTCGAAGTTGCCACTTTGGGGACGGACATATACATATCAATGGATATCACTCTGGAGACGAACAGTTTTTTTTTTAATGTAAACGGAGAGAGAATTTTCTCTTAAAGTTCACCCTGAAAATCATGTCATCGTGGGACAACGCGGCATTTCGAAGAATGTTATAAGAGTTTTGTGAAATTTTATCATGCTTTTTACCAGCAATTATACTTATTGTTAGTAGAGGAAAGTCCTCTATTATGAGATAGCAGCCTTTCAACACCCAAATTTAATTACATATTTTTTTCACAACGATTACACGATCTAACAATAAATTTTCCACTAAACAGATTTTACTTCAAGGGCAATAAATTCGTGGTGGAATTAACCGACGATGACTATTAATTTAACAGAAACCCCGCTATCCCATATTAGGATCCTATTTCATAACAAGGGACTTTCCTCTATATATTTTACTAGTAAATTGTATAGTAATATTTCAAAAATCTTTTATAAAGTTCTTGAAACTGCCATGTTGTCCCACGATTACTTGATTTTCAGAGTAAATTTTAAAAGAAAATTCTCTCTGTGTATATGATCCTATATACGAGAGAGAACTGAAACATTAAAGACATGGGGCGAGATTGCAAGGGTACTTTCTTGCAAATCTTTGAAAAAGATATTTAACATTTTACATTTAAGTATATCATATGTAAAAAATTTATATTGGAATAAGTGGAATATGATATTGCTTGGTATGTGTGTTGCGTATCATAAATTGTATTGTTAATCTGAAGAAAATATTATTGCTATCTCAATCGACGTGGACTCGACAGATTGTTCGAACTTTTACACGTTTCTCTTTCTAGCGAGACATCAGATGGAAGGTTGCGCATATTATGAAGTAATAGCCGATAATTATGTTAAGCGCCTCAGGCGTCTGCCGCAATTTACTTTTGCTTATATCCAACCGCGATTAATTATATACGCGGATATTAAGAAGTTTGCGTATCGAGCCGTGGTGCACCGCGCCTAGAGCAAGTTTTAATAAGCAACGGGAAATGATTAGTATATTAAAGTATAAACGAGTTTTCGTTGCCGCACGAATTTTCCTACCGACAAGGGTGCATTTGTATGCGGCGCTGTATCTATTTCGGTTCAAATGCATTCTTGTGGCGATGCGCTAGTCTCGTAAACGGTTCATTAAATGCGAAGAACGACATCAATGTTGAACAAAAGACGGCCATTGAATCGTTCGTGTTCGAAGCGGTTTTCTTTGAGAGCGTCACGTAAACTTTGTCGAGAGTTTCTACGAGTTACTAAGTATGCTACCGCAAAGCACGCGGAGTAACACAATGTCGTTGTCGTATAACCGAAACTTCGCGTCCATCCTGACGGGCGGAATCTCGTTTCTCTTAAAAACGACGGTTTTTAAGAGCAACGGCCTAAGGATGTTTTCCAACCTCATATTTAAGTAACAAGTTAAACAACGTTGAAAAGTGCTTCTTACAAAGAACTTTCCATCTGCTGTAAGGAAAATTACTTAAAAAAATAACACGTGGCATACGTACGTTCTTTTCCTTTCTTTCTAAACATTGGATTGCTGGCAATTCCTGACAAATCATAAATTGCACATTGGAATTTAGCAAGTTTTATATTTTCAAACAATGTTATTTTTCTGTTATATTTCTGTTGTAAAAACAGCCGGTTGTACTCATTCGCTGTAACGAATATATTGATATGCATATTGCTACCTTTATTTTGTTTAATATACTCAATGGATGAATATTCGCATCGGTTAGCTGCATGAAAGATGCAGCGAGAAATGCGACCACTGAGGTTTATTAGGGACCAATATATGCAGCTTTAAAATTCAATAACAACCGCGAAAATATATACGTTGCTAATATTTTTAAATTCTAAAATAGTAAAATATATATATACGTTAATGGAAAATTATTTCTTCCTTTCTCACATGCATTTGCCTTATCCTATTGCATAACAGTTCATTGTCCGATCGATGTCTTACTTTTGAATCACAGGTGAAAAGTTCCGTAGAGTCTAAATTAAATTTTGTGGGTGTATTACTTTAGAATCAATTCTCTACTGTGGCTTCGCGTGATCCTCTTACACAGCAACTTGTCGGATACTACGATCGATAATATACTTTGTTACATAGACTTTGAGACGAGGAATTAATTTGACGGTATCTATTTTTTTAGATGAAGAATATTTTTTAAATCGACTATTCAGATCATCAATCGATGAGCGATACGAAAAATAATGCACTCTCTGAAAGTCAATCAGTGAATTAACACTGATCACAGTTACGACAGTTATACCATTGCGAGATCGCAGTGATACACTTAAGGTGACCATAATAAGCGACATTTTAAAGCAATTCACTTTAATTTTGCTCTTCTATATATTTACAACTTTATGCTATATTGTCGCTATCATAAAAGGCATCGACATGTTTTTATGTCGCTTATTAGCGACTCGTCAAATTGTTGATTGATGACTAAACGCATTTGGTATCTGATCCGAATTTAATTACCTTACCCTAATTGCGATCAGTGACTATTTACTGCTTTTCAGTGATGATACTCTGATTTTAACGTAGTTCTTGCCCAATTATGCTAGTCAAAATGAGACTTGATCAATAAAGTTCAATAGACAATGAATTCTTTTATACTAAATTCGAAAACAGAGTTTTAAACACTATTGCTTCTCCTAGACTATTAAAAACCGATAAAATAAAAAAGAGTTACAGAAAATAAAATTGTATTCTGAAATGCGTAGTGTTAGCAGAGCGTTGAACGTGGCAACGTCACATTTCATCGTGAATGCGATAAATTGTGAAAAGATATTTTAATTATCATAATGGAAAATCAGTTACGATATAAAGGGCGTTTTATAAAAGAGAAAGTGTTAGAGCAGAAGCGAAAACGCAAAGAACACTTAACCAAAAAGCAAAGAGAATGGTATAACCTACGTTGCCACATTCGCAAAGCATTACTGTGCACGAAAAAGCCAACCTAGCCAAATTTTTTTTGTATTTATCATACTCTGATACGGTCAGCATCGTTGAAATTTTAACATCCACTTCTTTAAACATTCAACTACTTTTGCTCGATTTTTTGGTTTCAATCCTTATTATAGATTTTTTACTACTGACAAATACACGTCCAAGTGTCAGGTTTTCTACCTCAGCAGCCAATGGCGATAAGCGAAATGTTAGAAACAGTAAATTGTAAGTGATTATATCTCGGAAATTATACGGTCTATTTAAATCTATCTAAATCGTTTACGTAAATGTATGAAAAGTTGTCAGTTAAATCTTTGTAATAATTATGTCTAACTGCAAAATAAATTTACTTAGGTAAACTTTGTTGATATATCACTATTTGGCAATATGCCCTTCGTGCCATTAAGGATTATTCTTGCCTCCGTTCAACTATATTCCGTAATTACTCTTTAACATTTTGAAACTCGGCCAGATAGCTTACTTGAACATTGGATATTTGCCGATCGAAACTTAATGGTAAAGTGTCATTCGAGCGGCGAACTTTTGAAGTTCGCGGAGTTTCAGGAGTATTTTACTCACTCGAAGAGCAAAGTACTTTTACTCACTCGAGAGTGGCGCGGAGGAGAGGCCGGCCGACAAACGGGAGCGCAGGGGTTGGAAAGACATGGCGAGCTTGACATTCCTCGTCCTTGCGTGAAGGGAACGGCACTTTCCCTTTTTCTCCCAACCTTACCTTCTTTGCGTTCTCTCGTGTCCAAATCATAACATTATACGATACACTGTACACATTGTTATCCGCTCGGTCGCGTGCAAAGAAACTATACGTCTGTTTCGGTGAACAAAACATTATATGGGATGTGGAAAACAATAAAACAAAAAGAAAGCAAGAAAGAGCACGTCCACTTCCGAAAATGAGTCGCGCGTTTCGTTCATCTCTGGTTTCCTGCCGTCGCTTCATCCGTTCTCCTGACTTCTCCCTTTCCTGTACATACGCCATCGCATTACGCTTATTTCGATTTTCATGTCGTTCGCATGCCACGAATTTGCTTCGCCATAAGAAATGTGCCGACGATGCTCTGCATATTACGGCAGGAGTATGTGAAGCTATATCGCCGTGTCGCGTTCTTTCACGCGGGTATATGTAGAAGAATCGAGGATGTGTGTTCACTCGACGAGATCGCTAGCGCTTGAAAATATACCGCTTGTACATAAATATCTGTTCGGTGGTAGAAGCGACGTTTAAAAACGCCATTTATCGACGTGACTGAAATTTCTCATCAGTAACTTTGAGATAATTACGAAAGCGTTTCGTGACAGCACGTTTTCCTACTCTAGCGTCGTATAACAAACTTCACAGCGTGTATTGCTGCATTTACATAGTGCGCGGAAAGTTGATGCGCACGTGTAGAGAGCCTGAGCATTCCTGTTTTGCATCACGTTCGTCGTCGCTTTGTCGCCAAGTTTATTAGAAGATGGCTTTTTGTTGAAATGCCTTTATCGTACGGTCTTCGCAGTGCAGTGAAAACTTCAACTTGGCTGCAGGACTCGCAAATGCATTTTTCTCTCTGCCTAAAAGGATATGCCCTTGGCGTCTAAAGATTGCTTCTTTGTGATTATCCTCTAAGCGGAAAATCATCCTCCTGGAAAAGTTGCATTTTCCAGGATTCGCTTATTTTCAGCTGCTCGGTGTGGTCGCTGCTAGAAGAATCTGGACAGCGCCGCTACGTAAACGTCAAGATGATACAAAGCTAACAAAGGATCATAATTGTGTATGCGTTTGGAAACAATAATAGCGTTAAATTAGAAAAGTTTGGAGAAAATGAAGCAAAAGCTTTTCGTCTCATAATGAATTCTTCACTTCACTTGGAGACGCAGTTTACAAGCGAGACAATCAAATTTAATAACTTTTTCCCATTAATAGGCAATACTTGTGTAAAAGTATCAAGTATACTAATTTGATTTACTGGCATTCCTCTTATATTCGATACCTCGTTACGGTATCTCCTCGAGGATTACAAGGGCCGCTATGTACCCGGGCTCGTAAGTTTTCAGCTTCCGTTAAAACCCACTTCCGGTATAAGCTCACGAAACGAGAGACGGTATTCCTCGCTCTAACGAGTTTTCCGCGTCCGTGAATAGTTATTCGTTGCCAAAGGATTTCTCGGTTTTGCCATGACTCCGCTGGATTTCTGCCTTCGGGCACCTACGAAGGTGGCTCTCGTAAGAGCGGAAACGAGATCGACCCTGATGCAGGGCCACCAGGGTATTAATATCGACACGCGGTTTAACGCTCGTAAATGTATCCAGATACTCGGGCCATGCGCCCCGCTACATTTCTCGGAAATCCCTGTCTTATATGATATTCTTGCAAACGCGTGCTTCCATTAATAGCTACGATTTTAATGGAGACGTTAATGGTTCAACATCTGAAACGCGTCCCTAAGGAAATATCCGCATACGTTCCTATCAATAAGATAGCTGCATAAGGTTCACAGCGCAACTGTTAATACTATTACATTTATTGGCGTTTCTGTTACAAGTTTCCTTTACATAAATAGTTGTAACTATTTTTTCTTGATATACCAACCCGATAAGTTACGGGCGACGATAAATGGTCTCTTTTTCTAACACAATAAGTGGTTTCAGCTTGTTAGCAGAGTTAATCATTATCATGGATCTTTCTTTGTTTAATAGAGCACAAAAGAAAATACATTGGTAAAAAAATTTTATACGTCTAACATAAAAAGAACTTTTATACAATCTCGAAATATTTACTCTTCTTTTTGTATGGATACGTTTTGGAAGATATAAGTATTTTAACTGAAATATTCAGGAAGTCTACGATACACATTCATATTACATTTATCACTTATGTAATGCGTAATTATAGGATTATTTGAAGAATTCATAATCAACAAGAATAAAGACTTCTTGTCGCCAGTAAGTAATTAACCAATGTAGGAAATTAATAATCGACACAATTTCTAATCTACTTCAGATATTGTAGATTCTTATAAAGACAGGAATCACTATCTTGAAATAAATTGAAAACGTTTTAGGTTTTTATATATAAATTTTGCAATTGTACTTCGTGCGCTTCGTTCGGTCTTATTGCGCGAATAAAATGCTCTCACGGGAATCGATGATCACGGAATAAAAAGTGGGTGTGGTCCGCACGTGGCGCGAACCTCGCTAAATTATGCAAGCGCTAGAAGAACTTGTAGGATTAACAAGTCGTATTGCAGCATGGAAAACAACGTGCGTAAGAAGACGTTGAAGCGAAAGGCAATTTCGATTCAGACACCGCGAAAAAGTGTTGGAACGACACCCTCAAAGCGACGGAAGGGAATAAGGATCATTGGTGTTCGTCTGGGCGGACGGTTAAATAGTCCAAAGTCGCGCGTAACCGAGACATCGAATTGCGAGCGTTGGCTAAATGGTGTGGTCGAAGGTCTAGGACACTCTACATAATCGACTTTGTGACAGTTTAATGATCGATGCACGCATACTCGTCCGAGTAATTAGTCACTTGTGCATGTAATGTGAACATATTAGCAGTACTCGATAGTATTATTAACAGTGTTAATAACGATAAATAATGGAACTAATGACTAGAAGTAACTAATGTGCACATAGAAATAATGACATTTATTCCTATTTTCTACAAAACTGTGTAATCCCAATAAACACGTAATGGCGTTAAACGTTTATTAACTGTAAATTAATACAAAAGTGGCACAATTATACGTGTTTTAATAAACCATCGTGTGTTTCGAATATTTAAAACAGAATGGAAATAGAATTTAATAAATTTTCAGCACGAACATTGTTTTCTACAAACTTTACACATTAAACTTTGACAATTTATTTTATAATTTATATCTTTTGTTAGAAATATTTATCTACTTGTAAATTATTTTATTAATTCTTTTATTCTTATCAAGTTTTCGACAGTTAATTTTTTCTACCAGTGTGCATAAGAAACGAAAATAATCGGAACGTAGTATTGTGGAAATAAAATTAAAAAATTGAATTAGCAGAAAAGGTTGTGTTCATTGATGTTCACTCGGCAAGATTAAACATTCAAAAAGATCCACAGGATGGCTAACTACGGTCGTCATTAAATTGGCAAAAAGTTAATCTCTAAAAAATGAATTTATATTCGTGTGTTCATTTTTCCGTGTTGTTATGTCTACTTTATAAACAAAAAAACAATCTTATTTATATCGTTAATATCGCATTACAGGAATAAAATGTCGATGATTCGAATCGCGCGAAAACTGTGCGGAAGATTGATCGAGCTCGCAGCTTCCGACCGCATAAGACTTGGTACACAGATACGCGCTATTCCACACATACAGCGGCAATAAGCTCTTTGTGATCTTCCTGACTACTATATGAGTTACCAGCAAACGGAATTTTGTTGTTGTCACACTGCACTGTGCATGTAGTCGGTCCAAATCCGTCCGACCGAGCAACGAGCTGTTCTACTGGCACACACTCTCTGTTCCATTCTGCGTTCGATAGAAAAAAACAACGCAAAAGAGCGCGAGAGAGGACGAATAAACAAAGGGAAATACAATCGCGAAGCTTGATTCACTCTGTCACGAATGCGTACGGCCGGTGTTCCTTTTTCATTAACTTCGCCAATTTACCTTGGCTCCTTTTTTTCTGCTTCCGTTTTCCAGCAAGTGCAATCGCAGTTCCATCGAATTTTCGGCGGTTTTAGTGAACTTTTGCATTTCCGAGTACTTCCAATGAGATAGTATCTTATTAATATTACTCACGTTTGATATCGAGGAACATGACGAATATAATGCCTGTACATATTTGTATGTGCATATATTATATGTCTACAATCTACCTTATCGATCAGTGGTTTGACTATGTTTTCGCCGATTGGTCTTCAAACTAGATGGAATGAATGTTTCACACTTAAGGAAGCAAGGGATGAATCAGTAGGTCTCGCGGCTACTCATCAAATACAATCTTGGATTCTTTGGCTGTATCGAAAGAAATTTTTGCAACACCGATCAGGACAGCCATTAGGGACTTTTTCCTCTCGGCCGATCGCCAGAGGACATCTCACAACCCTCTCGCACAAGCGGTCCATCCCCGTCTCCATTCACAAGTTCGCGCAATGGTAAAGTAGCAGCGTTATCAGCGGGAGGGGGGGGGGGAGTGGAGAAAGCTGGAGGGTGTCCGCGAAGAGTGGTATGCTAGTGCGGAGGGTTCGGTATTTCCCCCTAACCTCCACCTCCACCTGTGCCACCCGGCACGGCCAAGCGACCCTTGGTGCTCACGCCTCCCACCCAATTGGGGATTCGATCGACGTTGGGAACTTCCAGCCGTGACCACACAACCCCATGGTGGCGCCTCTGTCGGGACGCCCCGTAAACACGGCGAGAAGCTGCTAGCGATGGAGGGATGAAGAAGAGGAGAGCGAGAGAGCAAGAGAGAGAGAGAGAGAGAGAGAGAGAGAGAGAGAGAGAGAGAGAGAGAGAGAGAGA
>NW_011967242.1:503968-506876 GCF_000949405.1 Vollenhovia emeryi | reverse complement strand
CCCGCGGAGTTGCACACCATCGTCGGGTTGTCAACGGAACGTACTCGCGGCAGCGGGTAGCTCGTCGCTCGCGGGGGCCGTCCCTCGTTTCTGCTTCGATGCCGAGAGGAGGAAACGCTTCCTTCACCTCGTCGCCAGCGCCCCGTCGGCCGCCACGCCGGCGGGGGGGGCGGGGGCGGCGGGGGCGGCGGGGGCAACGACGGCAGTGGGGGTGGCGGTGATGGTGGTGGCAGTGGCGGAAGGTAGTTTCTGGGCGGTGGAGGGCGCGGATCGTCGTCCGCAAAGCCGTGCGTTCACCCCGTGCCGCGACGACAACAGGGCGTCGTTCGTTCTGGCGCTCGCGCCGGGAGTCCGTCGGGGGTTTCGCCGTCGAACTATCCTCGAAGCAGCGGGTTGAACCGATCGAACTGGTCGACCGGCCGGGTGCGCGTACTTGGGATCCCGTGGCCGCGCGGGGAACCCGGGTTCCTGCGGACTCTGATTCGCGCCGTGTCAAGACGATTCCGTGCTTAGCTCGCGGCGATCGACGCTAGCGATCGGCGGCACGTTTCTACCGTCGTGCACCACGTGGCTGCCGTCGAACGTGGCGATCCTATCGCGGCGCAACACACCTGAGATCTCCGGGTTGGGTAGTGGCCGCGACACGCGCGTGTCGCCGCTAGGATTTACTCCAAGACCCCTGTCCGTTGAAATACGAAAACGGGTGAGAGACCTTGCGGTTAGGGTTTGCCATGGGGTTGTGGCTATTCTCGAGTTTGAATATCGACGAAGCGGAACGGGCTTCCGTGCTGAGGGAAACTTGATCAAAGCGCGTCACTTTTGGACGGCGGAAAGTTCACGCTCGAGGAACAGTGTGGACGGACAAATTTCTCGCATGACTGATCCCGCACGTCCAAGAAAATCGTCACCGTAAAGAACCTCACGTGGTTCTTCGGACGAACCGCGTCAACGAGAGACAGAGAGAGGACGTCCGGGAACTGCCGGATCAAAGTCGCGAATGTATTTGAGTAAAGAGCGATTGGACACGCAGAACTCATGCGGATGTAACGTGAATGTTAAATCGTTCGACACTGGATGCGATTAATCGTTAAGTGTGTGTCACATCGGAGTTGCATATTGGAATTCACTCAAGAGGGTTTCACGTGCTGTCGGAAGTGGGTGGATCTGCTAGATGATGATGTGAGGAGTCTTGTGAAGTGAGATCAGCGGGTTTTGTGAGGTGACGGCAAAATTAAGGGCCAGTGTTAGTGAATCGAGTTTTGACCGGTAGGTCTATTTTCTCGTCGGTTCAATCGGCAGGGATCGCCTGCACGATCGACCTATTTTGGATTACCCTGTATAAACGTCGTGGATTTGCGCCCTTCGTCGGTACGGCGAGCACGTGAATCGTCCCTTAAAGCGAGAATCGATCGGACCGCTTGCGTACAAAACTTCGTGGACTGGTAAGTTCCACGAAGAGGTCCGCGAAAACTCGTCGGGAAGACGAGCGCAAATGGGTCTTACTAATCAGGCCCATTTCTCAGAACTTAACTTAACGCGATAAAAAGGAGAGTAATTCTGAAAGAGTTTCTACCTAAAGATTACACTTGCTGGCGTTATCTTGAATGGAAGCGTTTGTAAAATTTTCTTTAATGTTCACAAACTTTAAGTATGACTGACATTTAAACTTTCTTAACTTCCTATGAAGAGGATTCGAGGGTAGCCTGATTGACGGAGGTCAAATGCATAATCTTATTTTTGAGAGACGCTCGATAAGTTGACAGCTGAACAAATGGACAAGCTGTGGGAGTTTGAGGGAAGAAATTGTTCATAGTTAAAGAATTTGCGACTGTATTTATTACTACCGTCAATCTGCGTCATCTTTTTTTTTATGAAGAGCAAGTATTGTTCGTCACTCATCGCTGGTCGGTCGTTATTAATGATTGCTGGTCGTCGGTATTGTTATCCGCGTGTAACAGAGACTTCACCAAATCTGATTGTTATATCCTGTATTTCTCCAGCGTGAAATAATTACATTAATTCCAATAATTTTGGCATTTGCGTTGTTTTTAAGAGTGCTTTAACACTGCTTTGACACGTAAAAAATTCTCTTTGAACCGAGGTAAAAAATTTTTAATTAGAATATTACATCGCGTTTCTACAATTTGTTGTAACAAATAATTTTCTGTGAAGAGAAAAAGCTGCGACATTCAATCTTCAGAAGAGACTTGACTAACAATAAGCACAGTTTACAAATCGCATCAAACGAATTGTTTATTCCGACACTCCCAGATTTCTGCGTTACGATATTATTTACTATATCATAGAAAGAGGAATTGGCCTTATTGTTCTTGCGAATAATTGATCAATATTATTGAAAATATAATGATTATCAGCAACACTCTATGATAGAGCAATGCTCTCGCATGCAAGGCTTAAACACAATTTCGGGTGTTGAGCCTTGCGTATCTCGAGGGTGAGAAAGCTCTTGTTTACGTGAGCATGGAACCACCTCTGCAAGCATTGACGCGTTCAATTAACCACCCGCCGGGATACTTGTGAGTAGTATCGACTTGTAGAGTTCCTTCTCTATGGAAAAACATAAATGTGCGAAGAGTGCTCTTCTATAAATAAATCATTTCGGTATCGACATGTTGCTCCAGCGGAGAATGTGGATAACGAAAACGGTAACCCGGCGACGGGTCCCTACGAAAATGTATGAGATTGCTGCAAAATCGGAGATGTAAGAAGGAAAGTTATACCCATGTTTGCGGATTCAGTTGCTCGTTTGAATATTTTTCTCAAGTTGTTTGAATTATTTCGCGCGTCGCTGAACGTCACTGTGGATTATCGCAGGATTACCGCTGCGAAAGCCAATGGTGGGGGTGTGAATTTTAATGAGACATATGTAGAATGCATCAGGGTTTCA
>NW_011967242.1:428171-503562 GCF_000949405.1 Vollenhovia emeryi | reverse complement strand
GTTGCACCCACAGAAAAAATTTCCGGATCCAATGCTGTTACACTTGAATGTATCATAAAATAGGATCGATATAGGCGCCAATCATATTTATTATAGAGGAAGGAATATTTTAATCTTAAATGAAAAATTCTAAAAGCTAGAATAAAATGATAGTACGTGTCGTCTTTTGTCGAATATCGCGGTGCCAATTTCGCGCGTTGTAAGACGGAGGGCAAATTTATTCTAAACGCAAGAATATAAACTTTCATTTATATAAGTTCTTCTCGTCTCAATATAGTAAGTTAATCTTTTTTAATTCGCTAGAGGAAAATAAGAATTATTGATTTTATTTTGATATTGTTTTAGTTTGGCACTAAATGAGGTTGTCAGAAATAGAAATGCGTCAAGAATATTTTTGTCTCGGTAACAGAAATCCTTTCTGAGGGTGTGCGGAGGGTAGGAAAGGCCAATGCTAACCGTACGCAGGTAATAAGCCTAATATTAGTTTTTTAAGCGTGTCGATTGGCTGCTGAATACAACATTTCTAGATCCTCAAGAATTTTGCTATCTTGCAGCCAGTCGACACGCTTAAAAAATTTGCCGTACGACAAATGTAATGCCAGCCTAAGTCTTTAAAATGGTGCAAGTTTACATTTTATTGTTAAATTGTACAGGACTATTTTAAAGACTGTGCCTTATTACCTGCGTACGACTCGCATTGGTCTTCGCCACCGTCCACTGGTTTTATACTCTGAGAACCTACATTCATTGGATTAACGATTGTTTTATTCGCTCTAGTACGTCAAACGGCCGTTTCGTACCATATTAATGATTTGCAAATAGAATTGTATTTGTTAAAGTAATAATTATAATTAAGTTAATAGATTTTCTGCTATTCATGTTCGAGCTGTTTATATTGATTTCCTAAATATTTGTTTTTATTCAGATTAGAATGGTTTTGCGCGCGTAACGGGGAACAATTATTTAATAAAACAGAATATGAAATATTTATAATTGTTAAAGCATCCATATTCGGTTTAAATGAGGCGAGTTTTAATTATCCATTTACATTTACAGAAATGTGCTTACGCTGATTGTGAATGAAATTTGCCCTGTTCGATCGATCGATTCGCCCGACGATTATGCCGAATGCCGGCGAGAAATAATAGCAATAAGAAATGAAACGCTGAGATAAAAAAAAACAGAAACGTGTGTAATGGTGCGTAACTAACGCGCCGAACAAAGCGATTATTGGGCGAGAATTATGCACTCTACGAAATAATGCGATGCACGAGCGACAACGGGAAAACACAGGTTAAACATAAAATATACACGCGCTAATAGATCTGGAAGATATTCATTGCGGATTAACACGCGTGTATATATGAGCGCGTGCGTGCGTGTGAGTATTGATATAGAAAGAGAAAGAGGGGGAGGGGTGAGAAAGGGAAAAGAGAGGAGAGAGAGAGATAAAGAAGGTCGTATCGCGTTTGGTTTATCGATCGTGCATTTCGGGTATGTGCGAACGCTCGCGCGAGGTGTTTTATTTGAAATCGTCGCGTGTCACGCGGCCTCGGAAAGATTTGCGCCGCTGTTTGAGCGGGGCGGGGCCGTGGCTGGGTGTATCCGCGACAGAAAGGAGCATCCGCGCCTTTAATTAAAGCCGTTCGCGCTCGAAGACATCGTCGGCGAAATTGATTATCCGTAATTGGGACTTGACGCGGGGTTTCTCGCTCGCACGGTATTGCCGCCGGGCTCGCAGCAGCGACGACTAGACAGCCTGTATCGGAAGTCGACGTCAATAAGCCTCAGCGCAGCACGCTGCCATACACAGGCGATCGGGCGGATTACAATGGCCGGCCGCACAAAAAGCGATAGTGAAATAGAAACGTGGAAATCGGATGTGGCGGCCCGGTTATGCGCTCGCGAATGCACCGATGTCGTTACGTCGGTTCTATCAATACGATCACGTAAAATTCGGCGATCTCGCGTCACCGGTGCGCCGCCAATACCTTTTAGATAAGATTCCGCTTTCGAGATACACTCGCGTCTTCCTTTTTTCAAGCAATTTTTTGAGATGTCACGCCGATATAACCCGACGGTTGAAAGGCGTTCCCGCAAAAGGGCAAACTTAAAAGGAAGTGTCCCCCTTTGGATCAATTCGCTACTAAACAGATTTCGCTCCAAAGGCAATAAATTCATGGTGAAATCAACTGAAGATGTCTATTAATTTAACGAAAACCCTGCTATTCCATATTAAGGATCCTACCTCATATTAAATTAGGGGACTTTCCTACAAAAGGGTAAACTTACAAGAAAGTATCTCCCTCTTGACCTAACGAACTATCCATTTGATATCGTGTTTTAATTTCGTTTAATACTACACGAAGGCATTTTTTTTTGTTCCGAGAGAGGGAAAAACGCATTTACGCGTACCGTCAGGCCGGTCCTGGACGGTTATGCCGGACTCACCCGTGAAGCGGGAATACTCGACTAAAAACTCTCTCTTTAGGACCATCCTCCGCATTATAGGCGAACACTCCCGGTATCACCTATCGAAGGCATTCTTCAGGAAGTGTTACATGAAGGCATAAACAAGAAGCTGTGTTTTAAGAGTAATAGAGGAAAGCCCTCTGTTATAAGTTTCTAAGGAGATAGCAGGTTTTCAACACCCGATTCAATCATGAATCTATTCTCGTAACGATTACACGATCTAACAGTGCATTTTCCACTAAACAGATTTCGCTCCGAGGGCAATAAATTCATGGTGGAATCAATCGGTGATGCCTATTAATTTAACGAGAACCCTGCTATCCCATATTAAGGATTCTACCTCATATTAGGGGACTTTCCTGCAAAAGGGTAAACTTACAAGAAAGTATCTCCCTCTTGACCTAACGAACTTTCCATTTGATATCGTGTCTTAATTTCGTTTAATACTACACGAAGGCATAAGCAAGAAGCTGTGTTTTAAGAGTAATAGAGGAAAGCCCTCTGTTATAAGTTTCTAAGGAGATAGCAGGTTTTCAACGCCCAATTCAATCATGAATCTTTTCTCGTAACGACTACACGATCTAACAGTGCATTTTCCACTAAACAGATTTCGCTCCGAGGGCAATAAATTCGTGGTGGAATCAACCGTTTAACGGAAACCCTGCTATCCCATATTAAGGATCCTACCTCGTAATAGGGGACTTTCCTCCGCATTTATGACTCGTTTCGAAGAACATTTAAATGTTTTAACATGCAGCACAGTTTTGCCGGAGCGAATAAGTAATTTTGCACGGATCTGTTGTATCCTTGAATTCGACTAGTAACATCGTTGATTAATTTATTATATGCACGAGCTTTAATCGACGGAGCGGGCTACGTCGATATAATAGCTAAAGAGAAATAACGAGATTTCTATCAGCTAATAGTTATCATCAATTTATCAACTTTATCATCGTGGTCGGTGTACGTTCGATATTGAATTTGTAAGAGAGGCTTTTCATCGGTGGATTTAATTTCGTTGATATTACTGTACCTCGACGTCGCCGTCGGTCGTAACGAGAGCATTCATACTCCGAAAGCGCAAGAAAATAATGAAAGTACGATTCACGGAAGATGCGATCGTTTTTCGACCGGAAATACACGCGACATGAAACCAGAGATGAGCTGCTCGCGGATTGCGCGGGAACATAGATATCTGCATATTCTGTGAATGTATCATAATGTTTGAAAGGAGGAATCGCGTGTTTCTATCGGCACACAGCTGTAAATCGAGAGCAACGTCCGATAAAAAGGACGACTCGTATACACTTGGCAGCACTTAATCGTCTTCGATGCCTTTTCTAAATGCCTTTATTAGCCAAATCTAAACCTTTCAATTGCACGTGTTTTCGCATATATTCCCATATAATATAAAAAAAGCTGTCAGAAAGTGTGGACATTGCGATAATATTCAAACGTGTTTTTTTGTGATAAAGGAAATCTATTCGACAAAAATAGCTAAAAACGATACGCTTCAACGTACAAATCAGTTGAGCGGTTTAGTCGTTCCCATATAGTTTTTATCGCAAACACAATACGCAAATGCGATAAATACATTCCATTTTTCTTCTTCTATCAAATGTTTTGCTCGAAACGATGCTTTGATTTATTAAATTGCCCTGGGGATTGCGCAGCTTGGAAATATTTTCTTTCGAAAATGCGCACTCTCTCGAAAAGAGTTGCCCGTATCTTCCGTATCTTCGACCCGTACGTTATTCAGATCGATAAAGGGCGCTGTTTCAAATTAGCCGAAAGTACAGCTGTCCCTCGCCGAAACGAGATGCGACGCGTCGCGAGGTCTGTCTGGAAAATGTATTATTTCTCCATTTACTCATGTCGTTGCGTTCTCCGTTTCCTATGACCTCCCAGAAACATTCCAAAGTTCCATTCTGTCCCATATGTCCCACCGGAACATTTCCAACACGTTTCACAGAATTTCGGTTATAATATTGCACATAGTTGCTTGACCTGAAATGAAATTTACAGCCGCGAGCGCGGCAGCAAACATCCCTCAACGCTCGCGCGATCTTTCTCGCTCGATCTTTCGAAAAATGCGTCGCGATATCTCGGGGAATATACGGCCGCAGTTTTCATAGAGAGAGGGAGACGCTCTTTTCTTCTACAATACTCGCGTTTGATGAAATCCTCCGCGGCTGTAGTTGAAAAGTTATTTAAATATTTAATTTCTTGCCCTGCCTATTCCTTTCTTCTTACGTTTTTAATCGCGTTCGACAGTCGTAATGGATACGCGGGGTCTTTCCGAGCGTATGCATACATAATTTCTAAAGTACATTGTAATAAAGTTTTCCCGGCACTTTCCTCGCGTGGCTAATTGAAAATTGCTCGTCTCCCGAGATACACTTGCGCGCGCAATGGAAAGAAATATCGCGTGTCGAGATGTTCGGGGTAGAAAATTGCGAATCTCCGCTTACACGTGCAGGTATCCGTTTACGTGTTGTAGAGTCTTTTCGACCATTTCTTATTCCCGTACTCGCGTACTCACGAGGATTCAATTAGAAGACAAGGCTGACGACTTAATATATTCCGCGCTCGATGCGCCGTGTAAGCCAAGTTAACCGTTTACCTGAATAAAACTGCGGGGAAATAGTCCCACAGCATTATCCCTCGTCTCTCCGATGTATTACTTTCTCTTTATGGAAGGAGCTGTTATGCCGTATGTTATATTGTTCGAGAAGAAAGCGGGAACGCGTGCGTGTAGATTTACCCTTTTTTTTCGTTTCTCGCCCAAGTTTCCTGCGGGTAAGGCGTCTTCCGTTTATTCATAGGTGAGGCAGTATAAAATGCTTTCGCGCGAAAAGTATTCGCTTTACATAGAATTCTCTCCCGGGCACTATTCAATGCAAGTAAATAAAGGATAGTATTTCAATATTGTTAAAATTAATTATTAGAGGAAAGTTCTCTATTATGTGATAGGATTCTAATACGAGATAGCGGGTTTTCAACGTTCAAATTCAATCACAGATCTTCCTTTCGTTACGATTACACGATCTAACAATCAATTTTCCACTAAACAGATTTCACTCCAAGGACAATCAATTCATGGTGGGACCCACAGACGTCTATTAATTTAGCAGAAACTCGGTCGTCTCGCATCAGGAGTCTATCTCATAATAGCAGACTTTCCTGTATTATTGTAGAAAATTTTAAACAAACTCTCCATCGTTGACAGAGACTGCATTTAAATTGCAAAAGTGAAATAAAATATTATAGATAACTAGTAAAAGATTAATCTATTCACAGTACACTGTCGTGTTCCATAGAATGTACAGTTTTTAAAAATTATTTTCACTGAATTTTTTCACGCTCTAGATGACTTGATAAGGACCAAAAAAACAATGGTCGAAACGTTGTGTGGTATGTGAATAAATATGGCCAGTTGAGGTCGACCAATACATTGAAACTACTGGCAACCTTTAAAAAATGAATTTGCAATTTGTTTAAATAATACACAAGCTATTATCCAAATAAGTTATTATAATACACAAGTATTTTGAAAACGTGTTATTATATAAATGCATTTTTAAAAATAATATGTATTTGCGTTTCAGCTGTTTCGAAAAATTACAGCGTTTGTCCCGTCATCTTTGATAGTAAACTCTAAATCTTGATGCATTGAGCAGTTTTGTAAATTTCAAAGCGCCACATCTCATAAAGCAGCTTTGCTGGTAGTCGCAATGATGGCGCATCCATCTTACATGACCGTAAAGAGCCGAAAATTGACGCGTATTTCGCTTCAATGCGCAAGTTAAACCAAGTTAAACCCGGTGAAGTGCATTTAATCTTAACGAGTAATTTATTCGAGCGTTTAGAACTCCCTTTAATGCATTACAGTTTTACTAGAATGTTAATATGAGACACAGCGTATATATTTTCACCGAAATTTTACACGGGAATTGTGAATAAACTGCTGTAAGTGCATTATTCCATTTAAAATCTGCATGCATACCGGTACAAATCAAGAAGCATCGAAATGTTGCACGCGGAGAGAAATTATTTAACGAGTACCTTCTCGGGTGTCTGCGAGTGCCATCGTACGTTATTACTATGTGTTTACTGTGGCTTGATGAAAAATTAGCAAAAACCATTCACAAAATTATACTCGTCCGAGTTTTCGCGAAAACGGAGAATGTTCACTCTTCGTCACCTTTACGTCGTATCGTCACTCGTATCGTATAGTTTCAACTTCTCTCTCACTGGCTGGACCAACAAAATGTCGGATACGCAGAAGTGATCGACGCAAAACGAAACAAATGACAGAGTGAGCGTACTCTACTATAGCTTCGACAGCCGCATGAATGTACGTGTATAGTCAACGTCGAGATCTGATTTCGCGTATCTAAACAGGCGTATTCCGAGCGTGTGCGTCTTGTGCTCGCAAGGCATGTCAAAGAACGCGCGTGTTACACGTACGTTTTGAAATCTGAAAAATGCGGGAGAGTGGCGGTTTATATTCTAGCTCGATTATTCGCGATATATCCGGAGTTGAGGAGTGGAAAGCGCCTCATCGATCACTCATCCCGCGGGAAGTCCTACAGAAATTTATACGAACACTCTGGTGCATGCTTTGCCAACTAGTATCTACCAGCGTTGATGTATTCGTTCCCTTTCCTCTCGCTTGATTCGAGCATCGTGCCGCTACTATTGATATTCGCAAAGGACGAAAATGTTCAACCTCTCGCGAAAGCAAACGATTACTTCACTTCAATTCACGTACCCTTTTATATTTATTTTGCTTACTATTCATCTTTTGCGATATTCATTCCGCGCTTGTTAATTCTACTCGACGGCTGATGTGGATGCGACGTTATCAGACTATCTTGAATTTACTAAAATGCCCAAACTACACGTTTACGGGGAAAGTTTTCGGACGGTCATTTACCCTGAAATAGCGGAGACACAAGGGTAGACAATTGGGGTCAACGTTTAATATCAAGCGCCGCATAATATATCACTTTTCACCAAAATTCATTATCGGATTTATGTTTACATATATAATTAATAAAATATACTGCAAGGGAGAATTTGTTTTAGAAATTGTATACTTGGTGTTTGTATTCATTTGCCAACAAATTTTAGAAATTTTTAACAAGTTTTCTTGTTATCGCAATTTCTTATTATTCTGAAATATTATCGATGCCACACAGGAACCATTCCATTTTAAGTTTTAAAATAGCACGACGTCAAAGTGAGAGGAAAAAGCTTATTTTAAAGTAAGAAGAAAAGTACACCCGGGAAGAAAAATCCTTCTATCTGGAAGATAATTCGATTATACAAAACCAAAGCTCGTTTTTCTGTGAAATTATTTCTATCTCTTAGATATAATATTTCAAAATGTCTAAGATTCTTGGACTTTTAAGTAAATAATCTTTTATGCGGTTTTAGAAAACAAATAATGTATCGGGTTGCAAAGCTAAATTATTCAATGCAATATTTCCAATTGATCATATTCTGCAGTAAGTAGAGGAAAACCCTCTATTATGAGATAGCAGGGTTTCAACGTTCAAATTCAATCACATATCTTTTTTCGCGACGATTACACCATTTAACAATGAATTTTCCACTAAATAGATTTCAACCCAAGGGCAATCAATTCACCATGGAAATAACAGATGACGCCTATTAATTTAGCAGAAACTCCGTTATCTCATAAAAGGAGACTTTCCTCTATATTTGCACAAAAATGTAAAAATATACTGCGAACTGTATTCGTGTACAATATTCCACTGATGTACGATTGTAAGAAATCGATACTTTTATGTGATGCGGAAGATGACGCGCTCAGCAACTTTGTTAATATCTGTGATATCGTATATGCGATCTTGAAAGTCGATTTAATTTTTGATATTTGAGGCTTTCGCGATGTACACGAGTACCAGGTCTGGCTTCCGGGTTGGGCCGCGCAAGTTTTTCATTTTATTCCGATATTTCGTGAACATTTCAGTTCACTTCATCAAGGCGGAACCATCTGATACCGTATAAGGTTGTTCCCCCCAGATGAAGTGAACTGAAAAGTTCACGAAGGGTCGGAATAAAATGAAAAACTTGCGCGGCTCCGGCACGAAAGTCAATATATAGGATTTAATTTTTCTCCAATTACACACGTTTTTATTACATTAAGCATTACAATTATTTTTCTCTTATTATATGGATAAAAAAACGTGGGCGACGAAGATTTTCGAGGAAGCGTTTCATTGTATAGCATTTATAACGCATTCACACGTACCGTTACAAAGTATCGCTTAGCGTCGATGTTCTTCCTCGTGCCTTATTATCGACAAAACGTAGAACAGGATGCTTTCGCCATAAATTAACATCCCGAGCTCGAGGTAGCGAGGCACATTTTGAGACCGCGACACTTTATTCGGGGCATTATTCGTGCGATGTGGTTTTACTAGATGTTATCGCGAACGTGTCACCATTAATTGCCAATAATTGATCCATTGTGCGCTAGATATTGCTCTTTCTGTTTTAATTAGTTACCATGATCGAGTTAATTAATTTAATTAATCAGCTAGTAGGTCAAATGAACTGAACTCGAACGGAGTCTCGTCAGTCATTATATTCATATTGGATAGTTAATTATTGCATTTCAATGAAAGCAGGGAAATGATTAACGACTCAATCACAGTGAGACGAACGTCTTGACCTTCTTGCGTAGGATTTATAAAAGAATCGCTGATAATTTAATTGATAAATTCCCTCTATTCTGAAGTTTCTGTACGACTCGCAGCTAACGTATTGACTCTCATCATTTTGAAACCGGTCTACGTTATAAGTTATCTACAAACATTATCACTACAATTATATTATCGGGTATAAATAATATTCTGAGGATCCCTCCAGCAATTAACAAACTTCCATTAATGAACAGTTAAGTGAATATCACGACTAAAACGAGAATTATTGTTGATAAGGCAGTTACATACAAGCAGTTATATATTATACGTATATATACGTATAGCTTATTTATATTAGTTGCTTTTTTAAATAAACTGGAAATGATAAAACGCGCGCTGTGCGCGCGCAGTTTGCAGTTGAGCAGTGTATATTTTTAAGAATTTGTATACATGCGAAGAAGTAATTGTACGCGCTACGTCAATTAAAAGTAAAAAATAATTCATCACTCACTGAGACGATTCGCAACAGCAGAGTTGTACATCGTTAACTATATACAAGTATGTTCAACTGTAACAATACAAATATGCATATCATTATTATAGACTAATTATGTATAATCGAAATTATTGTATTAAATATACTTTATATTTTATATTTTTTAAAATAGGTATTTAGTAAAATAATTATATAGAATACTGAAAAAGTTTCTTTTAAATATAAACTCACAAAATTTTAGACGTATAGTTTTGTCTCTAACACTTATTCGAATCCTCGTTCGAATCATTTAAATATATAAAATAAAAACGCAGAACAGATGCTTTATTTTGCACCAGTAGCAAATAACATAAAAATGTAAGACACTTACCTCACGATTTCTCCGCCGTTGCTCGATGCCTCCCAGGCCGCCTCCTCCTCTCAGATTTCCTTGTTGCACTCACACAACACTCGTAAAAATCATCGATCGCGCGAAATTTCGGGCACTCCCGATACGCGATGTGAAATACCGCGAAACGCACGAAATATTATTAACAAATATCGCGCGATTTTCTATTATACAAATTACTCAAACAAACAATGTAACGACGTGCAATAAGCGACTTTCTTTACTTCCTGCCCGTCCGAGTTGCGAAGAACGACAGAGCGAATTACAGCGCGAACGCCAAAGCCGCACAAATTTCTTTCTCTTTTCCCGAAAACGGAACAAAGTATACGAAATCGACAGATCACTTAAAAGCGCGGTGCGTAAATGAGATGCAATCGCAACAAATTACCATGGTTTACATTTACATCTTACAATTATGAGTTAGTCTCGTGAAATCTACGTTGATAAAAGCCGCCGCTTGAACGTGTAAATTATTTTTCACTACACGTTATAATATTTAGTCGATGAACGTTACTTGTTAATAATAAACGTGTACAAATAGCGTTTTATCTTCACATTCATCGCGATCGCGTCTTGGAAATCGATAACGCGAAAGTAATACTACGCACGGAGCGACTCTCGACGCTGCCTGCCGGCACGACGTTCGGCGAGCGAATGATATCGCGACGACCTTCAGGTAAACAATGGCCCGCGTAACGTCGTACGATACCGCGCCGAGAGAAAAACAACTACGAACGTTGAGAGTTCGTTGTCCTGCCTACGAGATTGAAAATTCTGTACTTAATATTTTACAACTTTAGAATGTGAATCGCCAGTGAATGTTCAACGGTAGAAAGAATTGTTAGACGACTTAGGCTGGCAGATGGTTTATTTATTCGTTCAATCCGACGTTTCGACCATGCGGGTTGTGGTCCTTTTCAGGGAATTCAACAATAATATTACGCCATTAGTATCAAAAATTAAAGAACAGCCTCACTTTCATCTCTGGGCATCACATGGAGAACTGTGTTAGATGGCACGTCCATCCGATGTAACACTCAAAGTGGGACTGAATAAATAAACGAATAAATAAACCATCTGCCAGCCTAAGTCGTCTAACAATTCTTTCTACCGTTAATATTTTACATTCTCTCGTGAAAAAGTATATATCCTAAAATGTATTATATAATATATTAATACTTATACGTTACTATATATAAAGGTATATACATATAATATAAGAATGCATATAACTAATTAAATCATTTTTTTGCCGCCCATGGTATAGAAGAAGTAACATCTCTTTTTTAGAAAGGGACTACATTAATATGTGCTATACTATATACCTATAACTGATTGATTTATTATTTAAAATAAAAACGCGAAATATTAATTATCTCTCGGAATACAGTAGAGGAAAGTTCTCTATTATGAGATAGGTTTCTAATACGAGATACACAGAAACAAAGGATGCTCTTCTTTTCTACGCTTACTTTTTCCTGCGTAGCAGGTTTTTAACACCTAAATTTAATCACAAATTTTTTTTCGCAAAGATTACACAATTTAACATAAATTTTCCACTAAACGGCTTTCGCTTCAAGGGCAATAAATTCATGGTGGAGTCAACTGGTAGGCTGATACCTATTAATTTAACAGAAACCCGCTATCCCGTATTAGGATCCTATCTCATAATAGGGGCCTTTTCTCTATATCTCGGAACATATTTTCTAAATAGACTGTTGAATGTTGAAGCATGCAAATTTACAATCGGAACAATTAAATTAAACGTGACAACATAGAGGGGCCCCAATCCCTCACGCCTGGTTTCCAAGCCTTTTCCATCGTGTCAATCAAATTCGGTTAAAAATTAAATTAAAACGCACTCCCGATCTGCGAAATTAAACGAAGCGTGCGCAGAGTAGCGTGCGCGAGGCGGTAGTCTCGCTGTACGTTTCGCGAACGCCGAAAGCGGGGCGTTTTATCACAACCCGCTGTAACTTTAGCGTGAAACGAGCACGCGCGCCGATTAGGATATTATCGCTATACATATAGCGCCGCGTCGCGCCACGCCACGCTCGCACCACTGAATCACTCGGTTTACGCGGTGGCAACGCTTTCGCGGAGCTATCCCATCTATAAATTAACGATATAGCGACGTGCATCGATGGAGAGTACTTTCGCCGCGATATTTTATCGTCGGAATTCGGGTCTGGTCGATCGCCGGCCGGCCGGGCGTGAGCTGTCATTGTCGCGGAAATAACTGACAAGTTAATTACACCGTTGTCGCGTCGCATTGCGGGGCGGGGGGGGGGGAGGAGGGGAAGAAGAACGGGTGAAAGTGTGTACCGTTGACGGGTATTTCATTAAAGCTCATTTTTAATTATGAAAAGATCTGGCTAATTGCCACGATGAATATTAACAGGAATTCATGGCTCTTAACGAACGGATCTTTTTCGAGCAAAGTGCCTTTTCACCGAGGGGTAAAGCGCTCAGGGTATTGTGGTGTACAGTTTCGCGGCATTACTGGCCATTACTAGGCATTTTTTGGGCGTTAGTTTTATTTGGGCATCGGGCCTTGCTGGGGCATTATAAAGATGCAACAAGATGAAATAAGATAATAAGATAAAGTGATGCCCAGTGGGCATTAGTAGAGGTGTGACATTTTTATGTTATCTTTATACGCAAAATATCGCAAAATGCCTCGTTTTTAATGTCATTTCTTTACATTTTGGAGTTTCCAACTTCGTTTTAATACGTTTTTAAAACGCAAAATAACGCAAAGTGGCGTCCAAATAACGTCAAAAATCGCAATTTTCCTTAGTAAACGTCAATGTTGTATGCCTTGTACCAGAGAAAAAGGTTGAAAATTGTTTTAAATCAACTCTGCAGTCGCTGGATGCCATCTTCGTCACTAGTTACTTTTTGCTATGTGTTTATGCTATTTTAATATGTTATGTTTTATGTTACATTTTTAACATATGTTTAGCCTTAATAAATGTCGGAAAATGTTCTGTCAAAACATTAAGTCGTCTTATTGAAGCCCTGCCCACCTCTGACCACGGCATTGTTAAAAACATTATCAAAGTAACGCAGAATTCGGAAACACAAAACAGAAAAGATGTAAAAAATAACATCAAAGTAACGTAAAAGCTGGATAAACAAAACGTAAAAATGTCAAAAATAACATCAAAATGTCACAGTCCTAGGCATTATAGTATAGGCATTGGTGTACATGATTTTGATCAGCGGTTTACCCCTCGCTTCTCACCGTCGTGTACGTCTTTCGTACAGCCTTATTCATTAACGCCTCGACCTGCAGTTTTATCATAATTTTTCTCATCTATTCAAATCACTGAGTTTCAGGCTGTATTGTGTACCATAGACTTCTATTGAAGCTGCGTGAACTACAGCCTGAAATTCATCGATGTATAGATGGGAATGAAGATTATGGAAATGTGAATCCTAGTAAAACTGAGGTATTAATCCAGGTATTAATGAATAATGCGCATAGATGCACGTGGAAAGATGTACATAATTTTAATTGGATAATGATCGATGCTAGACTCGCTTTCCGGAACAGCAAGATACGAGGCAATACCTTATTGATGTTCATAATTTTCTTTCTCTATCGATGACGGAAGTTGCAAATGAAGTATATAATACGTCAAAATTACACACGCGTGCGTATATTTGTATGCGATAGCAAGGAAACGAATAAAATGCCAATGTTGCTTACTGTATTAACACAACAAAATTGTAATTTCGAGCTTAATTTCTAGCTACATGCGTGGTTTACATTAACATTGTGTGGCTAGTAAATCAGCATTAATGCAAATATTTGCAACTGTTTACGCATGATAATACCAATTGTCTTTATAATCTATTAACTAACTTGTAAATTCACACATTATTTCTGCTTTCGCGCATGGTGCATTTAATAAAATAATCACGCAAGTTCTCTGCTTGCTGTCTTCAGCAATCGATAAACAATGGAAACGCATCGTAAATGATTGAACTGATACGTTTCTGCGTCACGAAAAGGACGCCCGTGCACCAGTGTGTTCGACTTTTCTCCAAACGATAAACGACGTTTCCTACAGATCTTATGGAAACAAAGTACCGATGCATCATCCTATTTATCAAGAGTTTTAGAAAAATAACATTGTTTTTGAGAAATAACACTCAGAGGGGTATTTCTGTTGTTTTACCTATTACTACACGAAAGAAAACAGGATCAGAACAAAATGCGAATTAATTTCCACAAAGTTTAGCATAAAGTACGTGTAAATGGACGTGACTATTAAGTATAATAAAAACATTCTTTATTTACATTTCCGATATACAGGTATGTACAAGTGATATTTTCTTTGCCAGTGCTAAATAACCGAACAAGTAATATTATTCGACCGCATCTGGCGGAAATTTTATTACGAACAATTTACCTCAGCCAGGGTTTGAACCTCCTTACACTCTAGGCGGGCGTCTCCCCAATTCGACCACTGAGGCACGTGATAATATTCATCGCAATAAACTTTCAAATGATGTCTCCGAATGTCACACTTTCGTGACTGTTTCTTGAATCTTAGAACTGCGCGCCAACTTGGTTGACACAGAAACAATCGACAAATAGAGGAAAGTCCCCTATTATGAGACAGGATCCTAACATGGGCTAGCGGGGTTTTTGTTAAATCAATATCATCAGTTGATTCCACCATGAATTTATTGCCCTCGGAGCGAAATCAGTTTACTGGAAAATTAATCTTTGCGAAAAAAGATTTGTGATTGAATTTGGGTATTGAAAACTTGCTATCTCAAGGACTTTCTTCTACACTGAGCAAAATGTCCGATTAAATATAACCGGATAATCCAATTACATAATAAAAAACGGATATATCCGATGAAAAGTATGATCGATTTGTCAATGAAATTTCATCGGTAACTGCATTTCATCGGATGTATCCATAATTTAATCGGTTTGTCCGATGGAAATTTTTCTCAGTGTATGTATTTAAATTTTCTATATTTTTAACTCTGCTATTCTGAGATAAAGACAAAGCAACCCATTTTGGGGCCCACAATTAGCAATCGAATTATCTGGATTGTTCGTAACTCTAATCTTTTACGAATTTTACCCCGCGTAACTAAAAATCGCAATTAGCTATTCTATCTATATCCAAGATTTTAAAGTAATACTAATCAATTCTCTCAATTAGTTCTGTCGATATTCAGTAACGCAAAGATCATTTTCACTTAAGAGGCACTAACCGAAATGTTAAGTTGCTTAAAAAAAAACGGTCAACATTTTCCCCAGAATAGAGTTACGAACAATCCAAATAATTCGATTACTAATTGTGAGCCTCAAAATGGGGAGCTGTCTTTTTTTCCCCAAAGTATGATAAGATCATTTCCTTCCCCTGTTTTCCGGATCATTACAATCGGCGCCTCTTTTTCGCAATAGCGAATCAAGCCGTGTCGCGATGCAGATTCGATAAATTCAAGCCGGCGGCGCCGGCAATATCGATGGGTTTCGTTTCGCTCCTGGCGGATAAGCGACGGTTGTGATTAGGCGAGAGTTACGCATGCGCATTCACCGATGTTTCCGATCTGGTGCGATTCAATTTGCCGGACAATCTGCAGGGACGTCCGTTCTGCTTATTCCGAAATGAATGTCCGATCCGTGCAGGAAGTTTCCTTTCCTATCCATTAATTATTTCTAAACATCGTTATCTACTGTGGCTTTAATTTTTAAACGGGCAATCGTAAACATTTCGATCACGTACAAGACGCAACTCTGCCTTCTGAGAAGGGAGTTGCGTCCCAGAGAAATTTATCTGTTTTATGGATTTTCGCTTAGGGGAGAAACACACCATGATATATGTGTACGAGTAGTCTCTGCATCAGTTTGAAATAAAATGAATAAAATAATTACATTTTTATCCTGGTACTTTGACGAAACGTGTACAGTTAAAAAAAATAGTGAAAAAATGGTAATTGTTGCTCCATCAAAGATTTTGATGGAGATTTTGATTGTCGATGTGAATGGATCGGTTTATATTGCGACATGTATGGAACGTAAAGAGTGAAACGAGGGCATAGTCGGTTTAACTAAACGAGAATAGTGCAGATTCGTGCGCAGCTGGCGTGACTTGATTCGGAAAACATTTGTTTTGTCAATACGACAAGAGCTTGACCGAATGAGAATGGGTTACGAAAAGAATTTCATCAAACGCTGATGAAAACATCAAAACGATGATCGATGCGCAAACGACATTCGTGTCGCTTCTGTGATTGGCGCCCCCTATCGTGTTCCCGCATGCTTCTTCAGAAAATTAATTGTCTGTAATTTAAACGTTTTTCGGAAGCGGAAAAACAGAGGCGAGAAAGGATAGGATGAGCAGAGAAAGCAACAGAGAAGCATTTCTCGGTCGAAGGATTCTCGGTCGGTTTTCCGACGTCGGTAATTAACCTCAACAGCTCGTTTTTGCTGTAACAGGTAATTTTTCATTTTCCGATATCGGGGTACATGAATACTTCAGTTTTAATTAAAGCCACATTATAATTTTTAGATGTAAAAAATACGAAAATAGTGATACGAGATAATCAATATAGTTCAGGGTATTTCCTGTATTGTAAAATATTTGCAAGCTTGTATAATTAAAAAATATTTTATTACCCTTAAGAAGCACATTTTTTGGCAAAGAAATTATCTTAGTTAAAAAATTTTTAAGACATAAAAGCAGAAGAGACATAATAATATTTAAATGTATCGTATGTATAAAAGTAGATTGAAATATGCTTACACATAATTTCATTTTTAAAACGAGATCTTACAATTAGCATTACGATGGTAACTATTGATAAATAAACAAAACGTTAACGGCGTAAAGTCCACAGGTTATCGAAATTATTCTAATGACTTCCGTAAAATACACATTCTAGTGCCAGACATAAATTTAGTCGCGTTTAGTTCTGAGGAATCACGGTTGCAGCATGTTGCAAACAAGGGTGTAACATTTCGAGAGTGCAACGCGTCAGCCGTTATCATTAAATAATCATGTTGGCATAGTCAGATGGCAAATGCGATTCCCTTGCTGCTCCGGCAGTAATAGATGTCGGTATAAACTTCCGATGAACTACCTCTGGACCTCTGGTTACTCGCGGACAGAATCGTCTCAGCTTCATAACATATGCAATGGTTATGACTGCTCGCGAAATATAGCGCAGCCCAGTTGAATAATATCGCAATTTTATCCAACGGAGCTCGGCTATAATAAAATTGGTTTCGTATATACATAATGTCATTGTATTTAAAATGGTAAGTAGTATAGACAGGTGCAGGTCGGATGGTTTAGAATTTTCTGAAATTGCCGCAGTAGAAAAATTATTTTATGCTTTATGATACTTCCGTGCTCCAAGATTTTTACCGAGGGGTAAACCGCTGACCAAAATCATGTACACTAATGCCTACTAATGCCCAGTGGGCATTACTTATCTTGTCATCTTATTTTATCTTGTTTTATAATGCCTCAGCAAGGCTTAACGTCCAAACTATATTATAATGCCCAAAAATGCCTAGTAATACCCAGTAATGCCGCAAATCTGTGCACCACAATGTCCTCAGCGGTTTACCCCTCGATTTTTACTAGAATTTCGTAAAATCAGTATTCTAAATATAATCTATATTTTCATCTGAATGCGTTGTGATTTTGCCTCTTCATTCAACGTACAAAAACATTTGTAAAATACTGTAAATCTATAATTCATCTTTTGATTTTTTCGGAAATACAAAAGTTACCGTGATAACCAAATTTGATTATTTTCTATATAAAATATAATGAAATGTAGCAAAAATAATTAATGAACAGAATTTAAACGTCAAATGTATATCATGAATGATATATTTGTTGGTGTTTTATTTATTTCGTTTTATTTCGTTCCTCCATTACATAGTACATTTATGCTAAAAGTCATCGATGTATCATAGAAAAATGAAAATATTATGCATTTAATTAATTTTCAAACTTATGTTATAAATTCTATATTAATATCGCAAAGAGATTTCCTTGGGAAATCTTAAATTTTGCAAGATATAAAATAATGTTATCGCGCGGCTCCTCTTGGAGAAGAACGACGTCGCGATAAGACTACAAACTTTTAACTGCTATTCGCGGGACGGGGCGTTAACGACGCAAACGAGCTATTCGCGTAGAATTCCTGGAGATGCATCTGTCGCGAGATTGTGGGCACACTGAAAATCGGCATTAAGCTGTCCATGCATCAAATTCTGTCTGCAGAATTGAGCTTGACCCGACATGAATACCAAGTAGACGTGGTCCAGCTACGAAACGGTCAAAGACGGATGTTCCCACGCATTCGTCGTGAATTCCAGGCTTCCCATTTCCCATTCCATCTCAGAATTTCGAGGAAATTCCGTACCTGCCCGTCATAGAGGATGATTGTCTATTATTGCACTCTGAAATTTTCGCGTTTCATAAGCTACCGTATTTCAATAGAATCTCCCATCGTCAATTTTTTTCTGGACGATCTATCAATCATGATTCCATTATATTCCATAATACAGCGTACACGTTAGAGACGCTTGCTGATAAAGACGATTATAGAATATATTTTAATTTTGCAACTGTTAATTGAGATTTTTTTTGCGTTTACGATAAGTTAAAAGCTAATATTTCACTGTTTAACAGTGATTCTTTAATGCTTCTCAGTTTTTAAATGGTTCTATGTTCCACGGTGAACTTGAGTGGCGGCGAATGAGGTAAAACTGAAAACGCTGCCGTGGCGCAAAAATCGCATCGCGTGTTCGCTCGACAAGATAATAAGGACTATATATAATTACACATGTGACGTTGCATAAATAATTCATAATAGGATGTACCACGTGTATAATTTATTATCATCAAGACTACATCTCATCGTTTAGCAGCTACGCCATGTTTAATGTGAATGAATATTGATTTACTTAATTAAATATTCCATTGTAATAAAACAAGCAACCGAAAGAAATGCTTTTTGCATATGAAATCAAAAGTTGGGGGATTACGTTGTCGGCTTGATTCGATGACAATGATATACCGTGTGGCAAAATGTAAAAGATGGAATATATGTATATTATTTTATCAATCTTTTTGAACTTTTTTCCATTCGACCTCGATCTGAGGGTCGTTTGGAACTGTTTGGAACAAACACGCGCATCTCTTTTTCTCTCCCACCTCCTCTCTCTCTCTCTCTCTCTCTCTCTCTCTCTCTCGATTGCACGCTGTGGTATATCAAAGCACGAAATACTTTTCGCGTCGATGAGTTTTCTCTTCTTTCTTTTACTTCTGCCTCTCTGTGTCCCTTCATATTCGTGGCCTTTTGTTTCAAATCAGAAGCGTTAGCTGCGCTTCTATGATGCAGACAGAGAAAAGTCTGTTGTACCGACGTAAAATGCGCTCTGGATGAGCTTTTATATACATTTCATCTAAAATTCAGTTGTCATCTTTCTGTAAGAGGGTTGTGTGTGAACGTGTCACGGTACCAAGATCAGAATAATCACAACTAGAACAGGGATTTCAGATAACATTAAGCGAATTTCAACCAATCACGATTTAGGTATCAATCGGTTCTTCTCGTTTAGCAATTGTGCCTTCGTGCTTAATGCAAATAAATATCGATTTATTTAGTAAAATATTCCATTGTAATGAAACAAGCAAGTGAAAGAATCATCATTTGTTTTGCAGAGCAGTTTACGAAGCATTTAAATATGTTGCTCATTGGACTGAAAATTTCGAATTTTATAAGAGTGATAAGTCGTTGCATTTCGATAACGTAATCCGTATTAACACGGAATATAAACAATTGTATTGTCCCCTGACGAACGCGGAAAGTTCGAATGGCGTTAATGCGTTTGTCGTACAGTCACCATACAGTCGGGTTGTTTTGCGAAGAGTAAATGTTTTCCTAACGATTCCCGCTCGACCAACCGTTTTGAGCCCATTTCCAAAGAGATTTAACTAACCGAGTTAGCATATATGATACTTTTTACATTCGTTGGAAAATATAATATTTATTTCATGATGCTATTTTTCTTTAACTGCGAAACTACATTTTGCTTTATAGGTCACAGATTATTATTGCGATGGATGAATATTCTCTTCAAGTACAAGTTTCGCTAATGTATCGCGTTTTCATGGAAATGTTACGTGTTAAATATACAAGTACAATATTCCTTATTTGCATAACTCCACGTGCTTTTAGAGAAAGTTATTAATTTTTCATAATTTCAGACACACAAAATGAATATTGTGATAGGATAAAATTATGCAAATCGATTTATTTATAAATGCAATTCTTAATTTTGTTTATTATACGATGCGATTGAACCTTGATATTTTTCTTTTACGATATTGTTACGTACGTAATGACATAATAATGTCACGTGGTACTTTAAAGGCATAATGTACAATAAATTATCTAACTTGTACATGAAATATACATATATCATTAATATTGTCAATTGTATACTCTGCCTTTGATCCATTATTTAGCTGCAATTTATGTTTGTTTTGAAAATATGATTCAGAAAACGTTGATAATTATTCCGCGAATTGATGAGGTCGTGAGATAGATTATTGGTAACAACACTGGTATAATTAGTCCAATGCCGCTTCACGTCCCGCTCGACCCCGTTGTTCTAGCGACGCAATCTTCTATTCCAATCGCATATTCTATCGCGAACATCTATGTCGTTCGCTAATAAATATACAGTAACGCGACACGACGCGACGCGACGCGACGCGGGGCAACATTTGCAGGCTGTAGTTGCGAGCTACCGGATTCACGATTAACGACCGGCGATGTATCGCGGCGCACAAATATCGCATCTGCCGGCTGGAGATTCTATTAGCGAAACGCCGCGTCGTTGGTTAGAAGCAAGGGTTTAAGGCAGAATAATGCACTTGCGCAGACACGATTAAGTCTGCCGACTGATTACTCCGGGTTTAAAGGTAGCAGTTTAATGCAACAGCCAACTTAATGAGCAATAATATGGCGAACAAAAATACTTTTTCGAGGAGTCACGTTACTTAACAGAATATCTCAAAAGTACTACACACGGTACAGGTAGATATCTATTGATAAAAGTTTTATTAAGTGATATTGATGCTTTATTTATTAATTTATTAATTTATAGACCCTATGAGTCTTGAATGTAAATATATTTGAATTATTCTTACATAATATACATCTTTTATATAATATTGTACGGTATTTTCACAACGGAAGTAAAAAAAGTTTGTCATATTTATTTTATTCTTGAAGAGACATAAGAACGAGAAACTTTTCTTTTTACGTTCTTATTCAACTCTCATAAATTATGCTTAAAGTCGGGGCAAAGAGATCCGCTTTAATCTTCATTTTTACTACCTTAACAAAAGTTTTAGAAAAACTGCTCCACAGTTTACGCAAATTTAGTTTGAAATATATAGTGTTGGGGTTTGGCTCCCGGGTTTGAGCCGCATGAATCGTTTATCTGACTCGGACGTTTCGTAAACATTTCGTTTTACTTCATCTGCTTAATTCACAGTCGAATTTTATAAGTACGTATCTACTAGATTAGTAAAAATCAATACAGTAGGTGATATACAAAGCAGTTGTAACAATCGATTTAACCTGGCGGTGACTCGGAATATTTTCATTCAATAATTCGCGGATTACTTTGTGCAAAGTTGGGTAACACATTAATGTACGACTGTTAATTATGACCCGCTTGAATGGGTTACGACCGTGATTGGGATTGGTGAATTTATGTCCTACAATTTATCACGTCGTGCAAACATCTGTTTAATATCACCCGCATATGTCAACCGTCGACAAATTATTTCCCTCGAGTCGCACGGATTATTCTGCGAAATCAAGTTTTATCCTGAAGTTTAACGCGGTGCTTACAAAATTTGTGACTTCGTTAAACGCGAGTTCAAAAACAATTGTAATAGATAAATAGTCGTAAATTTCACATTCACCGTTCCTCCCAGCATTGTTGTTGAAACCAAGTTCTTTCGGTTTGAATTGATCTTTACAGTAGTTTTGAAGAAAGATTTACGTTACTATCGTTACGCTGCGCTTTATTTTGATTTTGAAAAATGTGGTACCGCTACATGATTAGTCACTTTGCAACGTTTTCAGCAAACAATTGCTTTAGGAACGTGACGTCGGTAAACAACTGTGATCTTGTGAAAGCTCAAACATTTATTAATTACGCGTATTCGATGCTCTTCTGCCATATTAATTTCATGTTACATCACTATTGTCCGTTCATAAATGCATTCATATTGACATAACAACGATGCGAAATTTAACGAACCACGGAATGTAATTACCATTGAATTTGATATGATCAGATTCTAACACAGTTCGATAATAAAGTGCTAATGAACCCACCGAATAGAATGCCAATTTTTGACTTCTGCCGTCCTAGTTCCACGATTTTCTCATTCACTGCATAAAAGATTTCAAAGTTATGTACGAAACACGCATTAAAATCGAAAGTATCAACGTTTTTATGAAAAAATTTTCAAATGCGTTTGTTTAATTTGTCAATGTGACATCTTCGACTTCTGTACCGTGATTGTTGTCGAGGGAAATGTTTCTAAATGATTTTGCAATAAAAGAAGAAAGGTACTTTTTTACTAGTAAGATTTACTTCAATAACCTATTGACGTCTGAACTGACGATGGACGAAGAAAGAAAATCTTTTTACGTGTTCGACGAAGCGATGGCCGAAGGTGGTAATGCACTCGATAGACATCTACTGCTCCGTATGCAACACCGCGGGGGATTGAGCCTTGCTCACGGGCGCTGTCCCCTCTAACCCCTTTCGAATCTGCATGAAATTAACGCAAAGTTTACCGACCGAACCCTACTCAGCTCGTAGACAAAGTTTTCGAAGAGCTTAGGGGGTTGCGAGGATAAGGGTGACTCTGACGTTGGCGTGTGCACATATACATGTACATGTATATCTAAGAGCTAAATGTAGGAGTGCAATAATCTTGTTAGATATTAGGATACGTTGGATCCGAGAAGTCATGAAGCATCGTCATATTGAGCCCTGATTGACGCCGCGAATTGCTGAGGCTCTTGGAATTCGCTGAATTCCGATAGCGGCGAACAGCCGTAGACATATGACTATAATTATGCCTGTGAATCTGTTTACTATTGTTAAATAACTTTCAGCTTACCCAGATCTATCTTGTTATTCCGCAAATTCATACAACAAGTTTCCGCTTGTCGTAAAGTTGCAAGTTCCAGGGTTATTATTTAATTGAATATTGCCAACTATACCATTCCGAATCGGATCCATTCGATTTATGAATACTATCGGCATATCATGGCATTGCATTTCATTCAGATTACACACTTCATCAATTTGTATGATAAAAACATACGGTGCAAACTGCGTCCATATTAATCTTCCACCTTCGTTTTCATAAATCTGCATGAAGTTAACGAGTATGTTTGATAGAGGAAGACAAATTTCTCGTGGGATTCATCGTGTTCGCGTTTCTAAACATAGTGGGAGACATGATGTCCAAACTCTATTCTATAGTCTATACATTGACTAACTTCTCAAGAAGGGAGTAAAATTTCTTTTTAGAAAGTTATAACTTAATTAATGGAACGTAAGCTCGCCTTGGATAATCCGTTCTTCTTTGAGTTGATAAAATATGACACAAGAAGGAGATAAATTCCTCTTCTCTTTCGTCTCAATAAAACTTAATTTTATTATAAAATGGCAAATGATATACGATAATTATGAAAATAAATTTACAAAGTCTAACTACAGGAAATGTTTTTCTAATTACTATCAGAATTGTTAAGAATTGCTTAAGTTATAATTATTCTAACGCATATAAATGAGTTTGTTTTGCTTTTCTATGTTTCTTGCATAATCACATGAAATTAATGCAATGGTTTACTTAAAATCTTAATCGTAGTTACCATGTAACAAACTCTGCCAATGCAAAATAACTTCTACATGTATACGTTGCAGTTATAAAGCCATTACAATTACAGCTGTTGATTTGTTTCCAATTTCATTTTATTACACGTTATATATTATTTTTGGATTTTATATTTATATGTTACTTTTCAATCTCTCTCTCTCTCTCTCTCTCTCTCTCTCTCTCTCTCTCTCTCTCTCCCTTCTATTTCAGATAACTCACATTTATTTTGTTGTATTATACATATTTATTGTATACATGTGCATTACGAAATCGTAAATTTCTGTTCAGATAATTTTTCGATGGATTTGTATTAAAGTAGAAAATTTTATTCAAATAGACAAGCTTTTTATTTATCCGAGTTATCTGTGTGACACAAAGTTTTTTTGCTAAATAAATTACTAGATTATTCGGATACATTATTAAATCTCGAATACAAATTACATTATGTACAGTTTTCATGAAATTAAAAAGTCCGTCTTGAACATTTTCTGCAAGAAAAACGTGAATTTATTACAAATTTCGAATATTCAAATATTAAATACTATGAAATCTTACACGAACAATCTTACGCGCGGGCAAATTTATCTTCGTTGTAATATTCTAATATGTATACAGTAAGTGACCAAAATATATCAAGATTTTGTAAATATAAGAGATATCGTTTTCAAATAAACCCATGTTAATTAGCTACTGTTAATTACTTATTAATTAGATAGCTTTGTAATTAGATGGTGTTGTAAATATCATTCCTATGGTACTAAAAGCGTAAAGAGAATGAGTAGATAGAATTACTAGTATGTTAATTCCTTTATACACGAAACACAATCGTGTACATTCATGTTTCGAACAGTATAACATAATGGAATTCAGTTTTAACAACACGGTTGCATATTTCGAAATCCCACGTGACTGCGACGATAGTATTAATGTCCTCTGAATAATTATATATCGTGAATTATTAAATTATCGATTAATATTATTAAACAAGCTTCGATATAGAAGCGATACATTTTTCGACTTTTAACATTTCTGGATTTAGTCTGCACTTGTGTTTCTCAAGTTACACCTTTTTATACTTTAACTTTGATTATTTCTTCCAAGTGTTACGTTTAAATTTTCTGTCAAGATAAATTTTTTGCTTCATGAAGATCTGAAATTCCAAAAGTCATAATTAATTTGCACATGCTCTTCTAAATACGCCACACGTAGTATACGCCTATGTTGTAAATGCATTACAAGGTAATGAAAATGTCAAATGTCATTCTGTCAAATTGTTTCACCTCGTTGATCACAATTGTCAGAAACATAGCTTTGTGCCTGCCTCTCTATAGCTCGACGCACATAATCGTTTTAGATCATTGC
The DNA here is from genome assembly GCF_000949405.1 of Vollenhovia emeryi. Classification (NCBI taxonomy): domain Eukaryota; kingdom Metazoa; phylum Arthropoda; class Insecta; order Hymenoptera; family Formicidae; genus Vollenhovia; species Vollenhovia emeryi. The sequence continues at coordinate 478,188 of NW_011967242.1, read as the reverse complement.
CGTATTAGGTACAGTGCCATTGGGCAGTTCAATTCCAGCAGATAATCTACTATGCTGAACCGGAATGCTTTGACGTATTATAGCTTCGTTAAAAATGCAAAGAATTAGCTTATCCGTGCACGAGGTTTAATACGTAAAATTAATCAATAATCGAATGAACTGTGTCGCCAAGTGATCAGTTTGATTGTTTTATCGATTAAATCTTTGATGATTTGCTTTGTAACACAGTCAGAATGGTTCATAAATTGCTGTGTTAGTGACGATACAAATTTTTCAGTAAGTATATTCAATTTTTAATATAATTATCTAAATTAATTTTAAATACTTTTATGTGTGTGTGACGTTTGATATACTGTCTCTCAGCTATCACAATATAAGAAAACAATATTAAATTATATCAGTTGCTATAATATTCACAAGGCATTATATGTAAATTATTATTTGTGTTTTTATAATATGCAATAAATGTTTCTATGGCATTTTTATAATACGTAAATTAATTAATATTTATGTTGCGTAACCAAAAAGGATTTTATCGACTTGAGAAGGATGAGATGCAAACTGAATCTGTCTGCTAAAACGTGCGTTAATGTAATTTGCTTCAAATTTCTGGTTTTCCGATGCATCTGACAGCAAGCGCGAGATGGGCTGGTGAGCCACCTTGTACATTAATGTAACAGTGGAGAGCGTACATTGCGGCGCAGTAAATAGACCATGTAAATGGCGAAATTGTATCACAAGCGTGAATGTACGAAGCGCATGTCGGCGAGAGAATTCCGAAAATGTCCAGGTATTATTTCTCTCTAATGCGGTCATTCATTTCCGATAAATTTTTCTCAAGAGATTTCATAACAGTGTTTTATATTCATTGGAAAACTTTACCTCCAATTATTATGGCAATGAAAAGAACGAATGAAATTTTCTTTAGAAAACTTTCTTAGACCTCATCAATTTTTAGTATATCTTTAATCATCTTCAAGGAACGCGACTGACGGAAAGTCGTTTACTTCCTCGTTCAGATAGGATTTACACGTTTGTAACCGCACATCTTGACATGTTTTCTTCGTAAGTAACCCGGGGCAGAATTTCCCCTTTAGTACCTACCGCTGTTTGAGTGTAGATCCGGATTCCATGACAGTGTCTATGTTACAATTATACGTTTCACCTACGATTACAATGTAAGATAGGTGTTTACGATTTTGGCGTTGTCTAACGTTACAATTGCAAAACCAATTACCACGAGTGACTTTAGTTATACGTGGTTATACGTAGTTAGACGTTAGTTATACGTGATACGATTGCGATGTGGCGACAATAAATATTTCCAGTTTCTATTTCCACGTAGAGTCGTGAAGGCATCCCTGTGCGATTCACTTATTTACATTCGTTAATTACAAGCTGGATGAGGAGATTTAGCTTCATCTACGTAATATTAAATGCCTAATAGCAAGGTATGTGCGTGTGCGTTCGCGCGCGCGCGCGTATTGTATAGAATATATAGTTTTTCAAAACGCATCAAGTAAAACAGAGCTCGTTGACAATATTTTTAAGTAATATATTTTTTGATAAAAAGTACACGCGCACGCACATATGCATATATACATACTTACATACATATAAACAGCTGGATTAGACTGCTATTTCATTTCTTTTAAAAGCGACTGAAAATACTCAACGTTTCTGCTGCTTGTTTTGAGCAGCGTTGGATTCCTCCTTTCATCGCAGTTCCATTTTTGCATGAAAATGCTCCTCTATTTTTTTGTCAAAATTATACTCTTTAGAAATCACTCTTTATACATTTTAAACGTCATTTTCTTTTGGTTCGCTTTCTCCAGCCTTTCTTCCAGCCTATTCTTCTGTGGTGATAAATGCGCTAGAAGCGTTATTACATTGTTTCACGCATATTTTGTTAAATTTTCATATAACTTTGCAAAGAAAGTAAAACAGTTATTTATTGGATCCTTAGACTTCTATCTTCCTCATTTTCGCTGGTAACGATACATGGAAAAATTAACTTCCTCCGCGTATATGACCGCATCCTTTTTTATTAGTATGTGTTTACTTTGTGGTACACGGGGCAGTGGTATCAGTGAACGTTTCGCGAATGAAACTGCTATTTATGGGAGCTTTTTCATAGACATGCATAGTCAATCCATCCATTATGTTATACTAGTATTCGCTCTCTTTCGGAATACACATATATATCATATACGGACATACACGTATTTTTGTTAAGATACGTAAAAGTAAAAAAACACTGTTTAAATATTGCTGAAATAATTCCTGTGTTTTGTAACGTTGCCAGAAAGAACAGTTCATCGAACCGAATTTCTTACAATTCGCAGAGTTGAAGCATATCGCCGCGTTTGCAACTCGTAATTCGTTGTCGAAGAACAAACGTGCCAAGTTGAAAAAATTCTACTTCTGCATCTCACGGCAATTACACCGCCGACGACGATTTGCGATATTTCCTCGGGCTCGTTATTTTTCCCGTAATCCCGAGAAGTCCACGCACGAACCGGGCAAATTTTCCAACCGTGCTAATCTTGGCATTTCTTAATGAATCTGTCCGTGGCTGCTCCGTGCGCTCCACCTCCCGATGGGAGGTTTCCTTTTCGATTCGCTCGTCCATTTGTCTTCGGGCACGGCGTACCTATTCTCGTGAAAGCCCCAAACCCGCGCCGATATTCTTATTCATGGACCATCCGAGCTCTGTTCAGGATATTACTGGAATTAACTTATTGCCGAAACTTTTCGAGAGATAACTACGAGCGCTGTGATAAGCGATTGTTCATTTGCGTGTTTTCGAGGCTGCCAAACAGTTCTCGTACTTGTCGTGATTCGTACACTGCGAAAATCTTGAATGGTGCTGACCACTTCTTGCCGAGAAATTACGTAAATGTGTTTGCGCTACACATTGGTTTAGCAGCTTGAAACAGCGAATTCAACGGTCCGTTAAAACGTTTCTAACAAGGGTCGAGGGACAATTGTTTGGAATCAATTTGATTCTCTACAAAGTATGTTGTTAAATATAACATTTCAAGAGACGCATTTATTTTGCATCACCAGTTTGAGTTCAAAGGGTGAAACAACCTCTCGACGTGCATTAACAAAGTTAACGCTTATAATGCAATTGTAATTGTAAACAATTACCGTTAAAACAGTAAAAGAACGTTTTATGTAAAGCGTTTTAGCTTTTTGTATATTTTACAACTGTTTTTTAAAGATAAATTCATATATGAGACAAACTGTACTGTGACCTATATTACAAACATATGTTTAAGCTAGATACAGCATCTATTGAAATAACAATAAATCGGGAAGAAAAAAGTGCAATTTTCCATGATGCTATTGCTAAGGGGAATTTAATACATTATAGCTTCGGGCAACCTGCGAGTAATGTTCATTACATGCAACCGTATACTATATTGAGATACGTTATACAAGAGAATAGTGTAAGAAGAGAAGAAAATTTCGCAATTTAATAACACATTTGCAATCTGCAAACAAATTGCAAATTGCAAAAGTGTTATTAAACTTGATTCAATTTGCGAACGCACGAGTCGCCGTTTGTAATTCAATAACAATATTTTTATTACTTTTCCTCGTACAATTTTTTCCGTTTCTTTTAAGCAGATAAATATTTATGTTTTATTCGATACAATCCAGTCTGCCTGACGTTTCTATTTTGAAGAAGCCTTTTATTCCGCGAAAGAATAAAAGAGGTCATAGAAGTGCGCTTAATATATCAACGAGCTATGCGCCTTTCTTCGAAATTCTCTCTCTTTTTCAACGAGAATGTACCAAGATGTGGAAAAGCTCTACACGGAGAACCCACGTAGGTCCTATGTATAATAGCTCAACTTGAAACTTACGCGAAGGTATGGAGAATCAAGAAACCGCCCACGTCTTTATTCAGCTTTCATTATGGCAGGTAGTTGCTGGCAGCGCGCTGTCTGGTCGTTGTCGTGCCGCACACAAAGTTGTTTTCATTATTCTTTCGTAACATGCACCACTCGGTGTAGAAGGAGTCGGGCGCGATCATGGTATTCATGTATGCTAACCGTAAACGTTAAGCGAGCGTAAGTAATAGCGGGCCGATAGTCGGATCGATACCGATCCGTTGCCGAAAATAAATTATGGCGCGCACGCGGCTCCGAAGATTTGTAATTCCGCAGGGTAAATCGAATATAAACGATCGCGAGATAAAACATGCGGCCAGGTAGTGTATATAGCTGAAATTAAAGTTTCGCAACAATATACCGTCGCCGCCTGTCGCCACCGCCGCCCTCGTCGTATGATCCGCGAGTCGCTCTGTACTTTTTTAATCACGGCCGCGTTTGGAATTCCGGACGCGGAGCTGAAAGGAAAATCGACGACTTCGTTCCGCCGCATGGCCATCCGTAAATTTCGCCGGGGGCCCTCCAATTTATCGTTCGATTCATTCGCCGTGGGATTCCAGGGCGTTGCGTTGGCCGCGGATATAAATAAAATCTACCGCGGTAACGGCAAGAAATTTTCATTTGTCATCTATAAAGGGCAAAAATTGCTCCGTCAATACCGCAACTACTGTGACGCGTCCGTTTTTTGCCAATTTTACTGTTATTAACTTCGCTCTGCGGGCAAGTGCTAGTTCCCGTTGCTATGTGGCTATCATGCGCGCGCTCCGAGCCGATGATATTGGCGCAATCACATTCAAATTTAAACATTGATTAAATCGATGCGTGCAAATAAAGGGAATACGTACGGTGTGGGATAAAGCGGAAATCACGTTGACTAGCTGTTCACGTTCAGGCTAGTGTGTCTTGGTGTAATTCGAGGATGTATTATGTTCCTCGTTTCGAAATACAATGCAGTCGCGTGTATCACAATTGGATGAAAAATCATACTCGTATTAACGCTAATTGATAAACAGGTAGGAGTGCGAAGAACGACGTACAGTTTTTTCTCACTTTATAATGACGAAATACAACGCTTTAAATTGCTGCAGTTGCTTCCCTCGGTGTCTCATCATTATCTATGTTTGTGCCTCTTCTAAAATAAATATCTTAATTAAGAGAGCAGTATTTTTCACGCGTGTAAAGCCCCACTTTTTCAAAATTCGTCAAAATTAATTAGATATTTTTTACTTTGTGCTGCTTGTAATTCTGACTAAAAATAAATTTCAAAAATAACAAGACAGTAATTATCAGTACAAATAATTGTGTTACTATGAGAAAAAATACAACAGAGTAGAAAAATATGGAGAAAAAGTCAAAATTGTTATTATCGTCTGTCGACAATGTCGATTTGAAGCGATGTTTTCCGATCTGCGAGATCATCTTTCTGCTAAAAACGATCCTAATACTCTGGTTTATATTTATCAGGTCGAGCTGTAAACTAGGATTTTAAAAAATATGAAATGATAATTCTATAAAAATAATGCTACAAATAATATCGGTTTGTTCTCTTTTTTGCGATGTAATTATGCAGTATAATCCGCAACAGAATGTACAGAAAGATAAATTAGACAGGCACGCATGTACGTGTATATGTGTGTCCGTGATGGAGAAAACTCAGCTAGACGAGAAGGGTGGCGGGTTATATTTTATTCGGCGGTCGTCTCGCAGAATATACGTCTACTTGAGGCACAGCTCACGTATCTCTGTACCAGCTCGGCGGATTTAAGCCGGTGTTACGACGATTCAGAAACCGTTCTCATTCTTGTTCGTAATTATATTTAGTTTCACCGTCGTAAAGAGTTTATTCATGCGGGAGCACTTTCGACGCCGGGCAGAAACGAGGAACAAAACTTTTTACTACAATCATCAATTTCCAACTTTCAATTTTGGATATCGTAATTTATCATTATTTGCAGTGAATAATGCAGCAATAATTTTGTTTAATACCTTCCTCATTTTTTTCCATCTGAAAATTTTATACCGATGAAATCGATAACGCTTCTCACTTTGTCGGTATATACTGGCGTTCTACTGTATTTACTATGTTACATGTAAATTGGTATGTAGGACATTAATCGCTACTTTGCAGGTAACTCGATCAAATTATCCCACGATCGCTAAATAATTACATACAGTAGTAACAATGCCACGCCAGTAGGTCCTTGTGCGCAAGATATCCTGTGATTCGTTGCCGTAATGGATCCATCACTCTCGAATCAGTTTGTCCACTGTGCCGACTGACATTAATTAAAAGTTGCGGAAAATACAAATATCGACTGTTCGTGCACCGCGAAATGAAATATTACCGTTCGTTCCACATTAAGCGACAGCACGTCCATCATCAAAATCGAAGCGACATTTTGGAGTGCTGAAAGTCTTTCTCACGTATTTCTCATTGCTACTTTGTTTCCTATCGGCAGGAACAAAAAAGATTGCAGTAACTACAGGTCAACTAAATATATACTAAATTAACAATAATGATAAGTTAATGTAGTGAATTAAATCCTGAAAATTGTTGAATTGCAAGATACGTTGATAATAATTCTCCGCCATAATAAAACCATGATATTGTTCCTTAATAGATGTCAATAATTTTCTCGAAATAAAGACATTATTTTTGTCATCAAATGTTACGAAACAAAATGTACGAATTATTAATATTCCTGTTATTTCGCTTGCTGATGAAAAGGACAGAGAAAGAGAAAAAGAGAGGGCGGGGTGAGAACAAGAAAGAGACCGTTAAAGAAGTAACTAAGGAAAAGAAGAACTTGTTATTTATTTATACACTTATTTAATGAACGTACGAAATCAGCTTGAGCAAATATTCGCACATCTTAAGTACGTTTTTCATCCTTTCTGTGTTGTGCCGTGTTTTACGTCGCGTAACTTACGCTTGAAGATCTAATTAGCTCTAATTATTCTATTTTTACACACGCATCGGACTCATAGCTCTTATCTTTTTTTTTCTTTATTTGTATAAATCTTGCAGGCGTTTCTTGGAATATTATTAATCCATCATAACTTTATCCTAACATAAGGATAAAGTTGTATTTTGAATAAAATATTAACTCCGTTTTTGCCACCTTATTATTTTTCTTCTTTACACGCTCACCAGTAGAAGAGCATCCTTTGCTCAACGAAGGATTTTACAGCCTTCACGCAAGCGCACTTCATATATTACGGACCTCTGGGAGTGCTTAGCATCGGAACAGTAATTTTTCCAAGTCTTAGACTCCTCTCAGTAGTGCATTTTGTGAAATTTTCACACCAGTCCGTACAATGGTATGGACGATTGTTGGTAAAGAATTAAAAATACACGATATTACATTTCATTTGAACGGCCTGTTGTTCTATTGATGTATATCCGAAAGTGGTTTTTAACAATTTGAAAATTTTAAATAAAATTTTTGTTTCCTCTACATTTATATTTAACAAAAAATTTGTTTTGCTCGCAAAATAACTTTATTATTATTTTACTTAAAAAAAAAACAGATGACGCTATATGTAAATACATAGTGTTCCTACAAATAAAGTGGAACAGTAATAACTTATTATTTTGAAAAATTGAAAAATTCTTTAGGTGCCAGTAATAAATAACAGAAAGCAGATTTAGTCGATTAAAAAAACTGGCCAGTTTTAAATTTAGTAAAATAAAAATATAATGCGACGTTTCGACCTCAGGGTTTAGGTCCTTCTCAAGCGAAATCAATTATTATTGTATTTTGATAAATTTGTCAAGGTTTGCTATAATATGATCGTTACTGTTCAGACATTTAATAACACACAAAATGATATCTAGATTTAACACATATAGGATCGCATATAATCTATTGCCAGACTATTATTAAACGGTGACAGCAGGTTGGAGAAATAATGCTGCCATCCATCCTCCTTAATTTTCACGTAGTGACAGCGGAGCAAGACAGTTCCAGCGGCGGAGCTTCCGTTCGCCCAGAGGGAGCGAGTTTCCGAGTTTGGAACCAAGTTAGTACAGAAAACTTTCGACGCCTTTGATAAATATGGAAATTAGAAAACCTTGGGTTAACTAGGGTTACCTGAAAGAAAAGAAAAATACATACCAAGGGCGATGGGGATCATGGCCTGCGATTTCTACCGTCGCGAAATTTTAAGTAGCGCTTCTTGTTTCACATAAATTGTCCTCCTATAATTTACATTTACACACACGTACATTACCACGTACATGCTTGTCCACACGCACATTCAATATTTAATATTTACTAAAATTTGTTAATTCAGACGTAATGACACAGATAAAAAAATATAAAACACGACAAAATGTGTGTACAGACGAGAAACCGACGATCGTGGGGAAAAAGTTGTATGTATGTTGCGTAGGAACGTAAGTTTACTATAAAGTATTAATTTTCGCACAAGTCTAGAAACGGAATCGTTATTACCAGTTTTAATCGCGTTAAAACTTGCGCGAGACTGTTCGGAAAAATTTTTATTCCACTAGGTTATGCGATGATTCGTCGTCTCCGTCATTTCGTCTCAAGAGTGAAGCGTGTCTTGCACGCGGGATGATGCACGGATATTATCTCTATTCGCCTACTCTCTCAATATGTCTTTTCGCGACTAGGTCGAGGATGTATTCAGAAGTCGACAGGCAAAAAGACCCGGTTTTGGCTCGCTCGTGAATGTCGTCAAATAGACGCCCAATGATCCACCTCGACCGATCGTGCTATTTTCGATATATTTTTTTTCACACTTTGTACGGAAATTAACATTGCCGTAATTCGAGCACATCTGCATAAGCGATTTTCAGTTCGAACCAAATCGGCTCTCCGCCGCTGGATACGATAATTGGCGAAATTTGGTCGCCCGCCAATCGTATCGCTTCGAGGATTCAATTAACCTGGGCGAAATGAAGCCTGCTGGAAAAGTCCGGGATCGCGGTCGGCTTTATACTGGGATACGAACTTTCGTATTTAGGTCAGAGACCTAGACTGACGAAAACTTGAAATTAATTGATGCAAGCAGACGGGAAAATCGCGATGTGCGAGGGAAAATGCCAGCGGCGGAGAAGAACAAGCGGCAAAGTTTCTTAATTATTGACGCTCCTCCGCATTTTGTTTCTATTCCTTTTTAGAATTTTTAACTTATTTCTAAGTTGCATAAAACAATTTTCTAACGGATTATTGCTTTTATTAACGACATTACAAAACTTATGTAAACATAAGAGGAGAACGAATTAGAAATGGACTAAAACACGATTTAATCAACACGTACGCACATAAGAGTATTTTTCCTTTTATATTATTGAATATAGGTAATATAAAAAACTTACTTTGCAATATATTTAATATTTACTGATAGAGATTAAGTTTTAATTGTCTTAATGTAAACACAATACACACACAGTGTTTAAATACTTAAATTATTTAAATTCAGCATATCTTTGTGCTTTTAATTCTATTAGTTCGAAGCAGCTAGTTGCGAGCCGATGGATTATTTACGTTCCAAATATCCTATTGTCGAACTGCAATTCGATTTGGACATAAAGTTAACTTTACAATCTGTCCATTAATCTTAGCTGTTGATTTGAAGTCGGTGAATGTGATCTATGCAACGTCAACCATTCCTCCGGGATGAAGGATCCCTATTGCAGCTTTCGCGCGTGTATATTTTCGAACTTTTATTTGTGCACGAAGTTACGAAAACTTTTTTTGATACATAGGGAGCAACGCATAATTTGAATTATTTACAAATATCAAAACGAAAAATACATGAAGTACTAGATAGCGATACGTAACAAACAAGTGAAAAGTTTTCAACTCATACATTTTTGCGCATATAAAGTTAAAACCAGCCTCTATTTATGGCATTCCGAGAATGAAATTAATTGTCTTTGTTCAGTATTTAATTCCGAGTTAGCTGTAAATTAAGTGTATATTTTATTACGCAGGAAATGAATATTATCGAATTGACAATGTAGAAACAGCGTCAAAAAGCAGTAATTAAAATTATATAATTATATTTTATATAATCTTATAATATTTTAACAGCCATAATTGATATGCAAAATATAATTAACAATTTATTAAATAAACTCATAAAATAACTTTCTGCATAATTTTAATTTAATTTAATTTTAATTTTATATAATTAAAAATTAATTGAGTGTAATAACTGAAGTGTAAGTGATTTGTATTAATTACAGCAGAAGGTACGCTTGTTTAAGTTCTTGAAGTAATAAATTATCGTGAAGCAATAAATCATTGTCGACGTGAACTATACGATTTTATGTATACATTTTATGCACAGTGCGAAATGATTTGAGTAAATCACATTTGCTGACAGTGCATATTTAATGTTGTAACTTGAGTCAAAGTGTAGTCAAAGATCTACGATCACGCTATTGCTGTCAAATAACTGACAAAACCGGAATTCTCATGGCAGCTCGACATCGCATGGCAAGTGTTCTTGACACTAGATGAGCATTATTCTCGCGTAAATCAGTTGCACCTACGCACCTGGTTCATTTAAATTCATTATTATATCAATCTGTTATTTAATTTTTCAAATTCCACAGTTAAAAAATTATGTATGTATATATGTATGTAGAAATTATACGATACACATATGTTTGTGTACGTATGTAAAACGTTGATATAAAGCATAATTAATTGCAATTCTTTTTGTACAAAAGTAGAACATTGCCAAAGTATCGTTTACTTATATACGTATACTAAAGTTGCAAAAGATAGACGATAACTTTTGAAGTTTGATATGGACGCCAATATAGGTAAATCAATTCACGTACGCTTGATTTTTCACGTAAGCAGTCGCGCATGTTTCTATATACAGAATAGTAGGAATATTTAAAGTCTATGAGGATATACGGGTGCATTTCGAAACAGCATGAACATATTATGGAACATAGACATGGATCTGCAGCGATTTTACTTCACAAACTTAGGTTTTCGATGTACTAGTGGTATGATGAATGTGGGCAAATATATGAAGATGCACTGATGTACGTATGTGCACGTACTATGTGCTTTATACATTTGAACAAAAAGTAGAACATAGAATATGTGGAAAAGAGACCACGATATAAAAACAATAATTTTACGTTTAGATATAACAAATTGTAAAGTACGACACTCCATACTAGATATTTTCTCATTTTATAAGCCATGTGTCTTAGACATACCTAAGGTAATTGTATTTATTCTTTTTGATATACGTGTACATACAAAGAAATACAATAGTAAAAAGTTCTAGTACGAAAGAAATAGCAAATATATAATTACATTTAAAATATTGTCCGATTGAGAGGGAAATAAGGGGGCGAGGGAAGGAGAGAGGAAAATGTAGTTAGTCAGGGTAGGGCAAAGCGAGAAAAACTTTTATTATTTAATCATCGTAAGTAAATGATGATTTAGCTGTCATAATAGAGAACTTTACGTTTATGTAATTATATTTATTGCTGTTAAACTATATACACGGTTTCGGATTCGAAACGGAGTTCGCGCAATAACGATTTCGGCGCTTTTTTTTCACTGTACCGTTCGAGAACTACTGTCCGTCGGCGATCGTTACATTTCAATATCTCAAAACACTAGAGGACACAGAGAAGTGCGAAAATAACGGAGACCGCTGACTCGGCAATTACGCATACCCAAACAAGCCAGCGTACGCTAACAGCTTTTGTCTTGGATTAAAATATTACTTTTATCTTACTTTTATATTAGAATTTATGTATACTATTTACATAAAAGAATTTATGTATATATATATCAATTTATATTTTTATGTATCGTATAATCTTTATTATACTTGTTATGATTTATTTCTTTTAAAGATTAAATATTTAGATATTGCGCGATTACACAATTAAAAGATTATATAAAAAAAATATATTTTAATCGTTAAAAGATTTAATTAAAAGATCAAAAAGTTTGAAAATATTTAATTGATTACATGTAAATTTTGTATTTTATACGCTAATACCTTTTATATTTTGTACTATAGCTTTCGATATCATTTTTCAAAGAGGATAAAGGCAGTAAACCTGCTAAAAATTGTTTTAATACTCGAATTAAAAGTCGGTACAGAAATGTTAAAACGACTTATAAGCAAAAGTGTTATCCCGTCATTACTTCACTTACAAAAGTAATCTTATTATTAAATATAAAGCACGAATGTACAACATTGTTGATTATTCACTATAAGCTGAGGAAAGTAAAGGAATTTTCAGCACTTTACTGTTGCTAATATTTTATCGGTTAGCTGCAAGCCGATGAGAACTTTTCATCGCCGCCATTTCCTGAGAACTAACTTTCTGGCAGTGAAAGATGGTTCTGTTCGTAGAAAATACGATGATCACGAGACGCTTGGGAAATCGAGGAAACAATTTTCTGCTTTTTTGGTGTAAAATAAACCATAGAATAGAATAATCGGCGCAATTAAATTTTCCGCGTGTCATTAAAGTATTTTTTAAGTTTGGGTTACGGGCTGGAGTTAAAAATCTTGATTAGTAGTTTAATAGCTCTTATTAAATAAAATATAAATGAAATAGAACCCAAATGAAATTATAAGTCTGGTTAATAATTAAGCAATGATATATTTTTACTAAACATCTGAATCATGTGACTTGAAAAATATTCAATTAACAGGTTTTTAATGTTTGCCTATGGGCTAAAGAAAAATTACTCTCCTTTTTACGCGAAGAAAATTGACAATAACATAATACTTTCTAAATTAAATGAATGTTTATAATATATTGATTATTAAGGGCGAAAATCCACGACGTGGGTGCATCGAGAGACCTCCGGTGCATCTTGAAATTGTGTATTTTCAGATAAGTTGGATCGGATGCAAAGTTCGTGCAAAAATATGCGGAAACTGGATAGACATGCAAACTTTATTATTAGTAACAACGGGCACATTAACGAAGCGATGTGAAGTTGATAGGATCGGAATATTTTCCTTTTCCTCGGAAAGTTAACGGCTATTTGTGATCGAGACCGTCAAGAAGCGAAAACTAAAAGTTTGCTTCTCCAAAGTCTGAAAGAGAATCAAGACAGCTCAATCAAAAGATGTTTAGAGGAGTGAAGGATCAAAGTCAGATTATCGCCATATATAACGTTTGGAAGAATTTACATATAGCCACGGTGTTTTCAATCAATATCGAGATAATCAAAAGTCGACATTTATAAACATATTAGAAATATATCGCACAGATATAGACAGAAGCGTATATACACGATGTCTTAAGCCGAGAAGGGATGAGAACTGTAGGAAGAACAAACTGTTTTAGACCGCCATCCTAAAAAGTACTCTTATAACAGACAAAGTGAGATTGAAGAAAAGAGGATAGCTCCCCCCTTCCGTGTGTAACGACATTGTTCGAAACACCAAAGTGTTTACGGAAGAGTTGCGTAGAAAAACAGGAAGGAGAAACGCTTCACCACTGCAATTTCGTTTTGTCGTAGAAAGGCAAAGCGAGCGACTCAACAACTAATAGAATAGCAGCAAGAAATATTGGTAGATTTGACGACTCTTTCTCATTTCTTATTAAATAACATCGTATGTGAAGGAATACCATCAATTACCTCATAATCATTATTCTATGAGGCACAATAAACTAGAATATATAATTCTTAAAGAATTGATAACTACCTCCCTCCTATATTAAGCGATAGACAAATATCTAAAACAAATTTTAAAAAGTCCCAAATTTGTCGAAAGAAAAAAATTCCCAGAAAACTGGACACACCGGTAGCAAGATTAAGCAAAGTGAATGTTCATATGTCTCGAGGTGAATTGACACAAATAAAAAAGCATAAAGACTGCAGTGGCAGCGTTCGAGCTAGCGGTTAAATCTTTTCGACAACGTCGCTCACTAAGTCGTCACAGTGTGCGGATTAGGGCGAATCCTCGGCTACATCGGCGGACGACCGTCGGTGGGGGCCACCAACATGTCGCAGTCCGGGTCAGGTGGACTGAGCGATGCTCAAGGACAGAGCCAAGCTGGACAAACAACGGATAATCAACAGACAACTTGCCAGAACGGTCGTGCCGAGCCACTCGCTGACACGACGAAGCAGGATCTATCCAACGGATTTGAGAATCGAACGATGGATTACGAAAGATTTACCCAAGAAAGGACACAACATACCTCGGGGCAAGTTCAGGATCAGCAGCCGCAGTCGGTTTCGCAGCAACAACAACTTGCTCATCCGATAGCGCAGTATCCGTCGGGAAGAAGGCAATCCGTAGGATTACCGGAAGATAAACACCCTTCAACGGGACAACTACCACCCCCGCAATACGGTCAAGACAAAAGCAACGCGGATAGAGCTCAGCACGTGTCTCAGACCAGCACTCAGACGGTACCGGTACAAGTGCAGCCACAATTCGCGCCCGATTACGATCAGAATCAGTATCCGCAGATACGAGGACAGTTTGAGGTCAGGTCACAGATCTACCCACAAACGCAATATTCCGATAGAGCTGGCTATGTGACGAGAGACGTTACTTATCGCGACCCGAATCTCTATGGTCAGAGCGGTACGACTAATCCGATGTTCACAGGACAGGGTCAATACGTAACGGTTCAACATGGCTCACAGATACCTTCGCAATCCGCCAGCCCGCAGCCACCTTACTATTCGGGTGTAGTCGTGCCATCGGCTGGTTACGCTCAATTCGGTACTCAGCCGCAATATCCTTACAGCCAATACCCGCAAACGGTCATGAACGCCGTACCCTATAATCCGCATGCCGGTATCTACCCAGCTCAGCAATACCCCGGTCAACAGTCGCCGAATCCGCAGAGATTTTCGCAAGACATCAGTCAGTATCAGACGCAACCGATCATTCAGCCGATAGCTCAGAATGTAACCCACGGAATCGCTATTCAAACGGAGCGGCCTTGCCGAGGACCGAAGCCGATGGTGCCGCCACGTGGCAATTCGAAAATCACCACTCACGATCCCGGACACAGAAAATCGGCCAGCGTCGACGTGCCAGCGTTGCAGAAGGCAAAATATGAGTCGAACCCGGCTGCTCAACAAGACTCGATTCATCGCAGCGATGGTGCTATTATTATGACGGGCGCACCAATCGGTCCGGACGGCTCGGATAGAAGATATTTAACTACGATTAATCAAAATCCTAGAACGAGACAGGACGGTTTGTACGTGGACGCTAACGGTGATCAGTCGGGCAGAGAGAAAATGGTCGACACAATCGCCACCGAATGTGGTTTATACGTGTCCAGGTCAGAGCACAGGAAATCCGTATCCGTCGATGTGACTACCAGCTTCCAAAGACGTAACGATACGATAACGTTTACATTTCCTGGCGATGGAAATCAAGAGATTATGTCGGGACGGAAAACTACGACTGTGGTAGACACGAAGAGAGTGGAGACTAATCAAATGTTCCCTGCCGAGCAACGAAGACTTGACGCGAGTCTGCGTGTATCGCCCATGGCGTTTGATACGAGACAAGAAAATAGGAAGAGCATTGCGACCGATAGAAAACCCGAATGGGGTAACGTGAGTCCGAATCAAAGGAACGTCATCCCTCCCGAGAATAGACGCTCGGATTATTTCGAGGAGCATCGAAGATCACCCATGAATTTGGAAGGCAAGAGAATGGAGGATGTAAGGAGATCGCCTATGCCGTTTGTGCCGATTCGCGAAACGTCTGTTGATCGCGCCGGACAGAAAAGTCCGTCTTTCGTTAGTCAAAACTTCGAGAAGACTAGACAGGAGCTAGCAATCTGGGCGGAGCAACGTCAACGGCAAGAACACGAAAGAAACATGATACAAGGTCCGATATTCACGACAAGTCCTCGTTCACGTAACCCGTCGGAGGAAAGGAGAGACATCAGATCGATTCATCCGCCGGATGACCGTAAGGAGTCCAGAATGTCTCAATCGGCCTTTCAACCGCTTCCGAATATTAGTCAGAGCACTATAATGGAGCAACGCCGACACCTGAGACACGTTAGCGCCGATCTGACGAAACACATGGAACTTTCGAGGAAGGATTTCGACGAGCAACCCATCACAGGTTCCGTAGTGAATCTTGGCTCGGTAGTCAGTACCGCTTCGTCGCAGAGAGCCAGTCCAAATCTTTGTCATCAGTATCCAGCTCTCAGCGAGGCAAAACTGGACGCAAAGGCCGTGTTGACTGTGGTTACTGATTTTGGGGAAACGACCGCTAGCAAACAAGTCGACCAAATCGACCATATAATCCATAGTCATCGTAAAAGTCACAATTCTTCGTCTAATTTGCTCACTCACAGTAAGAGTCAAACGGAGAACCTGCAGAATACGTTGGAAAATCAGGGCGAGAAAACAGACTGTCTTCACGCTCAACAACAGCAGTTGCAGAATCAACAGAGTCTCGATTTAATCTCTGAAAAGCTGAGCCAGTTCGAGCGCCAGCAGAGCGATCTCCAAGCCAAGCTACAATGTCTTCAAAATCAGAATCAGATTCTGGACAAAGTGGCGCAATTTCAGCACCAGCAGAGCGATTTCCAAGCTCGATTACAAAATTTGCAAAATCAAAGTCAAATAAATGACAAAACTCATAAGATAGCCGGCGATTTCACGCAACTTCCGTTGACGAGCGACACTCATCAGGTTCAAGCGAGCCCTCTTTCGAATCATCAGGAACAGTCGTCAGATAAATCCTGCTCGGCTCATCAACCAGTACACGGCCTTCATCAGACGCTGCTAACTACGTATCCGCAGAACACCGCCCTTCAAACTTGCCAATCGTCCGTGTGTGAGAAACTGACGTCTCGCGTGCAACACGACATTTCCGATCCGAATTCCATTCAGATACCGAACATGTCGCAAATGCCGTTACCATGCCTTCCGCAATTCGATCGTGCCGATGTGTCGCGTACTTCGTTTTCCCAGTTTCACCGACTTCAGTGCCAGATCGAGAGTCACGAGAGTGCTTCAGCGACGAGTGCCAGTCTACCTGCCAGTTCGTTCACCGGTACACTGAAGAAAATACCACCGGAGAAACCGCCACGGACGTCCTTGATAGTGCAGTCGCCAGAAGCCGAGGTAACATTTGAAAAAGAAACAAATTTTTCTATTTGTGTTAACTGTTCTCCTCGGTTACCGAACATTCTTTTAATGTTATATAGAAATACCATTTTCTATTTTTAATTGTAAAATAATTGCAGGCCTATATATTGATTATTTTACATTAACACTTTGCTGATTGAAATCGGAAATTCTAATTAAAGTGTAAATAATGATCCACTTTAACGTCCCGCTGTTAGACTCAAAGTCTTTGGACGAATTGTACAACGAAAGCTCCTTTTATCCAGAATGCTGGAGAATACGAGCATGCCTTATGGCCGAGGAGATTGCAGTGGGTTGATGGCGACGAATGGTGAAAGATAGAGATCTCCACTTGCAGTTTTTGTCGCAGCAGCCGAGTAGAATAAACTTGTTAGATATCAGACCTGATGTTGTCTTTGAAAACTTCGTTACGCGTCCTGTGTACCTTTTGCTCCATTTTCCGTATCTGGTTTGTATCTCGACGTTTCCGTCACAATTATAAGTCTCAACGCACCGGCATCGTCTGATATTACGTAACTTGGTCAATCGCAAAAATGTTTCGAATCATGATAGTCAGATTTCCACGTTTTATTCACAGGACGTATGTATAAATTATTTTTGTAAATTTTTAATGCCACAGTCTGTCGGTATAAGAGACAAAATTATCTTTTTCAAAAAACGAAAGAAAGTTGTTTAAAAATATTCTAGTGTAAACAAAATAGATGCGTGCGATGCAGTATATTGATAATAGCCATTATTAATAGTGCGATACATCTGTTCTCGATACATGATACTTGTGTGAAGATATTACTCGCTATTAAATATTTAATTACGAAGGAGGCTTCGATTGATTTTATTTATTTCGTTGCCGTAGAATAGTATTTTTTCTAGACAATCAATTAGAAAGAAATTGTATATTTAGAGAACAAATTATTTTTATCTTATAAATCCAAATATAATAAATAAATGGCAGTAAAATTAATTAGAATAATTAGTTATATAAATTATTTATTTGTTTGTATTATATTATATTACTAGCTGCATTATATTATAATATTTGAATAATGACACACGTATAATGACAATAGACGTTATAATACATCCATAAGTGCGTTCTCGGTTCAGGATGTGATTTAATTGTCTCTTTTATTTGTTCTTCTTTGCTGAGTGATAATTATTTGCAGAAGCCGCACAGAAATGATATACATATAGAGCACCGAGGACAATTTAATTTCTGGAATTACGTTATTTTAAGTAAAATCAGAATCTTTTTTAAATAAATATAGCAGTTTTTATTTTATCAAAATAATTTTCTATTTGTATAGAAAATTAAATAAATATGCCACTACAGTTAAATGTTGCGTGTACTAATATCTAATTATTAATAAAATTGGATTACGATGGCGAATTGAATTTATATGAAAATTTCGATATTTGCCTGGTCTTCAAAATGTATCTTTTACTTCAAATTGCAAGTCAGACAATGAGAAATTAAAAAGAATGTATATATTCGACTGCTGTTAACGATGTTAGCATATTACAAATTCATAAACACTAAATGAAATATCACTATCTTTTCTTCGTGGCTTTATCAAATAAATTTAAATAATTGCAAGAAATTACAATTTATATTTTAATACGCAATAACAATGTTTCGTTAATTTCCGTCATTTAATTGCTTATTTATAATGCAAACAAGTTTTATGAATATCTGAAATTCTAACTGTCCGCAAGTGGATACGTATTTTTCTCAGGTAATATCGAGGAGATATGTGTGTATCGAGGTGTTCTCTTTCTATCGTAACCTTACCATACCTTTCTGTCTAACATTCCGCTTCACCGTACTCTCCTTCTACGTGTAGGATGTCAGTGCTCCCTGCTTTCGACCAACGAATGGAAATTCTATACGGTTTGATACATTCATCTCTCGACCAAGCTCGATTCTATGAAAGCATCGTTATCGAGGGGTGGGCTTTTCAAAAATCGTTTCTTCCAGGAATTTATTTACACAGACTCGTTTCATTCGTTGACGTATAAATCTGGTTTTATCATTCGTCGAATAGCAGCTATATGCTTGTATTTTTACGAAATGTATTTTTACAAAATCGCATAAAATTGTACTAAAACATTCAATGCTAAAAAATTTATTATAAAAGTAGTCAACAAAGTTCTTCACACTTGTTTATCTTTACGCATTGAAATCATATAAACTAATGCAATTTTTAATGTTTAAAGAATAGTTTTTACTTTTTAAAGATAAAATTCGACGAAATTTACGTGTACATAAATTATTTTGCATGCGAGAGTGAAAGAGAAAATAAAGAGAAGATTTTCGGTGACAAAAAAATACTTTGCGTCAGGAACGTGATGATTTAAGGGACTCTAACCGACCCAAAATTAAAACGAATGAAATTGTCTTGCCACGCCCTAAACCTGTACTTTTTAAATTAAAGCTCAAAATTAAGCGGAGAAGTGTTATGAACGGTTCATCATGAATGAAGTATAAACAGTAATCTCATGTGTCGTGTACACATTGATGAAACGATGTTGCAGGAATAAAAAATAGTGTTTGAAGCGCAGAAGATAAAAGGGCGAAAAATCAACCGAAAACAGACAATGAACCCTCTGGACTTTCCCGTACTTGAAAACGAACCGCTTCGATACTCCCTTTATAACGTACTTCTCTTTACGACGGTATTATTCGGGACTTTATAAGCACCTACGAACTGGCCAACATGTTTTTCTCGGCTCGTGATTAAAAAAATTGGGGGCAAGCGCAGCGGATTGTTAAATTACATGACTTTAAAGTATGTCAGCCGCGTATAACAATTACAGCTGTGCGTCCGTACCCTAAAATACCTTTGTCCTGAAAATGCTGTTTCTCTTACAGAGAGCATAGAGTTGCGGTAAGCGAAAAACTACGCGGCGTGGAATCAAACAAGATCAACGCGCCCGATGGATTGTTGAAATTTCTCAAATTCGTACAAAACTCTCGGACTAACGGTCACTCAATAACCGGAATTTATCCTTGCAGCATGCGCTGCCATAGAGTTTCCTGACATTCTGGACTTGTGATGCGTGTCACTCGAAACGGACAGAAATTTCGGCGAGAGTCAAACTCTAGATACGCGTTTTCGTCATTTTCGCCAGCGCGTGTATAATATCCGTAAACTTCTTTCCGTAAAACTGCACCGTCCAATTTTTCTTTCTTTTGCGCGAACCGGTCTCGCTGTGCTTTTGTTTTACTGGCTCGCGATCGCTATACCAATTGGTTGCGGCGAGCTTTTACAATTCCGCAGTTACTTGCTAGCGGTGTTTTCACGAATTTCCGAGCGTAACTTTTCATCGCCACTTAGCACAGTGCTTATAAATTGAGACAAACGATCCTGGTGCCATTGGGTATTTACAAGGATCATCCTTGCGAGCGAGCGAGCGAGCGAGCGAGAGAGAGAGGGGGGAGGGGCAGAAAGAGAAGAGCACTTTTAATCCATATATCCGTGGCGAAACGTTTTAATTGACTGTTTATTTTATCCCGATCTCAGATTACAAAATCGAACGTTTTTGTGTACACGGATTAGCTTGGATTTCTTCTCTGCGCAATTTTACGAGTGGCCAACCAAATAATTTGAGCCCTCATCGTAATTGATGAGCAATCCGATACACGCGCCTTTATTTCTCGATTACTACCAGCTCTCTCTCTCGTTATCGTGGTGATTTTATCTGAAAAAATGTGTTTTAGGATCGGACACGCACACGCAATTGTAAATTGTAACCGGTGGCAATTCCGCGAGAAAATATTGTGGTCGTTACGCTGAAACTTTGCTCCTCATAACGCAATTTCAATGACCTCTTTGAAAGACTATCTTTGTAAAGCTGCAAAATCTCTAGTAGGATCAAGTCTCACGGAAACGTCCTGATTCAACACAGTTTTCGAAACAGAAAACATGAGTTTACGTTAATATGTACAAAATGTTCGTTAAGTAAAAGTATTACGGATGAGAGTTAAGCAGATTTAATGCGACGTATACAAGGATAAAACTTGACGTATTGTATGAAGTGGTAAAAGAGAAATTAATAATACCATGATACATTGCATGATATATCTAAGAACTTTTTATTTGATTTACGTTAATTATTTGATATTATTATAACGTATAGTCGGGATCTAAAGAAACCGCTTTATCAAGTTCTTGTCAGATGGATAAATGTATCTCTATCTCTGAATTTTATGACAATTTTTCTAAAACAAAATTAAACGAGAAAAGAACGGACTGATATTTTACTAAAAAAATTACTTATCGTTTCCTTAGCATAATTTCTTTTCTAAACAATTTATTTAACACAATGACTAGCGTACGTAATAGACTAAGATACAAAATTTACTTGGTTATTTCTATTTATTTATTCCTTAGAATTAGAAAGTTCAATTTGTCGCCATTTTTCTTTAACGATTCTTTTACCCACTATAAGACAAGTATTGGTATTTCACTGCAACTGACGTCTATACTCTGGTGCAACGAAAACTGAATAGCATTACTAATCGAAAATTCAGTAGGCAAATACGCCAAACGAATGAGTTGATTTTTGCTTATACGAATATTATCACAGTTGATGAAATGCAATTTAATTGTTATAGGTACAGCAATAACATAAAAGTTTTAAAGTAATAGTATATATTTGTTTGCTGTAAATTGAAAATTTAAATACTGGAGAATTGTAGCAAATTTCAGAATCGTATTGTCAGAAAATCGCTGAATGTAATATTATTGTTAATACTGTTACTATTATAATTGTTACAAATTATCATTATTGATACGATCAAACTGTTTCCGGATATTATGCTAAACAGGAAATAAAATACGCGACCGCGAGTTAATTTATTCGTATATTTGAAAACATACATGCAGATTGACACATTATATTCAACGAGTCGCGGATGTTTTACAACCATCACGTGGCAATATACATAATATCATGTTTTTTGTCAGTCATGTATTAATTATTGCAATCAGCAATGGTCACGATCTTTCGCGTTCACCAGCAATTTTGTTTTCTGCGTACGCTCATGGGAAATCGACGATATCGCCAGAAACGAGTGGCATAACGAAAACGCTAATTACAATTGCGGAACCGCAGTCCGAAACAGCAGCTTGGCACGTGCAATCGCGAGCATCGAAGCACGTAATGGATTAGTCAGGATTAAAATTTGATCAAAACCAGGGCCAAGCCGATTCGCGCGAGGATAATTAACCGTGCGTCCATTGTCTTTCATGCACAATAACGATCATCCTCAACATTTCCTCAATTTCTGATTCTCGTATGTCTTCTTTACTATCACAAGAAGCGAGAATAATATGTGATTTAGTCTTGCAACGTATACGGATAAAAAGAAAATATTTCGACAATTTTGAAAACATTTACAATTGATTAAACGAATCTGTACGTTATGTTGCTGGTAGCTTCTTGTTTTCAATCAGTGAATAAGTTTATACTGAACAGCTTTTATTTATGAATGAACAAAAATATCCAATGTAATATTTTCTTAATCCATTTTGTCATTATTATGGATATTTTTATGCGAATAAACTCATTTACCTTGTGTTCGATTATATGATGTTAATTTTGTCAAGATTCACGATTTATTATTTGCAAAAATAATGACTACGTTTTATCGAACTCATTGTACTAAACATAACAAAACATGAGACTAACATGTCAGCAGGATTTATAACTGTTATTTTAGAATATAAAATATGTAAGAAGAATTTACTAACAATAAGGAACTTGGCAGTGTTTATCTTTGAGTCAACCATTTATTTGAGTAAAAACATCATTGTACAAATTTATTTAAAAAGCTGTATATGTAAAAGAACAAATTAACAATTTATAATATCGTGCAAATATGTCGTTTTTTAACACTAAGTATAATTTTACTTGGAAAGTGATCTATCTCAACAGATACAATATAGAAGACTTTCGAGGTGTCATAAATTGTCACAAAATATCACGGGATTTCTACTCCATTGTACATAATAACATGTAAGAACAGCGTAAGAACGGAGGAACATTATTCCATTAATGTCTGCAAACTCTTGCGTTCGGAACTGAAATTTACAAGCAAAAGTTCTCCCGTACTTAGTGCGAGTTTAACACGAAGGCACGAACTAACCTGGCGTATGCTATGCGTGATTAAAAATTCATTGACAATAACGTAGCGACTGGAGGAAAGTAGTGCCGAACAGTTAAATGACCGCTGAATTTTTTGCCTCGACCGGAAATGTATCTCAATGTAACAGTTTTTATGTAGTATTTTATTAGTTATTAATAATACTTTATTAATGAATTTTATATAATATTTAATAATTAATGCTAAACATTAATAAATTTTATGAATTTTATCAATAATTAATAATAAATTATTAATAATACAATCGCACGCGTTAAAAGTATAAGAATAAAGAAATAAAATAGTCTTAGGAGCACACACAGCGAGAGAAATGGATGGGACAGACGGACTAGAATTGTAGTTTGTTATCGATTTAATGACCGAAGCGCAGTACGGGTCGTGGAATATACATATTAGGGATACCTATACATATAATTAATTGGGAATCGATTTCTCTCCTATCGTTATACAGTGCACACTTTCCTGCGAATATCTCAATTATTGGATTTTTATTTAGTTATCCCAGTGAAAAATCTATTTACTAGAAAATTATCGACCGTCAATGTTCACGATTTATTATTCCACGGCGGAATTATATATTTTATTATACAGATGTGTATACAATTGAAATATGAAACAGAATCGTATTGTCGTTTCGTGTAACATTAAAAAAATAAAGCAAAAGTAATAATTTGTTAAAATATGTCACTAGAAAGGACAGATATACAGAATGATAGGCAGAGCGAGTCGCGTTAAGCTAGACGAATTGATATTAAACAGTACATGAACGCGCGTGAACGCGTCTCTTGTCCAGAATCAAATATCATCCGCTTTCTGCAGCTGCCTAAAGCGCTCGCTGTAACTGAATAATTATCCGAATGGCACATCGGAGACGTCAGAGGCTTCCTCCGCGAAATGGAATTCCCGTTTCCTTTGTACGTGACCTGCCGATGGATTTTCCCGAGCGCTCTGATACCCAGCGCTCTCGTGCCACATTTCATTCTGATTGATTTGTTTTCAATTCGAACGCTCCTGGCGCTGGCTCAAGGCTGAATTAATCCTAGTAACGATATAGCCTAACCAATTCTTGTCTGTCAACCAATCGGCAACGGGTTTCGCCCGGGGCTAATGTCGAAGAAATATACGCCGCGGCCGGTAGGGTTTTGTTAGATAAAGCTATCGTTGATAATAGAACGGTTTATATAAAGACATTTATCTTGCTTATATGTATAACAGAATCGAATTAACGCAGTCCTATCAAATGATATTGTCGAGGGGTAAACCGCACCCAGAAAAAAGTTTTATTCAGGTTAAACAAATGAGATACGTTGAAATCACGTTTCTTTGAATCTACTAAATCTTTATTTATTTCTACTAAAACATTTGCTGGATTTGAAGAAATAGATATGAATTCTCTTAAAGATTCCAGTCGCAATCGAATAAAATTTTGGTTAAGGTAAAGAAATCGTTTGTTTAAAATTAAATAAAGTCTAGCAAGGTCAAAATTCGAAGAAAATATGTTTGATTTCAAAGAGACTTTTTTCTAGGTGCGCAGAGAGCATTGTGGTGTACAGATTTGCGGCATTACTAGGCATTTTTTGGGCATTACTTTGAGCATTATGTCTTGCTAAGAAGATAACGTAATGCCCACTGGATATTAGTGGTTTTCGTCAGCGGTTTACCCCTCGGATATTGTATTAGAAATAATCAGCGCTAAAATAATAATATAGTAAAAATGCTCGATTAAAAAATTGCTCCAAACAACTTTGTACATTTCCCTATTTCTATTTATTTCTTATAATTATACTGTGTGTATGCTCTTTACTTATTCAATATTATTATTATTGGTTCAATTAAATGATATAATTTACTCGTTCTGCAAACTGATTGAATGAACCTAATCTGTCTGTTTACTCTATGAAATATAGTTAATATATGCTCAGATTAAATGCATCAGTAAAAAAAGCATTCCGTGCGAAGCTGTCACATAATCTGGGGCGCGTTCAAACAGAAAATAATTATACGGTATATCAGGTATCGGCAGGTCGACTTAATGCCATTACGAGTTAATAGACCGCGATGCCGATAAATTCGCCGGTAAACGCCCGTCGAAACTTCTCGCACGAGGCGGAGACTGGCGAGAAGAAAAAGTTCGGCCAACGGAACTCGATGCGAGATGGTGCTTGGCTGTGCCGACGCGCTTCCGTTAGGCGGCTACGATTTTTCATCCAAGTTCCTGTCTTATTGTTTGTCCCCTTTTCATTCCTTCGCGGTTTTATCTTTTTCTTTGTTTCCTCGGCTCAGCGGTGCTTTCGACGTGAGTCGCGTCTCGATAGTCAAGTAGATGGAAAGAGCCAGGGGTGAAAGTAAAATGGCGGGGAACGTTGGGTAACGAGGAGAGAAAAACGGGTGGGTTAAGAAAACTGGATAATCCGTAATTACTCGGAGTAGGTCGAGTCGTTTTAGAATATTATATTCGTGGCGTAGCGTGAAGTAAGCGTAATGGAAAACTCGGAGTAATTACGAATATAGTAATAGTGACCACGGCCAAATTCGCCAGCCACCGTCGACCGCGTGGATTATATCGAGGCTCGGCAACCTTAATTATTTTCCCCTCGAAAATTTGGTCGCACGCATATTTTCCATTTCAGGGAGCTCGAGACGCGTAAGCTTGATTGCGTAATTTTTACGGTGGAGTTATATAAACATCGACCAGAAAGATTCAAATTATCCTTGCGTCTAATATTAGACGAAGCCTGGCGAATATTTGGCTGCGCAATTTGCGCTCGACGGTCGCTTATTACGTGATAAAATGTAAATGACGGTTTAAATTGAGCAGCGGTTCCAAGGTGGAAATGCAACCGGGGAGGTACTCAAGTCCGGTTCCGTCGGCGTCCTCAGTTTACGAGGCAATTTTCGAGATTCAGACCCACCAGCAAAATCCGTGTGAGTCGCAACTATAAGGGCAATGCTGTTGTCGCGGTTTCGCCGATTGCAATTGCGAGGACGAAGAGTAAGGCCCCACTCGTGCCACATTGGTAGTTGCAGCAATTGAACTAATTGCCAAGCGTAATTATCCGGAATTAATCGAGATAAACCGCTTAATTATCACGTCTCGTACAAAGCTCGTTTGTTTCTCAGTATATCTGTTAGTCGATTTTGGACAAGCGAAACACCGCTAAATGCGCTCTAATTATCATCAGCGCAGCATCGAAGCGTCGAAATTGACGGGGTGAAATGTCCTCGTTTCTGCTCCGCTGTAGAAAATTGCAATCTGGAGACATTTAAATGTAAATTCGATGTAATCAACGTATCCAGTTCTGGTTATGTTAAGCATTTCTTGAAAAGTGCAAAATATCTTTTTCAAAATTAGTGAACATCAAATTCTGTAATATCCTAAATGTCTTGGACCTGTAAGTTCGCGTACTAACTTCTTCTTTTAATTAAAAATTTTTTTTTCCAACAAAGAATACATATACACCGCGCAAATTATGAATAAATTTAAGCAAATAGGTGCAAGCCATAGTTTTTAAAAAACTATATCTTTTTATTTTTGCTACATGAAACTAAAGTTGCGTGAAAAAAAGCTATGAGAGAATTTCGCAAAAATCGAGGAATGAGCGCTTTGTGCTGTTTTAGTGAACATCTGTGAAAAAGATGAAACAGCGCGTGGCGAATAGCAGCGGCAATCAACACGAATAAAAATGCATATCGACTCCGAAAACAGTTTAATCAACGTCGGAATATATGGAGCGAGCGTGATGGCTTAATTAAATCGCTGCGAGATATTCGCTACGTGACTCCGGTTCGGTCGTTTTGTCATTTGGCTGGGACAAGTTCTTAACGTCAAGTTACTCCGCCTGACCCGTTACACGGCCATTGTTCACATTGCGGTCGGCCCACGAAAGAACCGCTCGCGTTCCGGCAAGTCAATTAAGATTTACGAATTTCCAGCAATGATGGGCGTCCAGGACGATACCGTTCCGGCCGACGTTTCGCCAATGAAATATTATCGTTTTATCGTTTGTAGCGTCGTATCAGTTGTGGCGATACCGTGCAAAAGGTCGCTTCGGCGCATCCGAAGCGGATTTATTTGCAACCCGGAAATAGCCGCGAGTTTGTATTTTGATGACACATTTTACGACAATAATTTATCGCCGTTCGTTTCTTCACTTTCCGGGCCAAAAGTATCTGTCGATACGACGGCATAAACAATACGGTTTATCGAATTTAATGTCGGTTATTATAAATTTATTGTCATTCCGTTATCAAGAGTTTTCATTTTTTCTTGCAGAGTAATCGCAGCCAGCCAGCCATTGGATTAAAACAGACGCCGAAAGCACGGGTAAGTGTTTAAATATTTTTTACATATAATGTATATGTGATTTCCCGCTCTCCATAAATTTGCAATCTATTGTACATTCACTATTGTGAAACTCAAATTTATATTACTTTCATTATGTATATTGTTTTATATCGTAATATTAGTAAATTTTACACGTGTAGCACGCAACATTACATCATTTATTATTACAATTAACTCTGCATTCTTCAGAAAAAAATTTTAAACATCGGGGAAAGGAAACGATGATAGAAACTGGCTGTACAGATCACAAAATTTTAGCAAACTTTCTTTAAATCCGAGAATACGAGTCATGGTTGACCAAAGTATACTCATTTTGCTATACGTCACGTGAAAGCGTAAGCCTTTTTCAAGTTTGACCTCCACTAGCCCCACTTTTTGCGTGACTGACAAAGAAATAGGAAATAGAGAGCGCGTATTTATTTCTTCGGAATATTATTGAGAAGATAAAAGTAGATTTTTAGGCGTATTGCAATTTAAAAAGAGAAATTATAATAACAGTGGTGTCTACTATACATTCGGATTTATATTTTTTTACAGATAATTGTTATTATTATGTTTAATTGACCGTTTTCATTAGTTTTGAAAACGGTAATATTGTTTGCGATGATGATAAATCTCTTCTTTTTAATATTGACTGTGAATGAGGAAATCTCTTTTCATTCTCTCTCTCTCTCTCACTATAGATCTTTTTGTCCACTACTCTTTCCCTTATGTACTTTTTCACCCTCTCAACTCATCCCCTTCCGTCAGTCAAATGAAAGTCGAAGGACTCGGAAAAAGGGAACGCCGGGAATGCGAACGGTAATGTCGACGGAACGACGTGAAATCGCGCGGTGCAATTTCGTGAGATTGCTCGCTGAGGCAACTTGCCGGGAGGACTATCTTCGTGGAAAAGAGCTTCTTCGGAGCGCGAGGATGCGCGTATTTTTTCTTTCTTTGCGCGATTCCGAGGCTCGTTTCGTTCCGAAAGGAAATACGTAATAGTAGAATTTTATGACAGGTCAGTTGGAAGTGTTGTTCATGCGACATTTACATTATCTCTTCCATTTTTTTTACGTTAATTAAAATATTGCGTGTTTTACGATTTATTTCGATTTTTAAGCGTAAGAGGTACCTAGTATCTTAAATTTAACGAGATCTTCGGTATAATCTCGATTGCAGTTTACGAGCTTAGGTCGATGCATACTGCATCGGCGATTGGTAACTATCGTAGGTTGGAGGCCAGATCCCGTAGTCTAATTTGACTAGTTGGTGGGATAAGATTGTGCCCTAGAGGTTGTACCATCGGTATACACAAGGCACCTGCGTAGCTGTGTACACATATACGGGTACACAGAGGTGCTAAAGTGTATGAAACATTAACGGATTTATGCATATTCATGCAATCTACATCTTTATTTACAATCAAATATTTTCTACAAAAATCAAACATAAAATAATATATTTTAATTTATAACAATAATATGTTATAAATCAGAGAATTTATAAATGACTTATAAAATTGTGTAATTTGCAATTTAATGCGTTAAGCATAATAAATAATATTTATTTATTATGATTACTTAACATTGCTTGTAACTTACTGAAAATTTAATTTTTATATTTAAATTTTATTTGTGTACACACACACACACATTCAGCTTTTTCCTAAATTTATAATGTTCTTATACATATGTCTAACTATAACATTAAATAATTGTATACAAACGTTGTAGTAAATTCTAAAATATTTTATATAGATGTTGAGGCTAACGGTACACGATACTGTTTTGCCTACTGGCAAGTACTGGCACAGTATGCCACTGGCTTAAATTTAAACATTTGAAATAAACTAATTTGTTCCCTCCTACGTCGTTAATGGTAAATGTCTTTTTGTAAGTTTATTTTATGTGAATGTATTCTTAATTCGCGCTTGGTCATTCTTGCTTAAGCAGCTATGACAGATTACTTAGTCGGAATTACGGTGCATTTTCTTACGCTTCTATGATCGCTGTACAAACCTGTAATGCAACAATAGTAAAATACATTCCGGCCCCCTCTTTTACACTTGTATTCCTTACTTGAAGAACATTGAAAAAGCTAAATATAACTTATCACTACAGCATTAATATTTATTATGCTTGTATAGAAATTAAAAGAAATTAAAACATTGTTTAACAACACATACATTGTAGATAAAATATGAATATTAAAATTATATCAAAACTTTCTCCACATAGTTTTCTAAATTATTGTAATTTAACAATAGCATAGAGTCGTAATTTTGTATGTATATATAACCCTATGAGAGTTAATTTATGTAAGCAGCTTAAAGAATTGTTGTCGGTTTATACGCTTTTACGTTTATATACGTTATCAAATAATTCGAAATTTACACTAGTGAATAATTTCTAAAAGAAAATAGCATTTTATCCCTTGAGTTATTTTTCACATTATCGTATTTTACTATTTTGAGGTAAAATAAAATTGGACATGTTTGTTGAAAATAATTAAGTTAAAGGTCCAGTGCAGTTCCTGTAAAATGCGTTATAGAAAATAAACATAGAAATGTATGTAATAAAAATGATTATGATGAATGCAGTTTCACAACCACGTTTTTCCAATTTTCTATAATTTTCAACGCTACATCTATTTTCTCTCCGTTTTTATCTCAATAAATTAAAAGCTGTCACAACAATAAACTCTACTTATATCTTATATTAATATATTACTTTATATTCTATATGAAAACTCGTACATGAGAGAGTACGATATTTCTCATGGGTCTGTTATTGATTAACGTCTCAGATTTAGAAATATGCAAAAAGCTTTATAAAATCACTTAAAAGATATTAAAATCTTTATATTATCCGATATAATATTTATCATCACGGTGCTGATTGTTAACGATAATTAAATAATAACGAAATCAGGTTTTTTTTATTAATAAAAATTATAATTTTAATAACTGAAAAATACTATGAAAAGAATTTAATTTGTTTATACCAAATAGTAAATAAGAAATAATATTACTTGTTGGATCCACCTTGTTTCTCGACGATTTGTTGAATAAAACACATGGAATGTAGGACCGTTATGTTTATAGTCTCAAAGGACTTGCAACGTACAGGATAAGGTAGCCCGAGAGATAAACCGTGGAAATTAAGAACAGCGGCAGTTAAACGCACACTCGCCAACTGCAGTTTCGTTAACACGTCTCCTATTTTTCGTGTGATGTGCGTTGCAGCCTGTCGCAGTATTTTTTCCCAGATGACAACGGCTGACATCCTCGAGCCGTCCCAGTATGTTTCATGATCCCGTAAATTTATCTCGTTCTATTCTCTGACATTTACCGAGACGCGCTCGACTCAGCTCGTTATGTTCAAATTTCAAAAGCGATTCAGCTCGTTAGTTCGAGACTTTCCTATCTAGGTTCGTACATCTTATCATTACGATGAAAGGTATTAATTTTTTGTAAAAACTATATATACTCTCTAAAGTTCTTGGAGTAAAAATACTGCTATGGAGTCAAGTATTCACCCTATTATTGGAGTGAATATTTACTTCCACAGAGCGAATATTTACTCCAACAGAGTGAATATCTCATTTTATGGCAGTATTTTCACTCCAAAAATTGTAGAGAGTACATTTTCCTAAAATTATACACTTAAAACATATTCTAGGCACCCTATATCCTTATTTGAAATTCTTTGATTAATACAAAGTAAACTACTAAAATTTTATTTAATACTATTAGTTAAAAAATGTTTAATATCCAGTTTTGAATATATTTGTAATGGATTTAATTTAGAAATATTTTTACGCTTTTAAATCTAAAATTACGAAATGTCAGGGTCTTGATATTTTTATTATGGGAAAATTTGCTGTTGCTTCAGATGTTCATGTATGAAGAAAGATATGGGAAGCTTAGGATACTGCGTATATGTTTAATCTAAAAATATATCAAAAGTCTTTACAAGAAATGCTACCAGGCTTTTGCATTTTCTTGTACCTCTTTTCCTCGCTTTGTATTGTTCTTTCTTCGTGTTGACCACGTTCTGCTTTCTCGTTATTAAATCTCCTTTCCGCTTCAAGCGTATCTCGTAACAGGATTCAAGAATTTGTCACATACATCAGTGCTCACAGTGATTAGTGTTTGTTACGTTTTCTCGTATTGGATCCCATCCGTTGCAGTTAAATAGCATACAGCACGTCGTATATTTCTTGGTAACGCAATGAATTAGTCGGTTTGCTAATTACAATTACAAATAGCTAGGCGACCTTCTCGCAATCTCGCCGAGTTTCGCTACAACGGTATTTTGCCCCTCCCGTAATTCACCCTTCCCTCCAAGCATTTGCCTTCCTCTTCTTCTACGCGCGCCCCTTATACTCCATCATCTCATAACGTGCAGGTAGTCAAGTACGTAGGATATAATTTTCTAGTGTGAGAGTCGATTGAGTTTCCTATACCATGCTCGAGCTTGTTATACTTGGTGATCGTTCGCACGCAGAGTCACGGCTAGAAGGGAACTTCGGAACTGCGAATTTAATCTGGCTGTGCGATGCGGTGCATCGATCGTCGGAGTTAAGGTGATCGAAACATTTCTTGGATGTTTACGTAGAGATGTGTCCCGGCAAGTCATGTATTCTCGACACGCGGAAACCGTTATAGTATCCGCGGAGGATACGACGTTGCGGAAGCCACGGATTGTATTTTACATTCGGTTCGTAGCTCGACGGATACATGCACAAATCAGAGATATTTCCTCGCTCGTGTTCCGTGATAAAGTCGTTGACGGTAACCGCTGTGTTTGTCTCACGAAATGTCAAGTAAACGAGTTCCGTTACGGACCTTTCAAACCAGTGTTCTCTAATTACACTTGTTGTAAAGCAAAGATATAACTTGCTACGGAACTTACTACTGGTTTATATGTATAAGTTGGTATATTTAATATTGAGGTTTTCGCCTCACCTTCAGCTAATTAACTTGTACACATATATTTACGTACACGGAGAGAATTTCCTTTAAATATTTACCTTGAAATTCATTTAATTGTCGGACAACATGGCATTACGAAGAATTTTATTAGAGTTTTGTGAAATTTTACCGTACTCTTAAGCTAGTAAAATGTACGGTACAATTTCAAAAACCTCATCAAGTTCTCCACAATGCTATGTTGTCCCACGATTACATGATTTTCAGGGTTAATTTTAAAAGAAACTTCTCTTCGTGTAGGCAAATATTAAATGCTAATATATTATATTTTCACGACACCAAATGTATCATAAAACTATTTGTTGGATTTTATTACAGTGTGTAATGAAGAAATCTATTAATTTTCTTCTTTCGTTATTACACAAATTGTTCATGAGAGAGTATTTATTTTTTATTGCTTCCTCAAAGAGGAAGCTACAAGCAAACGTTGCGCCAATTCGTTTTTGCGTCTTTCAGCGCACTACAACAGCTATGAAACATTCGAGAAGCTCAGCTTCCTATTTTACCCTATCGGTAGAGTTACTGGAACGAACGTACAAGAATATATCCTTTAGCGGGATCTGATTTCTTTCTGATACTCTACAGCAGATATGCATCTTCGCAAATCTGTTTGCGCCACAAACAATACCTGTTGCAATTTTCCTGATACATCGATTTGCAGTATAAAACTTGTTCTCTTTGCAGAAATTTCTTTTACGATATGTAGAATATAAGATCATCATCTATGACTCTAGTTTTGCATTTATTGTATGCATATTAAAATAAACAGTTTCTTCTCAAATAATTGAGCGATACCGTAATTGAACTTTTTACAAGAGATTGCACAACTTGCTGAAAAGTAATTTGCTAAAAGTAATTTTACTATTTACCCAATAGTAGCTAATTATTCACGTGCTCGTTGATTTTTTTTCATTTTATATTTAAGCCACTTACATTTACGCTTTGTCACAAGAAACATACGTCGTTTTCTGTTAACTTGTCTGATCTTTCTAGATGACAAAAACTTCAAGAAACGAATGTGCGATCTCTTCTTCCTTCCGCGACGCATTCATTTTGTAACATGTTCATTCCTTTCCTTGTATTTTGCGGAGTAGCCGCAGCTGCCGGCCCGAGGAAAGCCGATAAATCTCAACCTGCAACGGCAGCGACCGTTGTAATAAACCACCAGAGCGACGAAAGCCGTCGGCACTGGCTCCGTTTTCCTTTGTGGGTATTAAGGATGCAAAAACGTATATTTCAAAATTCACGAAACGTTGCCCAAGTTAGAGCACAACACTCGTGTTGTGTCCCTCGAAAAAGCAGAATCTCGCACGACGTAGAAAACTTCGGAAATACGTTATATTACAAACTGAAACTTCTTTCTTGACCGTAGTTGGCAAGATCCTACACTTTCGAAAGAAAAGTACTTTCCGATTACAAGAGAATTAAAAAACTTTTCCATTACTTAAAAACTCCGCTATCAATAAAAATCGCCAACTTTATTATTATGCGGATAGAGATTTGCGAAACACCGTATGCATTGCAATTTTATTCTTGCACAATCAAGAAACACACGCGAGAAGTACAGACAAAGGGCTTTCAAGACAATCCATACATTCGTTATTACCGAATGGCACTTTCATCAGGTATAGAGTTCAATGCTTTTGTTTGCTCTATACGCGTCCTACATCCTCGCAGTAGAATGTATCCAGAAAAACGTACAATTGAACTTTATCCTGATTCACCACGAGAAACTTTCCCGTGATTGAGAAAATGTATCTTTCTATCCATTCAATGGCGCAACCAAGCGAAAGATATCCTCAGCGCTGAAGCAAACTTGAATGATCATCACCTAACTTTGAGACAATAACCATTCAGATTGACAATAAATTATTTATTTTCCACTTCTTGTCTGTCTTTTAGTCGACATATTTCTTGCAATATTTATCTTATGAAATTAGAGTAACCCGTCTCGCTTTGGCAAGGAAAGTAAATCTCGGAGATTGGTACTTAGTGTTTGCCGTTATTATTTTCAATCAAGTAGCAAGTTATTTATCCAACCATAATATTGGAAACACATCAACAAACCAACTGCTGTGATTAGAGTTGAATTGTCATCTCGAAATCGAAGGCACTTACGCACCATTCAATAGTTTCAAGTTATTTCCTTCTGTGTTTTATACGTATAAACTCTATTCGCATTCGAGATAAAGGACAACATTTTATCGAGGTAAAAGTAATAAAAATGCAAAAGAATTTATCAACCATAACAATTAACTCTTGTAGCACAGTACATTAGCCAAACATTGGCCCAACACTACCAAATATTGGGCCAATGTTTAACCAATATTTGGTCAATGTCCTGTGCTACCATAGTATAACTAAGAGGTCCACTCCGTCATTTGTTTCGTTTTGTGTCGATTCCTTCTGCGCATCCGACATTGCTCTGGAAGTTGTATTTGGGGTAGTGTAACTTTGATGAGTACGTATACACGCGCGAGCACACACACATTGACATTTGACGAATACTTGTTTCTCAAATGGACTTTGAAAAGTCGTTAGTTCGATTATTTAAACGGCACTCCCGAACGCGACAAAAATGGAACCTTTATGTTATACCCGCACTTTTGTACGTACGTATAAATGCTAGAGAGATTATTTCTTAGCAAGCGAGCGATATATTATAATTTTTCGTTATCATTTTATCCGAGGATTCGTGTATTACCTCGCCCTTTTGATCTGAAAGTGATAAATGTTGAACCGATGAAAATTTTTCAGCACGATGCGAGAGAGATTTATTCCGAGTTCGATCGTTAAGAAAGGTATAGCCCGTGAATTATCGGAATTAAAATAATTTATATAATTCCCTTATCGCATTTCTACTCCAAATTACGCGTAATATTCATCCCGACAAATCGCCGCAGAGCGATTAATAAGATTACGAATTGCGACAATTACTTAAACGCGATTGATAAACGTTAGCTCTCGTAGGAGACGATCGCGTTGTGTAGGAGATGATCGAGATTCACGTTGGAAATGATCGCGTTACGAGGAGCGACTCGCGGAACACCATCTTCGCTCGACTGTGCCGCGCCGAATGATTAGACACAATGCGGATAGACTGTTTTCGACCGAGGTGTTTACGACGCTACGTCATTTCTCGGAACCCGCGCGCGGCGTTCGACGCCTGAAATTCCAACAATTTTCCCGATTGATTAATCTCAATAACCAACGAAAATTTTTAAGCACGACGCGAGAGAGATTCATTCCGAATTCGATCGTTAAGCGAGGTATCGCCCGTGGATTATCGAAATTAAAATAATTCCTTTATCGCATTTCCACTCCAAATTACGCGTAATATTCATTTCGACAAATGCGCTTCACACGTAAGATCTGCAGGTCCACGAGTCAAAGCGCTAGCTGATTTAAAATTACTTCTTCATTACAATAATTATGGACGATAATTGCTTCTTTAATCGATACTCGTATTCGGATACATCTCGTATCGTTACTTCGAGTATAATTTGTCGGCTGTTTGAAAGCACGAAATAATACGCGAAATATTGAATCGAGTGCTTTAACTAGCATTTATCGGTAATTCATTAATACATCTAATTTATATATTTTTAACGGAATTTATAAATGAAAATACACGTGCAACAGTGAATTTTTGCTTATTTTCGAACGATTGTGTCTCGATTAACTCAGCTGACTCGGTTAACTCACAATCAGTTACTTTTATTGTGCGGTGTCGATGTTAAAATGTATAATTTTCAAATTTTTCGTTTGATAACGGAAATGTATAATCTTGCAAATTTTCTTTTATTAACGGAATCATACAAATGCTGGTCAAAATGCAGAACATTGAGTCGAATATCATCGCGATACGTTTAATCGAAAAATTAAATATCAATTAATCTTATCCGTGCTTAATTATGTAATTGTAATATTTACTCATCGATAGTTTAAATTTGACATTTATACATCGTGTTCTGTTGATTAAAATTCATATCGTGAAATAAATATACAAGGAATACCAAGTGCAAATAGTAACTTCGTGCAATCGTATATTATTTGTGTTTCCTTAATTTCCTGTCGCGTGTGATTAATGCTGAGGTGCCACGACGTCTCGTCAATCATTCCACGGGATTTGGTCAATCATGTCACGAAATTTAGTCAATTATACTACGGGGTTCGGTCAATTAGTCCACGAAACATAAGTACACATTTCATATGAGATTGATTACGAGAAATTAAATATGAACGATTCCTTTTTATACTTGGTAGAAAATTCATTGATTTATTACATTTGAGTACGCGCGAATTAAATCGTACATCGTAAGTTTGTCGGCAAGTTTCAAAGAAAACGAAATTTTAATTAATTTTTGATTATTTTTGGTGTTTCATTGACGAATATTGAATTAGTAAATGAAATTTCTCGCTTTTCACGAGTTCACGCTAAAGGAAACGATTCATGATCGAGCCCGAGATTTCTCGCCGGACGGCGCTAAAATCGCAAGTTCGTAAGAGGGAATTTCGGACTCCGTGGTTTGAACCCCCTGCTTTGGTTCCCCTTAGAGACCCTCTAATCAGAGGGTGCTTTCCAGCAACGTACATAGGCGACACTGTGTAACACAGCGAGTCGTTTTATCTTTATTAGGTATTTGTCATTATTAAACAAGAATGAAACGATTCTCTGTAGTACACCGTGTCAATCCGTGTCTCTTAATTGCTGGAAAGCACCTCGAGTCTGGCCATATCATCGGAAAGATTAGTATCCGTCAATTTTCGTATTGTTAGTCAAGAAACCTGTCATGTGCCGACCCTAACAGTAATCGCGGGACAGAGCAACGTTTTTTCCCGCTACATTCTTCTGTTTGGAACGAAAATGCGTTGAATGAGCCTAATTTCTTTCGATTTTGGAGGTGAGGGAACTAAACTGCATAATTACCGCTTTATAAAACTAGCGCGAATTAACGGAAGCTGCAAAGCAAAACCGATGCTATGTTTTTATAGTGTAATCATAGTATGTTATCGTTGACTTGTACTCACAATATATAATTGAAATGCTTTTAGAAACGTGAAACAATGTGCGAGATGGAAAATTGATTAGTGGTTAACGATAAAACAACATGACAGCTGTATAAACTAGCCAAGTATAATTCAAGCCAAGTTTATGCGAATCATGACATTATCTAAATCTTTCTCTTTGAAAAATTGTAATAAATCATTTCTAGATGCATTTTTATATGCATAATTCCTCAGAGATAACATTTATATGTTACGTAATGTAAGAGTTTTATCCTGCTCCATATACACATACGTACATGAGGAATATTAAAATTATCCGCGGAGTAACAAATACCTATATTTTTTACCTACAATTTATGAAATATATTTTCCTACTCGAGTTACACTTAAACTTGTAGTAAATCTATTTATCTGCATATCCGCTTATGCTTACGCGTCGTAGATTAAGCGGAAAAATTCTGTCTGAATCCACCCCGATATCGGAAATTTATTATAACCGCCGACAAATATTTTCTGCCGACTCAATGCGACAGGATTTCCGTATAAGCACTGGAAATAATCACGAGTTGTTCGGTCGTGAAAATTTGATAAACTCTTCAGTTTAATTTCTTAA
Source organism: Vollenhovia emeryi (assembly GCF_000949405.1). Classification (NCBI taxonomy): domain Eukaryota; kingdom Metazoa; phylum Arthropoda; class Insecta; order Hymenoptera; family Formicidae; genus Vollenhovia; species Vollenhovia emeryi. Next base: position 440,053 of record NW_011967242.1, on the reverse strand, counting down.
CGCTGTGTAGATAAGCATTTTAACAAAGCTATCTATTAGCTTAACTTTAAAACTTATTGAATTGTGTTGAACATATTGGTGTATGTTAAATCATTGATCTAAAATCTCTCTGATTGTAAAAGGAAGAGGCAAATTATCTGTAAATTATCTCAAATAATAAAATACATATTTTTCCAAACAGTACAACAAATTTTTTGAGTATTTTATCGCGTTTATACAATATTTGTATTACACACACACACATCTTTACATCGATTTATGACGGCTTTAATGCGCAACAATGCGCACTTATTCGCCAAACCGCCAATCGAAATTGCTATTATTTTCATTTTTGCTTTTTATTTGCGTAATAAGTTCAACAGTGTATTATTGGTAATAACAAATAATCTTTTAAAATTAAAATCATAACATAAATGAGAGAAAATACATCACTTGTTGTTCCCAATGATTTCTGAATCTTTTATGTATTTTTATATTGATCAAATAGGAATACTTATTATATATTTATTAAAAATATGAATAATTTATGCATTTAGCTGTTATATTATTCATACAATAAATGTAATTGATATTATTATCATCGGTAAGATAATATCTTTAATCTAATATGAAAATTACAATTAAAATGCTAATCGACTTTGTCTGAATATTTTCCCTTTGTTGAATATCGTAGTACTTTCTTTCCCTCCTTTTTACGTTTCTTCTATGTACCTACTTATAAAAGTAAAATTAGTTCGCTTTAAAAAATATTTAATACCAATAAGAAATCTTTTGAAAACTTTATGTGCTCGGAGAAGATAAAAGGGAAACTGGTTTATAATAAATTCTTTCACATCGTAAAATTTAGCTCTTATTCCAGTTCGGCGATCACCTCCTTTTTATCGAAGGATTAAATATTTTCTTCTCACGAAGGAATTCTCAGCCGTCTTTTGTACGCCATCCTCGTTGCTTGTCCTCGAGACATTTTCTGATCCTCGAATTCTCGGTTTTTGTTTTGCCATGTTTCGAGTCTAAACTCGTGTTTTCGTTTCCGCTGTTCTATTTCTCACCTCTTATTCTTTGTTCATTGGATATCGCCTTCTTCTTCTACTCTTTCATTGCTTTTTCACGGAAAAAGAATTCAAATAGTATCGGTTGCGATTCGTTTTTGCCAAATAATCTTTCTAGAGAGTAATATTAGAGCGATAGTTGTGTCTAAGTTAACATTTAAATAAATACACTTGTTCCTATGTTTTCTTCTTTATCTTACATTAATTTAATATTCTGACATAATTTATATGTTTTAGATTATCACGTAGAGATATTTTACGTCAATAGTTTTTGAATTGTTTGTAGAATTAATTTGTTTATTACCCCTTTTTTCAAATTTCATTTATATAATTATACAATTTTTGTCGTAAGTGTAATATGAAATTAACTTGGATAGGAGATGATAAACTACAATGATATATTGTATGAATATAGAACAGGTTTAAGTCAATCAAAGCGCAGCTGAACGGATAATACTAATTGCATTGGCTTATGGTAGCTTATTTAAATGTACAAGCATTTGTTGGATATTCAACATAATCCGTTTTGCTGTGGAATTATTGTATGACTTAAGATTACCTACCTTCGATTAAATATGCTGGAAACATTTTTGACTGAAAGTACGTATCCTAAATGTATGTATAACATCAAATGTTAATTTATTTTAAGAGATAAAATAATGAAATCTTTTTCGGAAATCTATACAAGATCACTAGTTTTAGAGGAGAAGAAAAAGTTTCATTATTATTGATTCTGATTCAATATTTCAAGAAAAATTAGCACAAAGTGTGCAAGTTTTGCATGATACAGCTTGACGAAATTAATGTCGTTGAAGATTATTCCCATGTAAAAACTGTGTATAGTCTCTGTAAGAATACGGTCTCGCTTTCGATTATTTGCCAAATTGTTTGACATAAATTTTATACGGAATGACAAAATTATCGGGCGGCAAGGGAATTTTCGTCGGACTTTCAGGAATGCCTTTTACACCACCAATTTTCGCGTAAACGGTGGAAGCTCCAGATGGTCCCATAGCAATACAAGCAGGTAGCAAGAATTGTTTTTCACGTGGCGTGCGAATGTCTTCGAATAGACGCATAGCGCTAAGAGGACTGTAGGAAAAACGATCTGGTAACCACTTTTGGGCGCGAATGGGTCGCTAAAAGAAGACTGGAGGACGATATTTTAGATAATCGGCAGTAGCTATGTATCTTTGCATTTGTCGATAAAAATTTTTACATTTTGTAACAGGTAAATTGAAAATATCCAGAAAATGTATTCCGCTGTTTCTCCGCGATATCGTTTTACTTTACTTGCAATGAATAAAATTTTCTTTTATTGTAATATATGTATGCTGCTGGTGCTGCTGCATCGCAATTCATTTTCTTCATAAATATTGTATATATTTGGTGTCCTGTAGTTAACTACGATATTATTTCAAGAATGAATTGTTCTATGTCGACAGAGTATCATTTTGAATAATATGAAGAAAGGCGTAAGGAATGGTTTTTATCACTTATCGCCAACCTGTCCCGTTTAAGTACTCTCGATTTCTCTTTTTCTCCTACCATTCTTGTTTCACAAAAGATGGTGGTGATTAGACGAATTGCCACGGAAAGAAGCGAGGAGTCGTGGAGATTGCAGAGAAAGAGAGAACGAAAGTCCGAAGACTCTGAAGACCGGAAGACAGGCGAACACAAAAGACAGTCGTGCTATATTATTATGCACGACTGTCGGTTCCTACCTCTTTGTGATATACCAGGTAGAATAAAGAACTTGAGTCTTTTTACCATAGGGAGTAAAGACGAAGCGGAGAGGCGTGTCATCCGAAAGTTACGTATCAATTCTGAACAAAATTTTTTCCTTCAATACAGCACATGAAATGATACATTTTCTTACTTCGCAAGAGAATGACATTTCAAGTTCTTCAGAAATTGATACTCGAGATCCGGAGAAGTTTGAAGAAACCATTAATATCGAAGCTCAAGTTAAAAGCTTTTATGTGAGATCAAAGTTACGAGAGATATACATAAAACAGTATTTCTCTTTCTGTCCTTGTAGTTGATATTTCTGAATATCGTAATTTCAAGTATAATCTTCTACATGTGTACGTGTTAAATGGTTGATTGCCAATGTTGTTTTGCCCTATGCGATGTGCGCGAGAGACACATATCAAAATTATGTGAATAATGTTTATATATATGCATATATATTTCAATAATGTTCCTCGATTTCATTCTGAAAATTCCGATATTTTATTTACGCTCTACCGCGTATAAGCGCGTTATTGGTTCCATATAGGTAGCTATAAAATGCGCTCGATATTTCGGCAGGAAAGCGACAAAACCGGAATTCCATGGTCATAAATTTTTGAATTAATAAATAATGCTGGTGCGTACGCGGTTGCGGACAAGGTGCAATTCACCAGATTATGAGCTACTGTCACTCGAAATAACTTAGCTAGCTGCAAATACACATGCATCTGACTGCATCTAAGCTGACTGGCGCAGCATGACTGCGGTCAAGAACCGACCTCGTCTCGGAAGAGAGCACGCCGCAGCAGCGAACAGTACTTGTGTGCACATACGTGTGAGAAACAATAGCGTACAATATAAATTCCATCAGATTGTTTTATCGTGCAAGCGCATTAAGTAGAGGACAATCCTCTATTATGAAATAGTAGGCTTTCAACGTCTAAATTCAATCACAAATCTTTCTTCCACTAAATTTCGGCTCCAAGGGCAATAAATTCATGGTGAAACCAACAGATGATGCCTATTAATTTAGCAGAAACTCCGCTATCTCATATTAAAAGCCTGCCTGATAATAGGGGACTTTGCTCTATTTGACAAATGCAGTCAGATTTCGATCCCACTTTAGTTTTCTACATCATTTCTCACTACTTATTTTAACCATTTAAAACGATTATGTCTGACCAATAAAAAAAATGTTTTCATAAGAAATGTTTCATGGAGACAATCAAAGAAATTTTCATTTCTTGAAATAAAATTTATTTGACCAATAGTTTTTAATTCAGTCGTAAAACATTTGACAAATATTACGTCAGTTCAATTCACATGCATTTTTTTAATTGAAATTTTTAGTTGCATAACAATTGACGTATCTATGATCCTTAACTATGAGAAAACTATTTCATCTATTAGAAAACTGTAGCTGTTATGTGTCATCGGTGTGATTTTTTGTATTGACAGATATTGCATTTTTCGATTCATTATAATCTTTTTCGACCCTCTTTGAAATTCTCTTTCATGGATCCTCTGCAAATCAATCGAACTTTCCATTCTATCAATTATTCATCTCCATCACTTACGCTCCCTAGACTGGGCGTTAAGGATCACGCACACCCCAGCGCTTGTTTACACTGCGACGGAAAGTTAAGAGGCTTGGATCTGGCTTTCCGGCTGCTGGGACGTCGAGTAATCAACTTTGCTGACCTAGAAAGTCAAAAGGGCTTGGTTTACTTGCCATTTCTCTCGCCCTCCTCTTGCTATCCGTCTCCTTCGCTGATGGGTACCGTCTCCTCCTCTTCGCGGCTTGCCCGAGAATGTCTTTCTTTTTCTCTCCGTTTCCCCCGTTTATTCGCCCGTCTTCTCGCTATCCCTGCTTATCTCCGTCCGTCCCTCCATTTTCAGCTTTGCAGCATCTCTACCCACCGGAACAGCGTCAGGATCTAGCACGCAGATACGGTGGTACAGTTAAAATCGGGCAGTGACCGAAAACTTCAATATTCCGGTTCTTGCACCGAGAAGAGAAGGCCGGAAGCGAGTGAAAGATATCGGCAGACGCTAAGAGATCGTATAAATAGAACGAAATCGAAGGTCGTGTGATGCTTTCGGTAGTACAACGTGGATCGACCGCCGCGGGGATGCTATGTGCAGCGTTTCAAAGTCATCTAAATTGTCGTATGATATCGTATATCGATTTCTCTCCTTTCAACCGTCCTTGCAAGAAAACACCGAGTTATATGTGTTCAAAGTTGAATGTGTTCACTTTCTAAGAATACCAAATGCCTTTTCATTAATCAAAAGTTGATACAAGTATTGTTCGCATAAGAAATTGCTAATTTATAAATTGAACAATTCTGACAATTATTACTTAATTATTACACGTATTAAATATTTTCATTGGTCAAACACTATTGCTCAGTTTCTAAATACATTTGAATTGAAAATATGTACGCAGCCGCAGGCATTAATAAAGCAATTTCTTTCTCTTTGCGGTCGTCTTCAGCGTCTCGAACGTCTGTGAAAGAATATTTAATACTACCAGCTCGGTTATCATTGTACCATCTCTTGCCGCCATTGGTAGATTTCTGTGTTTTCATTCAACTTTTATGTAAGTATTTGTCTCTTCTTCATTCTCTTCAACGTTCCTCATCTTTCTCCTTTTCTTCCTCGTGAGGCAGGTTCCATTTCATTTCTCGGTTCTTCGACTTAATTATTCGCTCAAGTAAGAACTTTTCTTGCTAATTTGTTTGCATCTGACGTGGAAGTGGTGTCGGTAGCAAATAAAAGAAATTATTCTGACTACAGCTACTTTTCGTCAGACTTGGTCACGTTTACGCGTGTGGGGGTTGAATGATATCAAAAAATTAAAATGGCGCAAGTGTTAAAAACCAGCGTTACTAATATTACAATAACCAGAATGTACGATACTAGATATTAATTTGCGTAAGGGTCGCAGCACAAAGCAATGTAATAGCTAACGACAAAGACGCAAGCGTAATGTAGATAGCGCACAAACTTTGGCGTAAATATTAACGTCATATGTAATTGGAGGTAAGTACGGCATACGCCAAAGCTTGTGCGCTAATGTGCATTTGCGCTTACGTCTTTGTTGTAAGCTACGTTGCTTTGTGCTCTGACCCTTAATTCTAATCTACAATGTGTTCCTTGCGTCTAGAAACATTCTATTTTGTAGTGAATAAATACAATTAAGAATTTTGCGCAAGTTGATAAAATGTGCGTTATACATTGTACAATCGAACGTTGTCGGCACATTTTTTAAGCGTTTCGATTAGCTTGTATAAAGTAGAAGGTTTCTAGACGCAGGGAGCACATTGTAGATTAGGCTTTAAGATCGCAACAAACGATCGTAACCGGATTTATTCAAACAAAAGTGGTTTTCCACGTAGAGATCAGCTTTTGGAACATCTATGACTAATATTTTACTGGCATTGGGGAATATACCGGGCGGCATTGATGTCGAGCGTAAGTTGGAATGGAAGAAAATAAATTTTTCGCAGAAAGAAAAACCGTCTGCGAAGCTTTAAGAGTTTAATCGTTCTCTTCGTTTGTGTCCGTCGCGATCATAGACATCACTGGGGATTTATAGTTCGACCTTTCCGGACTAAAACGGGTCTCGTGCATTACCCGGTGCGATAGACGACGAGCACGAAGTCAAGGGTCCCGAGCTTAAATCGAGTTTACTCCGATATCGAATTTCGCCGGAAGCAAAGTCTCCGGTGTATTGTCTTGAAAAACCGGAGACAATATCGCTGGAGTTACTGCTTGGAGGAATGTATAGTTTAAATTTACTTTGCAGCAGCTAGCGAAAATTTCGTCGCCGTTTCATAAAATCAACGGTCACGTCAATCGAATTTTCAAGGCGAGTTATTTTGTAACTTATTTTCTAATATATTGACCTTGTTATCTATTACACACTTTGGGCCAAAGCAGAATGCCTGTCTTGTACTCTCCGAGATAGCACACATGGTTCTATGAACATTTTTCTGGAGGGCAAATATTGTTAATTTCACAATATTTCTATTGAATATTCTATAAATATACAGGGTGAGGAAAAAGTATGAAAACTCCTAAATTTTTCGAAACGTTTTTTTATTTGTCTGAGAATAATTTTGTAATATTTATCGAGTTTATGTATTGCATATTGTTTATTGTGTTATTATCTTATAAAAGGCAGTGGAACCTGTCATCATACCATATATAACCGACACGCTATATTCGATAGATTATTCTATTCACATTCGAGAAAGATTTATAGTAGTGCCAGTCGAATGTTCCACGAACATAAGATAAATATATAAGAATGACCTATGGAATATTTCAAATATTCTTGAAGAATATTCTTAAAATGTTCATAGGAGCGTCTTGTGCTACCTGGGCTTAAGACAATGTTTTATGTTTTAAATCTTTGTCTTAAAGTAACGCACAATAACTGTCTTGTGACTTAAGAATGACAGCCATTTTGCTCAGGCCCTTGTCGTTAATATCGTACAAAAACGTAGAGAATATACTATAGTTTATATTTTGATCGAGAGCTTAAAACTCGAATAAGGTAGAATGCACGGTGGGTAAGTTGGCATTAATTTTGTTAACGCAATCAGCAATCACGCGTTGTATAATTTAATATAAAGTTGAGTAGCTGGCGAAAGCTAGTTAGTTGTGCCTTTCATGATTTCGATTGCAGTAATTTAAAGTTTATTTATTGAGGAATTGCAAAATTTATATTTGAATTTGTTAAGAACAATTTTTGTTCTATGTGAAAAACAAATTTCTTTATAACGTTGCCATCTCGCGAGTGAGAATAAAGCTAATACGAGTAAACCTGCGTTGACGTAACTTTCCTTGACGGTTGCGGAGAGCAGGAACCTTCCATATCGACACCCAGTGCATTTTCTGCATGCAAAGTTGGAAATACGAGCTTACTTGTGCCGATAATTCAGTTTTCTGAACCATAGACGCGATAGAAAGGTGTTTTGTTAAAAAGTAGATATTCGATTAGATAAAATTTAGAAATGAGCAGGCAATCTTGGAGGATTGTTTTTTTTATAAATTATCAAATTGTTTATTTCTTCGACAAATTAGGTAGAATTTAAAATTGTTCAGTTTTCTGAACCATAGATGCGATAGAAATGTATTCTGTTAACAAGTAGATATTCGATTATAGAATTTAGAAATGAGCAGGCAATCTTGGAGGATTGTTTTTTATAAATTATCAAATTGTTAATTTTTTCGACAAATAAGGTAGATTTTAGAATTCAGCAATCAATCTCGGAGGATTGTTTTTTATAGAGTATCAAATTGTTAATTTCTTCGACAAATATTTTTGCAGTGCGTGTATAAATTTGGTTCGTGTATTCGGCGTGCAATTATTGTTACGTAAATCTACCGCAGAGGGAAAGCATTGCAAATATTATTTTTATTTTACCATTACGCCAAGAGCTGTAAAGCGCAGAAATAATTAATACGCGCCATCCGATTCTTGTAGATTATTCGAAACACGCATCGCAATGTAGTCACGTCAAGCAAAGCAGAAACTGAAACTGTGTGATGCTTATCTCTCTCCTACATCTATTATGCGCATACATTTAAAACTATCTTACTATGTTTATTCTCCTTCGCGTAGAAGGCATAATCGTCTGTTTCCCTGTGCTTTGTCCTTGAGCTACGCTCGTGAATCAGTTTACACACGTAGCGCCAAAGAAATTTTCTAGTCAATTAAAAATTCTCCCTTATTGTTTCTGAATTTCGCTATGTACCCTGAACTAAAAGTATGTAAAATTGCATACATAATAAGTGTAGCGATTACACTATTTATAACGGAAACGCGTATATAAATTTATGTATTTTTACCAAATTTTTTTCTACTCTTTGTTGTGTAAATACTTGTTTATACTTGATAAAAAATTACAAAAAATTGTCAAATTTACACAATTAAAAGCAAGCAGTCTTTTACTTATTACATAAAGTAATAATTTCACCTGCAAGGTGTAAATTTACTGACGTATGTAAATGTACACCTTTGATAGATGGTCCCAATATTATCTACTGTAATAATTGTAATTTTACACGTGATTGTTTTACAGTGTAGACAAGATCAATGAATTTTCTTTTAGACTGGATTTTTAGTGTCTCTAGTGTGTTTCGTATGACAATCGTATTTATTATTACGCTTTGAATTATTTAATGGTTGAAACTAGAAGTTGCGTGGAGCCGAAGCATTTGAATCATGCAGACAACGATTGCGGTATTTCGCAAGATATTTACCTACGCGTAATAATATTCGAGTAAGGTAGCGGGAATCTCTAATAACTCCGTACGCACGTATTCTTCTCGCATAGCTATCATTTCACTTGTCTGCTATCAAGCTCTAATTTAATTAATACAGAAAATTATAAGCACTTATTGTACAAAGAGTATAAACTCGAAACGAGAAAAATCAAAGTTACAATTACACGCGTGGCGTCCCGTCAACTATTTTCACGTTCCAACAATCGTGAGATGAAACATTGCAATTTTTAATAATCCCTTCTCTCCGAACATCCTTCCTGCACGTATAATTATTCCAGTACCACTTTATCCTTCTCTGCCGCGCAAGCTCTTTCATTAATGAGAGCTGGAATGCATATTGATGTTGCGTAAAATTTGTGTATATAATAGCGATTTCTAATAATTCCGCACATTAATATTTCCCTCGTATAATCGTATCTTATCGCTCATGAATATGTATGAATAACGATCATGGATTCGTATTCCGCTGCGTTATGTGAAAATGAAATTCGATTGGGATTAGATAGAGGGCGGAGCTCACCGACAGATCCGACACACGTGCATTTATAAATCTCCAATCAGAATAGACGCGCGAGGTGTAAGCGGTCCAGTATTTAAATATCTTCCCGCGCAATCTCGTCTCACGGCGACGTGCACGAGTGTCGAGTAAAACGGCGAGGATAACGACGTTTACATATTTGACGGGGAAGAACGGCGAATTAAAGGGAAAGAAGAGGAATTTACGTTCGGAGCATCCGTCGCGCTCGGGCGTTCGGTGCGAACGCCTGCTCCGCGGTCGCGCCGACCGCCGACGCGCCGACCGGCGCGGCAGGAGGGAGGCGCGGCGCGTGGGGCTGCGCGGGTCACGGCTGTCACTTGTCAGTCCGTCGCGAGCGCTCGCGTCGTGAGGTTCGTGCTCCGTTGTCGCTTCTCACTGTGCGCGAGCGCGTATCCCCGTGGAAAGTCACATTAATGTCACGCCCGCGCAGCCTCGGGAAAATCGCGTCGCCGCGATCCGCCGTGATCCTCGCGCGGCCACGCCGATCCCGGCGCGACTCCCGCTTCTCGTCCGGCCCGGCGTAGATCACCTGTCCGCCTGCGCGCGCCCGCGCGCGCGCGCGCGCGTGTGTGTTTTGTGTGTGTGCCGTGCGTTGTGTGCGCGTTGATTGTGCCGCCTGGGTCGCAAATCCTCTCGCGCGCGGAAATTCGTCGGCGCCGGCACGGTGTTGTGTGCTCTGTAGTGCCCTTTGGATTACTGGAAGCGCATCCAGCGAGACGTTGCCGCCGCCGCTCAGATTTCAACTCACGACGCTCCGAAACGCAGGTACGTCACCACGCGCTACGATTCTCGCTCGAGGGGGGGGATCGTGGATGCACTCTGGATCTCTCGCGATTGATATCAATGCAAAATGGGAGCGCAGTGGATGGAACGAAATTTCGTTTTGGCGCAGCGCGATTCGCTGCCGTAAAATGGAGTTGCGTTGCTTTATTTCTCTCTCTCTCTCCCTCCCCACCTCTCTCGTTGTTCACGTTTCGGCGTGCACGCCTCGCGCGCTCCGATGATCGTGGGAGCCCCGCGCATTTTGGATCCTCGCGCACGTTGCATCAAAGCGTTATTTATGCGATTTTATTTGACGATTTTCACGATCATCGCACTCTATTTTGATAAACACTGGCGCGATTTATTTCCGCGAGACTCATTGCCCTTTTCGACAACGGTATTTCAGCTTTTCGCCGGCGAGAAATAAAATATGTCGATACGTTTTAACTTTTACGGCGCGACGCAACGATATAATAATAATCCATGGGACTGTCGTTTTCGCGTCTGTAAGGTTGTAAATGCGATACCGTTTCCAGATTACAAATGATACTTTTATTATTTCCGTACCATCGCGTGGACGGGAATTCGATATTTGTAATATCGCCACTCTGACGACACGTGATTCCATCCTTATTGTATTTTTAACGAACTTTATCGCGAATGTGTATCTACATATCGATATCTGTTGAAAAAAGGAAAGGCGAACGTATTTTATTCACAATTTAAGCAAGTTTTATCAATCTGCGCGCTCTTCATTTTGCATTGCCCGTAAAATGTTTGGATCGTGATTCCATAATAATATGTGTACCACGCACATCCACGAATCCTTAAAAGAAGCCACCGTATTTTATTGGCGATCAACTTGTAATTCGATACACGTCGAAGCTCCTGGCTCGAGTGTCGCACGGTTAGTCATAAAAAATTTATCATTTACTTTTAAATATTTATTGTAACAGATAAATCTGGAGGTTACGTGTATAATGTACGGAACGGAGTGGGATATCCACAGGAAAAAGAGAAGAGAGAGAAGGATTACGCCGGTTTAATGTTCTTGGCGTGTTCGCTGCCAATCTAACAGCGAGTGTGTTACTTTTATGCACATATATGTGTAATTTGGTGAAGCATTTTTCACGCCCTTTTTTCCGTTTAACATCGCCGTTTCAAAATTATCTTTTTAAAGATATATCAAGTCGTGATCTTACGACTTAGAGGCCGAGCAGAAAGATTGTCGTAAGGCTGGTACTGCATTTGTCGTACGACAAATTTTTCAAGCCTGTTGATTGTCTGCAGGATAGAAAAATTCTCGAGTATCTAGAAATTTTCTAGTTTGCAGCCAGTCAACGCGCTCGCAAAATTTGTCGTACGACAAATTTTTCAAGCCCGTTGATTGTCTGCAGGATAGAAAAGTTGTCGAGCATCTAGAAATTTTCTAGCTTCTGCAGCCAGTCAACGCGCTTGCAAGATATGTCGTACGACAAATGCAATATTAGTTTAAGGGG